>NC_085843.1:201381094-201690816 GCF_035594765.1 Anolis carolinensis
AAAGGCCTAAGACTGTAAAACTACAATGCCCATGATTTCACAGTATTGAGTCATGGCAGTTAAAGTGGTGCCAAACTGCTTTAACTCTGCAATGTAGAGATATACCCCAACAAGTCTGAATTCAGCCCACTTACAGCTGTGTTGTAATCAAGGAGTGGCTTTGTCCTCCAGAGTTCTCCATACAGCAGCAGACTAGGCTCGCTGAGGGTCAGGTCCAGAAGATGGTGCTGGGATACTCCTGCCCAACCCCATGGCCTTTGTTTTGTGGAGTCCCGCAGAGTTCAATTCTGTTCCCCATGTTATTTAACATCTACATGAAACTGCTGGGAGAGATCATCAGGAGTTTTGGAGTTTGGTGCCATCTGTATGCAGATGACACCCAACTCTACTACTAATTTCCACCTGATGCCAAGGATGCCATCCTGACCCTGAACTGGTGCCTGTCAGCTGTGATGGATTGTTTCCAGGTGCAATTCAAGGTCTGGCTTTAGCCTATAAAGCCCTGAATGGTTTGGGCCCAGCCTACTTGGGGAACCATATCACCTTCTGCCAACCCAATCAAACCCTGAGATCCTCAGGAGAGGCCCTTCGCTCGGTCCCACCACCATCGCAGGTACCTTTGGTGGGAATGAGAGAGACGGCCTTTTCGATGGTGGCCCCATGGCTCTGGAACTCCCTCCCTAATGGGGTACGATCACCCCCCTCCTAACTGGCCTTTCTTTCACAAATTTAAACCTTTCTGTGGAGCCAGGCCTTCCCAGATGAATGATAATAGGCACTACCAGTCTGATAATAGTCTGATAATATTTGACAAATAACCTCAGTGGCCAGAAGTTGTGGATACCTTTAAATAGTGCCTGCTGTAAGTTTTAACTGTTTTATATGATATGTTAAATTAGATTTTTATATTGTATATGATGTTCAGCTGACTATGTATTGTGTGTGGATGTTTTTTTTTAATTGGTTTTGTATTTTGTAAGTCACTTTGAGTCCCATCCACAGGTGAAAAGCAGGTTAGAAATGAAATAATAATAATAGTCATTGTCCCCTCTGCCTTTCATTATTGCCATGATCCCTCTGTCAACAATCTTACAAAAAACAAACCTCAGCTATCAAACATCTAAGAAATCTCACAAAATTTTGCAGCTGATGTACATGGATGACCTGAAGCTGTATGGGAAAATGGAAACTGAAATCCAGTCTCTGACTAACACTGTCCAAATTTTTAGCACTGATATCAGCATGGAGTTTAGTTTGGACAAATGTTTGACAGTGGCATTGATGAAGGGAAAATAATTGAAAGTGAGGGCATAAATATGCCTAATGGCCAAACAATAAAGTGTCACCAGCCAGAGGCCTATAAATATCTGGGCATATTAACAACTGGACAACATCAAGCATGAACATGTGAAAACTGTGGTCAGCAAAGAATACACACAAAGGGTCAGAAAAAAATCTCAAAAGCAAGCTCAATGGAGGCAACACCATCAAGGCCATAACACCTGGGCCATACCTGTCATAAGATATACGGCTGGCATTATAAATTGGACACAAGGGGAACTGGACAATTTGGACAGAAAAACAAGAAAATTCATTACCATTCATCATTCACTGCACCCTCGCAGTGATGTTGACAAGCTATATCTGCCTAGAAGATCAGGTGGCAGAGGACTCTTACAAGCAAAACAAGCAGCCAAAGAAGAAAAACATGCTCTGGCAGAATATGCAAAGCAAAGTGAAGAACCTGCTTTGATTGAAGTCAAAAATCAGAAACTCCTCAAAGCACAGCAGACAAAAAACCAGTATAAGAAAACCGCACTACAAACTAGAGCTGATAGCTGGCACAACAAAACATTGCATGGAAAGTTCTTGACAAAATTGAAGGAAAAGCTGATAAGGAGAAGACCTGGCTGTCACAAATGGCTCACGAATGGGACCCTGAAGAAGGAGACAGAAGGCCTGATCCTTGCAGCTCAGGAGCAAGCCATCAGAACAAATGCAATTAAGGCCAAGATCGAAAAATCAGCTGATGACCCAAAATGCATACTGTGCAAGGAAACAGACAAAACTATTGATCATATCCTCAGCTGCTGTAAGAAAATCGCACAGACTACAAACAAAATGTGGCCCAAATGATTCATTGGAACTTGTGCCTCAAGTATCATCTACCAGCAGTAAAGAACTGGTGGGATCACAAACCTTCAAAAGTATTGGAAAATGAGCACGCAAAGATACTGTGGGACTTCCGAATCCAGATTGACAAAGTTCTGGAACACAACACACCAGACATCACAGTTGTGGAAAAGAAAAAGGTTTGGATCATTGATGTCGCCATCCCAGGTGACAGTCGCATTGACGAAAAACAACAGGAAAAACTCAGCCGCTATCAGGACCTCAAGATTGAACTTCAAAGACTCTGGCAGAAACCAGTGCAGGTGGTCCCGGTGGTGATGGGCACACTGGGTGCCGTGCCAAAAGATCTCAGCTGGCATTTGGAAATAACAGACATTGACAAAATCACGATCTGCCAGCTGCAAAAGGCCACCCTACTGGGATCTGCACGCATCATCCGAAAATACATCACACAGTCCTACTGTGATTTTTTGATAAAAAATCCAGCATATCTATCTTGTTTGCTGTGTCATAACAACAACAACAACAACAACAACACCAACAACACCTTGCTGTTCTTCCATTCTTTTTAGCGACTTTTATTTTAATTGTATTGCTTTTTTTTTCAAAGTGAAATCAAATATTTCACTCATCATTTTGATCATTATCACACATGCCTACTTCTAAATGTCATGATCAACAGAAAGCAACACTTTGCATCTGTTTTGTCTATGCATGGGACAAGCGTTAAAACAAATATGGATGAGGCAGCCTTCTTTAGAATGATTCCACATACAATGTAGAATTATTTTTTTTGTCTTTTGTACAGAATTTAGATGTCTTCCCTGAAGCTGGATGTCATAGGGTCTTTTGCCCTCAGTAATGTTGTGTTGCAGAGAAAATGTAGTTTTATCCCAATCTCCAACCTATCATGATCTTTAACAGAAAAATTGAATGTTACAGCATTGTCTCTGCGGTGCATTTGAGGGAGAAGCATAGTGTGAGAAAAAATGTGATCGGGACTTGCATCAAGCAATTATGTAGGAACACCCTATGTAACCTGTCTCCATAGTGAATTGCTTTTGACTTGACCGATCACTGGGAGAAAGCACCCACTGACCCTCCATGGAGACAGGATTTCAGCTAGAGTGCCTTTTTAAGATTCCTAGCTTGCTTAGAGCTTTGTCTCCAGAGAAAACAAACCAAATAACTGAATGCTTGGTAGAAAAATATATTTGTTATGATATGATTACCATTAAGAGTGTTCTGTGAGAGACTTTGTAAGAAACAGAAGGAAAAATCTTCACCTGTATCACTAGCTCATTTAACTTGGCTGATTCTTCTGGGTTTCAAATGGTGTTTTGCTAGCACAGTATTGTTTTCAGGCAAAACTTGAAAAGAAAATTGTACACCTTTACAGTGAAATGTACAGATTGAAAAAGGGAGATCTGGCTAATGAATGTTCTAGTTTTTCCTGTGTGTGTTTGTGATTCTGTAGCAGATTGTCTGTAATTGCTCATTGCTTTCCATTAGTGTAACACCCTCCCGGCAAAATGCTAATAGTTTACATCTCTCGGGGCTGAAAATTACTATTTTAATTAAAGCAATTTGTTTCAAATGGGTCTTCTAGATCCCAGTATGATGGTATGAGCACAAAGCAAAGAAATGGCAAAAACGAGTGGTAGAATGAGGAAAATGGAGGACAATGATTGTTATGAAGACCCATAGCAAGGGCTGCATGAATAAATTCAGGACAAAATATTAGCTTTAATTCTACAAACTGCACCATTCGATAGCAATGAGTTCAATTCATTGGTGTATTGTGATTGTTATATGAATCTCAGCTAAATTGCTTAAATGTATACCTTGGCTTTGGTTTTATTTCGGCATTCTTTCATTGGCCTTAAACATACACAACTCATTGAGAAAGATGGCTTTCTAGTATGGTCTTTTCTAAAAGCTAATATCTACACAATACCAAGTGTAGTCATTGTCTCATCTTCACCTGGGGAGCCTTTTGTTTTAAGAAGCCCCTCATGAAAAACAGAAAAGTTACCATGGCAGAGAAAATGCTAGTTTTTCAAGCATTCTCTTCTTCTGTGGTGAATTTTCTGTTCTTTGGTTTAAGAGGATGTTTCACACAAATAGCTCCCTACATGGAAACAGAATATTTACCAGCTGAAAAATAAACATCTGAATTATCCCCAAGGGAAACAAATGGGAAGTTAAGAGTATATAGGTAGGCCATTAATACCTCTAGAAGCAGTTGCTTTGGCTCTGTAAACATTTTGCCTTAAGAGAAAGGGGCTAGAGGTGATAGATGAACTAATACCGAATGTCTTCTGCAGTCTGAGTATAGCAGGAAAGAGGAACAACGGAGCTGTAAAAGCTGGTGAAGAGGATCATAAATGGATGAAACCAAAATAGCTCAAAGTACTGCAACCTGCAGACAGTCTGGGGCAACTTTCTCCAACAGCCACTTTTTCTATTTAATGAGCTAGTTAAACAGCCTTGCAGTAAGCATGACAAAACTAGTTCTTCCCTTTGCATCCATTTTCTATTTCCAGGATCCTATCTGGGTTTGTCAATTTTGCTTCCATTGTTTGATATTTTCCTGACACAAAACCTAGTGATTTATGGTTCCTGGTGAGGATGCTGTGAATCATGATGACAGGTGATAAAAAGCTCTATAAATTCTGATTACTTTTAGATAAATGCAAATATGACACAA
This sequence comes from Anolis carolinensis, assembly GCF_035594765.1. Classification (NCBI taxonomy): domain Eukaryota; kingdom Metazoa; phylum Chordata; class Lepidosauria; order Squamata; family Anolidae; genus Anolis; species Anolis carolinensis. The sequence goes on from NC_085843.1 coordinate 201,385,938, forward strand.
ATGATATAATGCATATTTTCCCTTTAGATTAATTTGGACTTTCTTTTACAGTTCTTGCCCTAAAGTATAAGTTGCTATAATCACTAATATGGTGATAAGCCTATCAGTAGGATTTATATGAAGAAGGTTTCAGTTTCAAGGTGCATCTACAATGCAAATTAATGCAGTTTGACACTGAATTGCTATGGCTCAATGCCACAGAATCATAGGAAGTTGTAGTTTTATGTCTTTAGATTTTTCTGCAAGAAGTGTTGATTTTTCACAAAGCCACAATTTCCACAATTCCATCACATTGAACCATGATGGCTAAAGTGGTATCAAACTGCACCAACTCCATATAATAATAATAATAATAATAATAATAATAATAATAATAATAATAATAATAATTTGCAAAAGTATTGGAAAATGAGCATGCAAAGATACTGTGGGACTTCCAAATCCAGATTGACAAAGTTCTGGAACACAACACACCAGACATCACAGTTGTGGAAAAGAAAAAGGTTTGGATCATTGATGTTGCCATCCCAGGTGATAGTCACATTGACGAAAAACAACAGGAAAAACTCAGCCGCTATCAGGACCTCAAGATTGAACTTCAAAGACTCTGGCAGAAACCAGTGCAGGTGGTCCCGGTGGTGATCAGCACATTGGGTGCCGTGCCAAAAGATCTCAGCCGGCATTTGGAAACAATAGACATTGACAAAATCACGATCTGCCAACTGCAAAAGGCCACCCTGCTGGGATCTGCACGCATCATCCGAAAATACATCACACAGTCCTAGACACTTGGGAAGTGTTCGACTTGTGATTTTGTGATACGAAATCCAGCATATCTATCTTGTTTGCTGTGTCATAATAAAAAAGTAATAATAATAATAATAATAATAATAATAATAATAATAATAATAATATACTTTATTTATATTCTGCTCTATCTCTCCAAGGGGACTTAGAGCGGATTACAGGTATGTATATGGCATTCAATACTGTTATACAATTGACAAAGACAGACAGTTCATAAATAGAGGCAAGGCTTCCCTTTTTTCATCTCCAGCATCTGGCTGTGCTTGACTTGGCCATGGGGAGGTGCTGTTGTTTCATTTTCCATGCTAAGAAGCCTGTCATCCATGGACGTCTTTCCTGGTTGGATTTTTGCCAACAAGTTTTTCAGGGTGCCTTTTACCTCCCCGCCAAAGTGGTACTTATTTATTATATTGTTGTTTTCAAACTTCTAGGTGAGTGTAATGCAAATGTTAATATAATGGGGATTTTTGGCTATGTTATTTAATGATGGTTATATGGCAAAGGTAGGCAGGAGTTAGCTACTTCTGATTGGTTGTTGTATCACCATGGGTAGAAACGTATCCATTCTGAAAGGCTAGCAAGAAAGGGGCGGAGCTAGCTGGAAGGGAAAAGGAGGAAAAAATTTAAAAGTTATCTCAGTCTCTATCTGATGAGCTAGAGGGAAGATGATATGTGTTGAAGTGTGTAGCTTCCAATGTTGTATTGAAGTATAAAAGGACTAGTTTAAGTCCAGGTTCTAAGTTGGGTAAAGCTGAGAGAAAAGGAGAATCTTTTGAGACAAAGTTTCAGTTGATTTATTGATGTTAAAGAATGACAGATAATATCTATTATCTGCAAGTGGAACTGAAGGAAAGAAATTTTTAACAAGATACACCTTATGTGCCAGAGAATTCATAAACATTTCTTTGTTTATATATATATATTGCAGTCGTGTGTCAAGTTACAGGAAAGACCTTAAAACCTGAGAGTTGGCCATTATATATATTGAAGTGGCCTTTCTAAGGAAAAATTGGAAGCTGCGTATTGGCTGCACATTTGGAATATGTATATGTTAAGGAGACATATACTGGCGATTTGTAATTAAAAACCTGTAACATACATATAAAGAGAGAAAGCACAAAGACAAAGAGAGTGTCTTCTGGTTGTAAGCTGCAATTCACATAGTCTACAAGGATTCATCCATCACTCCTCCTCTCAGGGCCTCATTGCCTGGTACATGCACACACATATGTGTTTATTGTTGGCAGTGTCTGGGATCTTGAAATAAAGATCACCCCCTGCCTGATTGTGAAGTGCTTCTTGTGTCGCAGTGAGCAGAAGCTGGGCTGATGGCAGGAGCTCACCTCGACCCAGGCTTGAACTGCCAACCTTCCAGTCAGCAAGATCTTCTATAGCAGGTGGTTTAACCCACTGTGCTAGTCCATTATCTCTGAGGAAAAAAAATGGGCTAGGAAAAAAATCCTGTTTGCAACCCAGTCTTCTGTATTACCAGAACCTGGCTATTGAATCATGAAATACATTTAACATTCAGAGTTAAATTAGGCAGGCAATTGGATGATTTGCATGTGTATCCAGTTCTTCTCAAGTCATATGGCAACATTGCAATATGGAATTTTTAGTGTTTACGGGGGAGTAGAATTCCAACTCCTAATAACTGGGTACAAAAGTGGTTTCTGAGGATTTGGTGAGATTATGAAAATTGATCGGGGTAAAAGCATAAAAATGGAACAAGGTAACAAATATCATAAGGTGTTTAGAGTGAAGCAGTCAATTCAGGTAACAGAACTGCCATATCATGGAAATGTAACACATTGCTAATTATTTTATGATTATAGTATTTCTTTTACTACCACAAAGGGAGGAGAAGAGCGGTGTATAAAATAAATAAATAAATAAATAAGATAAGTACTTGTGCAGTTTTCTGACCCAGGTGCAAACACAGCTTGTTTAGTTTTGGATACTATGTATAAATCATTGTAGAGAGAGAAGCCTTAATTGCAGATCCAGTTTACAGGAAAATATCTTGGCTGGCTTTGACTGTGATGGAGCTGGAATTTCATCCTTTTCCTATTTGTATGTATCAATAACAAGTCCAATTCTTTTCAAAACTTATAATTAAGACTCATATTACCATCCCACTTCCTCATCTCCTGCTTTGAAATCATCCATCTTTCTCCAAAGCCTGCCCAATTCCTTTTGTTTCCCACTAAGGTCCTGATATTGCAATAACTCACCAAATTTTGATTAAAAGGCTGATGGCCAACAAAAACTCCCGATGAGCATGACAGATTTCACTAAAGCTCCCAGAAGAAAGAAGAAGAAAAATCAGAAGTACTGAATCTGATTTTTTGACAGGAATTGTAGCTAGCTAATTTTGAGTCTTCAAGGAGTTAAATCATCTTTCAATTTGGAATGAAGAAAATATATCTTTATTAAAACCTGTTTCATTGATATGGGCTTTTTTCTTACAAAACAGTCCTTAACTCTATTAAATGGTGCTTAAACTCATTGAAGTTAAGTGTGAAAGGTGCATAGAACTAAGTGTAAGATTATGATCTAGATATGAGCCCTGTATGTTTCCAGATGCTTCCTTCATCATGTTTGCATGCAGTGTTTGTACAAGACTTAGTACTTTAGAGCTTTCTCGCAGTCACATATTCAGCAAGCTCAAGGTCTAATTAGTTGTTTTGTTAATGAATGCTAATAATGAAACTCATCTCCCATCTTGCTTCATGACATTGCAATGTGATATTAGTTTTTGTCACCAACTTGGTTCCCCCAGGTAATGTGTCAAGTCTGGCACATTATTATCCTGTTGTTGACCATCTGTTATCCCTAGGAAGTGTGTCTAAAGCAAAATTTGCCTCTGAGATAAAGTGTTTGATTGCTTTATTAAAATAAGCCTTCATTTACTTTCAGTGTCCCAGATACCAGTTTCTTTATTTACTGTCACAAGATTTACAACAATATGTGTTGGATTTGGAAGTATCCTCCAGCCAAAACTTGAATACCCTAGGAAGCATATAGCCTTCATTGTATGGCCCTTCAGAACTTCTGGGGGTTTTTGTTGCAAAACTAACATTTATGCTAATATTTCATCAAAGCATGAAAAGAGAATACTGTACTGATTGTGGGTGGTATGCAATGCTATTTTTTGTATGAAAGTTTGGTTATGGGGAATTTTCTGGGCCCACACCTCCCTGTGTCACTGAAAAGCCTCTTGTTGCTGGTGATGCAGCAATGACAGCAACCCCAATGTACCCTAGGCCTGACTGGCCACATGGATGCCCAAAGGGCTCCCAGGCTGCCCTGAATTAATTGGGTAAAAGTAGATACAGCTTAAGTGAGCTAGAGATTTGCACGAAGCCCTTTCCTCTTCCCCAGAGATGAACCTACCAAAACTGGAGTATTTGAATCTTTGTCTCCCAGCCAGAGATGACTGGAGTCTCAGGCTACATGACACATACTCCTCACTTAATATGCCTCACTGTCACCATTCAGTATCTGCTCCCTTAAGGTAACTACTCTACATTGCTCTGACTAGCAGTCTGATTGTTTTGTCCTCTGATTGATTGATTTCAACAGCTGACTGCAATATATAACAGACTACTTGGATTCCAATGACTGGAGTCATGTTAAGTATGTATAAAGAAAGAAAAAGCAAAAAAGCAAAACATGAAGGCAATTAACATTAAACTTTAGTGTGCAAGCACTGACATGGGAGAAAGTGACTCGTATAACCAGTTATTATATTAGGGATATTAGCTGAGCAAGGCATGCTAGCTAGCTTAATTCTCATACATCATGTAATGTAATTAATTACAAGGGAGATTTTCATTTAAGTCATTTCTTTCTGGTTTGTGTCAAAAAATATGCAAGTGTCCTTCAAGATGACCAGACAGTGAAATGCATCCCCCATGGTCAGTTACAAATAATTCATTGCTGTCAAGTACCTTGGAAAACAAGATCACTGTTTAGTAAGCACTGGCTAAAGATATATCAGTACCAGCCAGCTATTTTATTGTGATATAGCCATGAACATACTGAAAATTACTGAACATCCTCCTGGGTATGGTCATGGAAACAACCTAATTGGTGAAATTCTGTGAAATGCTTATTAAAGATATACTAATTCATAACGTATCTAGGAAAGACCAGTATAAGTAAATCTGAGAACTGTTTTACTGTATACACCTACAAAAGGATATTATGGTGTGTAATAAACAGATAAGGGTTGTGAGATAGATGAAAAAAACTGTTTCAAAACTCATTACAAAATTACATGGTGCTGGAGTTTCATTTCTAAAGTGTTTCTAAAGTATTGCTGGTGAAAATTTCGTTATAACAAAATTCGTTATAGTAATTGCACAAGTGGGGAAACTTTAGGGACTTCTTTTGTGAGAGGCGAGAAGCCTCTCACATTAATTCAAAGAGGAAAGGCAGCCTTTTTGGCTTTGCTTTGCTTCCTTGAACTGAAAATGAAACTGACTTTGAGATATTTCCGAGTTTTATAAAATGCAAACAAAAAAGTATTGGGTAAGTTTAGTTTCTTATGTTTCTGGCGCGGGCCATGGCCACATGTCAGATATCATGTTGTAAGTACGAATTTATTGAATTTGATCCGACTTACAAGGACCAAAGATAATTTTGCACAGCCCTAAAACATATTATTGTTATTATTATTATTATTAGATACACAACAATATTAGTACACAGCAAACAAAATCACTCTGCTGGTTTTTGTATTTGATCATACGTTGGACACTTCCCTAAGACTATGTGAGGTAGTGGTGAATAATGCGTGCAGATCCAAGCAGGGTGGCCTTTTGCAGCTGGCAGATGATAATTTTGTCAGCGCAGATTGTTTTCAAGTGCTAGGCAGAGTCTTTAGACACTGCACCCAGTGTGCCGATCACCACTGGGACCACCTTTACTGGCTTGTGGCAGAGTCTTTGCAGTTCAATAGTTAAATCCTCGTATTGTGTTAGCTTTTTCCATTGCTTCTCGTCAATCCTACTGTTGCCTAGGTTTGCAATTATTATTATAAAATATGTATACCATGTAATTGAACAATATATTTTCACATAGAAACACGTATTTATATTAAAGAGATATGTTTCTCTGTGAAATCAGCATATTGTCCAATTCATGATGAACATATTTTTAATCAATATTTATGTCATGGAATTTCAACAGAACACAAATTTGTTCATAGCTGTTTTCCAATTGTCAACACTGTATGTCATGAATTTTAACTGTCCCTTTTTGCTGTTTTGAAAACCTAACACTAGGTAATGCCGTTGTGCGCGTGTCCTAACCAGCAATGTAATCTCTTATACAACATAATTCTAAACTGATAGAAGTTTCTTACAAATATTACACATTTACAGAATAAAACAAGTTTTCACTCATAAATCTTCTAAAGTCAATGATAATTTTAAAACCTTTTTGTCATGTTAGGGTATTTTTTTGTTAGGAATAAATTTTCTAGCCAATTGTGATATGAAGTTTATAAATTACAGTCCTTACTATAGACTGTAATTTATAAACTTAATGAATGTTTTCTGACAACATGAATAGCAACTTTGGAAGTTAACTTTGCAGCTGCACTGCTCTGAGATCCATGCTTGTCTGCTGCTGCAGTGAAGATATGTTACAGGGTCCCTTTGCATTATCTGACACCGTTTGAGTTAGCCAAGGTGTTGGAATCACAGACGCCTTAAAGGGCCAGACTTAAAAGTAACTTCAAAACAGAGTTTATTGAAACAAAAGGAAAAGGATGCAGGGATACTTAAATGCAGTTCCACTGGTCAAAACTCATAAACCTCAACCAGACCTGGTCCAAAAGGTAAACAGAAAAGTAATCCAGATTAACTGGATGCAAAGAGCAACAAGTCAAACAAAGCACTCTAAGGCAAAACAAAAAGGCACAGTACACAAACGGTTAACAAAGGAAGTTGCAAGAAGGGAAGCATCCTCAGCTGAAGTCCAAGGTTGAAGCAGGAGGAATCCAAAACAGCGTTGCTCCAGTGTCCGCAGAAGCAGCGTCTTTAGCCAAACCGGTTCAGGTCCAAACTGCAGATCCGAGTCCAACGCCGAACATGAAACAGACAGCAGCAAAACTACAAGAAACTTTCCTAATACACAGCTCCCAGCACACAAACGCACATCAACACCTTGCCTTCTGCAAACACTCCTCATCCCTGAACCCACTTTTATCTACAAATCACCATCAGAAGATGAACTGACCACCGCCCCATCACCATCCCCTGCAGCTGCTCCCAGCTCTTCATGTGAATTCCCTTGACTCTCCCTCCAATTCCTCCATCTCCTGTCAAGACTTAGATCCCCCAAGAATCAGTTGGATCCCCTGATTGCCAATCTTCACTCCCAGAGAACCCCATAAAGGTATCCCCATAAAGGTATCACTAGTTGTTGGTGCCTCACAAATAGTTTGCACTTCTCTTATCTTAGTCCAATCCATGGTGTCTCCTTCTTCTCCTTCACTCATTGACCCATCATCCCCAGAGAATCCCTCAAACGACTCTTCATCTTTAGGTGCTGTAAGTATGTCCCAGATCCTCTTTCTCTGCTGCTCATCATTAGATTCCTGCTCCCGAGTAACCATTTTTCCCCTTCTGACATCCATACTACTGTCTGCAACATTATCATCCCCAGAGAATACCTCAAACGACTCTTCATCTGTAGATGCTGTAAGTATGTCCTGGATCTTCTTTCTCTGCTGCTCATCATCAGATTCCTGCTCCCGAGTAACCCTTTTTCCCCTTCTGGCACCCATACTACTGTTTGTAACGTTACTCACAGGCTCTACTACAACACAAGGGCTGGCTAAGGGTGATTCTATAGTGCAGAATTAATGCAGTTAAATACCACTTTAATTGCCATTGTTCAAATATTATGAAGTCATGAAATTTGTAGTTTAACAAGGACTTTAGCCTCCTCTGACAAAAAATGCTGGTGCCTCACCAAACTACAAGCCATGGCAGTTAAAGTGATGTCAAACTGCATTTATTCTACAATTTAGATGCCCTAAAACAGTGGTTTTCGACCTGTGGGTCCCCAGATGTTTTGGCTCACAACTCCCAGAAATCCCAGCCGGTTTACCAGCTATTAAGATTTCTGGGAGTTAAAGGCCAAAGCAGCTGGGGACCCACAAATTGAGAACCACTGCCTTAAAATATCACCTCAGTGCAGGTTATTTATGGATATTAGTAATATACCCTGTTTCCCCTAAAATAAAACATCCCCAGAAAATAAGACCTAGTAGAGGTTTTGCTGAATTGCTAAATATAAGGCCTCCCCCAAAAGTAAGACCTAGCAAAGTTTTTGTTTGGAAGCATTCCCATCGAACAGAACACCAGAGCATGCAGGATTGATAAATGTATGTACCATATACATGGAAATAATGGTAGTAATAAGAAATTCTTGATAGGATTCACAATTTGTCTGGTTATGCTGGTTTGTGATGACAATTACTGTACAGTATATGATAAATGTTCATTTTATTTTGTTCGACAATAAATGTGAATTCTTCTTCATGGAAAAATAAAGCATCCCCTTAAAATAAGACCTAGCGCATCTTTGGGAACAAAAATTAATATAAGACACTGTCTTATTTTCGGGGAAACACGGTAATTCTTTGCTAATTTTTTCCTAAAATAGCAAATATTTTTCTTCTTGATGTGTTAAAACTGCAGAGTTTTTAAAGATCTTTGAAAGGCTTGAATGTGAACACTCCCATTCTCAGTTTTTAAAATCTATACATATGATTCGGTTCTGTCACCAATCCTGGAGAGCCACTACAAATACTAAGCAACACACATCAATGATCTGGCTCATGTAGATCTGCCAGGCAGGATTTTTTTAAATATCAGTGTAGAAAAGGGAATTTCTTCAGCTGTTGCTTGTCACACAAGCTTCAACAGTTGAAACCCCCTCTTCAACACAACCATTAAAGGTTGAGGAGTCCTGTTGCATTTTTCACCTGACAACCCTAGATTCAACAAATGGTAGCTTACTCTGTCTCAATGATTAAACATGTGTGGCTCTCCAGATCACACTGAATAAAAAATTCCATGTTCCCTCACTTTTGGTCCTTGTGAAGCCTGATGCAATTCAATAAATCTGTAAGGGCACACATCTTGGCACTAGTCAGGTGTGATGAGGCCATAGGAATACCATATTAAACCAAATGACTGGTGAAGTTACTAGTGATTGGGTTCATGATGCCACCTCCATTTTCTCTTCCTATTCTTTTGGGAAAAATTGATTTGGAAATGCTAGCTTTTCAATCCAAAGCGTTATTTTCTCTTAGTATCATATATTCTGGGATTTGGTTCTTTCACTATTCCCAGGGGTTGCCTCTGCAGATTACCTTTAAATGGGTTCACAGTTATTTGAAGTAATAGCTTTTGTGTTATAAGTACAGCATTTTGCCACACATCCTTGTTTATTAGGCATTGTAATCAAGTGGGAATTGGTATTTGAAAGCCTATCAGCTTGTAGTGTACAATGTTATTATACCCTTAAAACACACTGACAATGACTGACTTCATCTCCATCTTTGCTTTTAGTACTATACAGTATGATCCCCATAAATATGCAGCATGTGTTTCTGGGCTTAGCATGAAAATGTGAACCACAGATAATAGTGAACCACTTCTGGTGGAAGTATAGCATAGAATCATGCTGGTGGATCTAGAAAATGCTTAGAGTGAAACCTCCTCCAGTGTGACTGTTATTTACTTCTGGTGGAATCATATTACACAATCACACTAGAAGACTTAGAAAATCCCTAATGAGAACATATTTTTAGACATCAGTAAATGAAACTGCAGTGAATCGATCTAATGAAGACAAGGTTCATACTGTAATTAGGAAATTTCTCCAACTGATTTCTGCAACTACATTGATTTGATTTTTTGATTGATTGATTTTTATTTTATTAATTTCTTTCGTGCTTGTTTTTCACTATATACCTTGCTAGGACAATCCTGCAATAGGATCACCACAATTCAGAACATATAACCAATGTATTTATCACCAGCTCCTCTCAAGCCTTTCTTTCTTTCTACACTGCCTTTGTTTAATGTTAGGCCTTAATTTTTGAACAGGAATGTATTTCATTTCCCCTCCTTGATGCACTTGTGTAAGACTACTTATAAAACATCCGTGTGTACACTGTCAAAATCCTTACTAATTATTTCCTTCTAATTTCATTGGTGTGATAACAGTGCGGGAATGAACCTGTTACATTTGGTCACAGCCTTCAATCACAGTTGTTAAACAGGAAAGGATAGAAGAAAATTTACTGTAGAATTGGCTGCTAATCCTGCAATATATGGACAGCCCAAGGACATTGTTAACACACAAAGCTTACAAGGCAGCCTAGTTGTGTAGAAAGCAGCTTGCTTGGAAGAGTTCCAGGTCTGGCCTAGTTTATGTGTTCATTATGTTTGCTATAGAGGGGGAAACAAATAGAGGCTTTGATTTACTGAGAAAGAGGCCAGGTGACGATTTCAAGAACACGGGACTATGCAGTGTCAACTGCTTTGTCATCAACAGCACTAAAAGACACTAAAAGAAGTCCTTTGATATGAAAGTTAGCTATTTTATGAAATTTTAGGATAGCAGATTGGTTCAAAATGTTAACGGAATGCCTTTAAATGAGATAATATAGACATGCAATTAAAAAAACCTTTTCAACATTGTAGCATTTTAAATCTATTTTGGATGTTGAATGTGAAAAGGACATTAAAATTGTTGTACCACACATGATTGAATTACTAATTGCAATAATAATTTCATCTAGTCACATTTTATGAGATAAAAACATGTTCCATATAAAGATTTCAGCTAAGAGGTTGATATAATTTATCACCTGGATTCCTATACTGTATAGCAAAAAAGGGAAACCTAGACATAGATGTGGTAGATAAAATGATAAGATTTCAGATTCGTGATTTGATTTCATATGAACGGAATAAATTGATATTGATATACAGGAACTGGCTAGACAAAGGGGGATACCATACATGATGAAGGAAAACACTGGGAAGAGAAGAAGGATGATGAGACTGGCTGATGAAGATTTGTGAATTAGCTAAGATGAACAAATTGACCAGGGTAACCAAGGAGAAATATTTTTCCAGAACGATTGGAATGTGTTCAATACTTTCTTATGATAACGATGGGGCATGTTAACTGTTAGATTTATCAATTGGAAGACTGTTGTTAAAAGTAAAAGTGTGACTATTTGATATCACTTTGAGAGAAAAACCATAAAATTGGGAGTGAGAGAGGTTTGTAGATTAGTCTGTTTCTTGTCTGTTTTGTGTATGTGTGTTTATTCGTATGTTATATTTTTGTGTTTATGTTCTGTGTTTTTAGTAGGTATATAGTTGTAGTGTTGTCATTGCAGTAGGATAAATGTAGATGCGAAGCTTTAAAATACATAATCTAAAACTTGTTTGAATGTTTTATTACTCTTGTGTAATGTATGTTTTGTGAATAAAAATTATATATATACAGTAGAGTCTCACTTATCCAACATAAACGGGCCAGCAGAATGTTGGATAAGCGAATATGTTAGATAATAAGGAGGAAAAGGCTATTAAACATCAAATTAGGTTATGATTTTACAAATTAAGCACCAAAACATCATGTTATACAACAAATTTGACAGAAAAAGTAGTTCAGTACACAGTAATGCTATGTAGTAATTACTGTATTTACGAATTTAGCACCAAAATATCACGATGTATTGAAAACATTGACTACAAAAATGTGTTGGATAATCCAGAACATTGGATAAACGAGTGTTGGATAAGTGAGACTCTACTGTATGTGTATATATATATATATATATATATATATATATATATATATATATATATATATGATAAAAACAAGTTTTGAAAAAATATACACACTGGAGCAAATGTTGAGCTCATTTTTGCAATTTCAAATGCCAATTCCTTTTAAACTAGTACACTTTTTTTAAATGAATGTCCCTCTATTCTGCTAGAATGCGATAAATCTTGGAGATTATATGATCATTAGAAATCAGTGTAACAGCCTTCTTCCTCTAAGCATCAAACAGCTTTTCCAAGCACTGTATCAAATGTGACATGGTTTGGACTTTAGTATCAGAAGAGAAATACAACTTCATAATGCTGCAGCTCTTTTAATAGACATCTAATGAAATAGGTACCTGCTCCACTCTTAATAACTGCAAAAAGCCAAAAAGATACATTCTTGTGACATCTTCAAGGAAAAGAGTGTGTGAATTGACCTTCAGATGAGTTAATATCGAGTAATGTTTCCATGAAAAGATTTTGATGCAAAGATGGTTGTGGGCATTACTTTCCACCATGACTGTATTACTTGCCTCTTAAGATCTCTTATGAAACATATTACTTGCCTCTTAAGATCTCTTATGAAACAGGTGAGATGAGATGGCTTTGTAGAAGCCAAGAGCAGATGAATTCATAACAAAACTCGCTCCTGTTCTGGGCCAATCATTTTGCAATCTTAGCAGAGAATTGCTATTCCAAGCTTTAAAGAAGCAGCAAATGGAGTTTATTCTGGCTGTGCTACCTCATGCTGAATGGCTACACAGTGTAGTTTCTACAGAACTTCAGTAATAAAAAATAAATAACACCACATACCACATATAATAAAATGCTGGAGCATTTAAAATACTGTTAGTGGACACTGTCTGAAAAAAATAAAGTGACTGAGTGTAATGAACCTTTATAGGAAAATGATAATGATAGTGGGGGTGAACTATTTAGAAAGCTTTATAGTAATGATCATAATTAAGCATATAAGTCAATTTACAGAGCATGCCTACAGTTTACTTATCACCACCATTATCATTTGTTGGCATGGGCCTAAATTCAATGTACTGTTAGCAAAGGAAATAAGTGGACAAGCTGCCTTCTATTTGTTTCCCCCCAGTTGTACAAGCTGTAACATATTTTAAGTTTAGTTCCGTAGATGCAATATAAATTGCACAATTTGAAATAGCGTTGGAATGTACTTCACCAACATGAGCATTGTCCAGAATGATGCCTTTTATGCTATTGGAATGACAACACTGGATCCTAGCCCATAGTCCATGCTGCTTTTAGAAGAAAACAACTCTTTTCTTGGTAGAACTTTCATTCTAAATTCAACATGTGGGACAATATAGGGAAGAGGAGGCTTGGATAAACAGAGAAGGAATGTGCAAACTATTTCAAATTAGTGATTGAAAGAATTGTGAAAATAATGTTTAAAATCTGGTTTCTCAAGAATAGGGAAATTGTAATGAAGACAAATCAAGATGGGCACAATACATTTTTTTGTTGAGGACTTTTTCTACAATATGCAGAACACAACATTTCTGTACAGAAAAGAGTTTTGTTTTCTGTGAGAAAATTCAGTTTTCTGTGTAAGGCAAAAATTATGTGCAAAGTAAGGCCCAAGCTCAAAGTAGTATTTGATTATTTCCTTTCAACAAGGAGAAAAAGGTACAGTTATGTGTTCTTATCCATAAGAATTAAAGTTATGAAGATCTGTATTCCTCTCTCAATTACATGTACTTAGGTTTGGTCATAGATGAATCTGTTAATTTTTATTTATTTCTTGCAAAGTCTTTTCCGTTAGTCTCATTTCTACCTCAATCTATATATATAAATGAGTGATGGCATCGCGGCGACCAACAAAACAACAAAACTACAGGCCCCCCAACCTCAAAATTTGACAACACAACCCATCATCCACACCTCTAGGTTGATACAACAAAAAGAAAAGAAAAATAAAGTCCTAATTAGAGGGAAAGGAATAATTGTTGTTATCCGATTGCTGCCAGTTAGAGGACTAATCTCTGCCCACTTGGCCTCCTAGCAACCAACTCAGCCAGGGGACAGGCAGACTTAGGCCTCAGGCCTCTTCCACAGATTATCTAATTTGCACTGGATTATATGGCAGTGTAGACTCAAGCCCCTTACACACAGCTATATAACCCATTTATAATCTTATATTATCTGCTTTGCACTGGATTATCTTAACTCCACACTACCATATAATCCACTTCAGTGTGCATTTTATACAGCTGTGAAGAAGGGGCCTTATATAATCCAGTTCTAAGAAGATAATATAAGATTATCAATATACAGTAGAGTCTCACTTATCCAACATAAACAGGCCGGCAGGATAAGTGAATATGTTGGATAATAAGAAGGGATTCAGGAAAAGCTGATTAAACATCAAATTAGGAAATCGTTATACAAATTAAGCACCAAAACATCATATTATACAACAAATTTGACAGAAAAAGTAGTTCCATGCACAGTAATGCTATATAGTAATGCTATACAGTAATGCTATATAGTAATGCTATACAGTAGAGTCTCACCTCCCAACAAAAAAATTCACTTAGGGAGGAAACAGACAGGCTTTAAAGCTGCAAGGCCATTACATCCTAATCATTTTCCCTAATTGCAGCATTCATACTTGCCTCCAACAGACAAAAAAAACAAACAATCAGAAATATTGTATATTCACAACCTTTAGGAAATAATATCCCCTGATGGCGCAGTGTGTTAAAGCGCTGAGCTACTGAACTTCTGGACTGAAAGGCCGCAGGTTTGAATTGGGGGACCAGAGTGAACCCTCAATGTTAGCTCCAGCTTCTGCCAATCCAGAAGTTCAAAAACATGCAAATGTGAGTGCATCAATAGGTACTGCTCCGGTGGGAAGGTAACGTCGCTCCATGCAGTCATCCCACATGACCTTGGAGGAGTCTACGGACAATGCCGGCTCTTCGGCTTAAAAATGGCTCTTCGGCTTAGAGCACCAACCCCCAGAGTCAGACATGACTGGACTTAATGTCAGGGGAAAACGTTTACCCTTTATCTTAACTACCACCAATTCCTCAATATTTTATTTCCCATACCACCATACTTCGCCACAGCAACGCGTGGCTGGGCACAGTTAGTATTAATATAAAAATTGTATGTACTTTCACCCACATTTCACCATTTTTTGTAAGTGATTTTAATTGAAGAGAAAGTAAAGGTTTTCCCTTTACATTAAGTCTAGTCATGTCCGACTCTGGGGGTTGGTGCTCATCTACATTTCTAATCCAAAGAGATGGCATTGTCTGTAGACACCTCCAAGGTCATATGGCCAGCATGATGGCATGGAATGCCATTACCTTCCTGTCAAAGCAGTACCTATTGATCTACTCACATTTGTATGTTTTTGAACTGCTAGGTTGTCAGAATCTGGGGCTAACAGTGGAAGTTCACTCCACACCTCGGATTCGAACTGCCAACCTTTCTGTCAGCAAGTTCAGCAACTCAGTGGTTTAACCCGCTGTGCCATGGGGGGCTTCCTTTATTTTATTTAACATATACAATATTGCAAGGAATCATCACAAAATATAAAACCCATTTGTAGGTTCTTGCACTATTATATTATACATTTGTTACATGTTTTTCCTAGTATAATCAAGTTGTTATTTATGTTTTGCATTAGAACATTACAACATTGCATTTAAGCATTTAGAGAAAGAAGCCTTGAAAAGGCAACTGTAGTTTGGTTCACATATGGACTGGTTTTGTGTTAGTATTATGGGCCGGAATAAATGCACTGTATGTCTGTGTATGTCTTTTTTTTGATTGATGCAGTTTACTATTCCCTTCCTGCTTTCCAACAATCAAATACTACCATATTTACTCGAGTCTAATGTGCCATTGAATTTTATGTGCACCACATTTTTTTAAAATCCCAAACCAAAAAAGTATTTGCTGTCAAATGTAATATGCAGCGACAAAAAAGTGTACTCTTTGTAATTTAGAACTCCAAAGCTTCTAGCAATGGAAAGAAAACTTTGGATGCATCTATGCTGTAGTAGAATAAATCCACTTTAATTGCCTTGTTCAATGCTATGGAATCATGGTTTGCTGATACCTCACCAAACTTCAAATCCCAGGATAACATAGCATTAAGGCATGGCAATTAAATTAGAGATGAGATTCCTCAAATAGGAGCTCCAGGTGTTCCTGAAGCAGCATCCCCTTTTGCTTTGGTTCAACACCAAGATTGCCATACTACTAGAATCTAATGCACATCTTAATTTTGGTGAGTTAATTTAGCCTAAAAAGGTGAGCATTACATTCAAGTAAATCTCTCACATCCCTCAAATAACTGCAGCCCCACTCCCTTGCCTCTTCCAGGACTAATGGAGAGCAAGAGGATATTGAAGAAACATCTGGCTATGTCTTCACATTCAGACATGAAATGTTTTAATCCTCTATTTTAGGATCTGTATTAAAAGGTTTCTCTTGGTCTTGATGGAATACTACCTGCTAATTCTTTTAATACAAACACATGGCTCCCCCCCCCATCTTATTGATTTTTTTAAAAAAATGATAACCGTAGCAGTAACAACAACCCTTTTGTTGTATATCTTCCATCACACACTAGTATTCACTCTGTTAAATATCAGTGTTGTTAGAAGCAATCATTGTAGATATGATCTTCAAAATGAATACATTTCTCAGCAGCTTTCACTATCTAAATCCCATTATTGTTTTTAAGCCCGGCACTGAAGAATTTATTTTTACTTAAGATCTATTAGTGAACTCAGCTGTCATTAATTACAAGATTATATACTTATTCAGAACACAATCCTGAGCATGTCCAGTGAGAAATTTAATTTCATCAATTAAATAATTAATTTTGTATGTTACGTTTAAAAAATTTGGTGGTACCTATTTTGTGATTAGTGTGCATGATACTGTAAATCAGGAATTGCTTTTGTAATCAATGTAATTGTAAAAATTGTACTTTTCTAATCTGTCAATTCATTTTGGGGAAATTTTAAGCAAGCTCTTTTGCCTTCTTACCCAAAGATTGCTGGTGCCTCACCAAACTACAACTCCCATGATTCCATAGCTATGGCATTTAAAGTAATGCATTAATTCTATAGTGTAGATGCACCCATATTAGGATGACATATGTTGTAGAGAGAAAGGTGCAAGAACAATAACAACAATTACCAGAACACTTCTATAAAATGTTAGTGAGATACTAAACTCTACAGGAGTCCACTATTGCTGACTATTATTGCTAATCATTTTCAAAAATTCAATTTATTACTTTGGTATTTATTTTATCTCTCAAAATGTCATGATGGATTACCTGCATATTTAGGTTAAAGGTAGGTTTTCCTGATTTTAGAATGCTTTAGTCTCTTAGCCAAAAACTTCAAAGGCAGATGGGATAATTTTACATGGGCTTTTTACTAAGTAAGAGGGCTTAATCTGCATAAAGCAGGAAATTAACCAGATGAACACCTTTAAATTTGTAATCCTAGTTCAAACAGCATAAAAATAAGCAAGATGCCTGCATATTTTAATACCCTTAGAAACCTCTGAAGGGGAGTGAATACTTTTTTTGGAAATTTTGGTTAAAAAATATGAAGTTTCCAATTCATTGGCAATGCTTAGATCGCCCAGTTAAAATTTTCACTACACGGGCACATCTACACTGACCATTCAATGCAGTTTAAAATGTGATATCTATATAACATATATATATATATATATATATATATATATATATATATATATATATCTCAAAGGAGCCCCGGTGGCAGAGTGTGTTAAAGCACTGAGCTGGAGACCGAAAGGTCCCAAGTTCAAATCCCGGGAGCGGCGTGAGTGGCCGCTGTTAGCTCCAGCTCCTGCCAACCTAGCAGTTCAAAAACATGCCAATGTGAGTAGATCAATAGGTACCGCTCCGGCAGGAAGGTAAGGGCGCTCCATGCAGTCATGCCGGCCACATGACCTTGGAGGTGTCTACGGACAACGCCGGCTCTTCGGCTTAGTAATGGAGATGAGCACCAACCCCCAGAGTCAGACATGACTGGACTTAACGTCAGGGGAAAACCTTTACCTAACATATATAACATATACTTTAAGGGCTTTAAACCAACTCAAGAAAATAGACCCTTAATATGCATCAGCATGATCAAGTATAAACCAGACACCCGCAATACTCCACTGACGTCCACATGCACATTATGGTGGGAGAGCTGAAAGGCCCTTGCATTTTCTGTAGCTGTTAAGCCATGGATACTGCAGATCCTGGATCTAGTAGAGACCAGCCTTTGAAATTTCTGTAATCCCCATCCGGACTTCGAATCTCCAAGATTACCGATTTAATCATCCACACATTTAAACTGTTTTCTTCTATGCCAGTTTTAAAATAACATAAATAGTCAGTGCAGATGTATCCTCTATACATTTTACAGGCTTACTGACTCCTTGTGTTGCATTTTGGCTTTTTGGTCAATTGCCTTCTCCAAACATTCCCCTTGCTTTTGATATGTGATACTACCAATGATTCATGACTCCTGTCAATTGTTTGCTTCTAATTTTTTGTTGCTGAGTATGTGCTTCAGCAGAATTTCCCCTTTATCAGTTCTTCCCACATTTCTGAGGACAGCAGCCACTCATTGTTTTACAGAGAGGAGATGCCTCCAAATTAGAAAAGATTACTGTGCCTTGTCTGGCACCTTTCTAAGCTGCTTCCAATGGAGATCAAATAGCGCTGAAATACCATCCTTAATTACCTCCCTGGTGTGCCTACCTGTACCATTCTCTACTGGGCAGTGTAATCCCACCAATAAGATGAGGAAGGGAAATAGGAATAACCAGAAGAATTTTTAAAGGAAACTGTCTCTTGAACTAGAGCAACTTCTGAACAATTAAGACTCTTTGAAGAGACCACAGGGGGAAGGAGCTGAGATAGAGAATGGAGATATGGTATGAGATCTATCACTCAGCTATGACTTGCAAGTTGGAACTAGAGAAGGGAAACTGGGGTGACAGAAAGCGATGTCTGACAGTGCACAGCAGCTAGTTAGTCTGATTGATCCAGATGGCTTTTTTCCAAATGGCTTTTCTCCAGATACATTAAGAGAACTGCATTTTTTGCTTGCCACCAGAAAGCTGCCCCAGTTATCTTGGAATGGGTATACATAGACAAGAAATAATATAACATGGAAGGCTGTAGCTACTAAGTGTGGAGAAATTGTGGCATTGCCTCTCCACAAAATAAATATGCATATCTCAAATTAACTTTGGAAATCCCTCTCTAGTGAGGCTAAGGGCCCTTCCACACAGTCCTATATCCCAGAATATCAAGGCAGAAAGTCCCACAATATCCATTTTGAACTGGGTTATCTGAGTCCACACTGCCATATTTCACAGTTCAAAGCAGAAAATGTGGGATTTTTTTCAGCTGTGTGGGAAGGGGCCTAAGATAGTTGCCTTCTTGCTCACCTTCTGGCGACAAGAGAAAACATTCCTGTTCTGGCAGACTTTTATTAATTTACTGTGTGTTGTATTGTTGATTTTATATGAATTCATTTTTAAATAGTATTAACGCTACAGATTGTTTAATTCTAAGAATAAGAGTGTGTTTGTGAGTGTGTGTATTTATTCTTGCAGTTAATTTTGTATTTTTTTAAAAAAAATCTGAACTGTTTTTAATCTGTAAAACACTTTATTGTTGGAGACAAGGTGGGAATAAAATGACAGCAACAATTAGCATCTTTTAGCAAATGCTTTTAAAATGAAAGGATACTTGAATATATTGAAATCTTGAACACTTACAAATGGATAAGATAGATTCACTACTTGGAACTGTTTGGTACTGTGACAATTATGAATGTCACACTCAAATTTAACTTTTGACAGACCACTATAAGAATAATGTGACCAAATCAGGTGTATAAGGACTTCTTTGGCTGGATCTATACTGCCCTATTAGGGGCCCCTGGTGGTGGCGCAGTGTGTTAAAGCACTGAGCTGCTGAACTTGTAGACTGAAAGGTCCCAGGTTCAAATCCTGGGAACGGAATGGGCGCCCGCTGTTAGCCCCAGTTCCTGCCAACCTAGCAGTTCGAAAACATGCAAATGTGAGTAGATAAATAGGTACCACTCCGGCAGGAAGGTAACGGCGCTCCATGCAGTCATGCCAGCCACATGACCTTGGAGGTGTCTAAGGACAACGCCGGCTCTTCGGCTTAGAAATAGAGATGAGCACCAACTCCCAGAGTTGATCACAACTGGACTTAACATCAGAGGAAAACCTTTACCTTTACCTATACTGCCCTATATCCCAGGATCTGGTCCAAGATTATCTGCTTATCCCAGATTATCTGGCAGTGTAGACTTACATAATCCAGTTCAAAGCAGATAATCTGAGATCCTCGGATATATGGCAATATACATCCAGCCTGCATTGATCTATAACCTATTAGGCATAGTAAATTATTTGAAAATCAAACCTGCGAGGAAGCATCTGAAGCAGGGGGTTATCCTTGAGGAACCAAGGGCTTAAAAAAATCATAGAAGAAACAAGAATTTCTGAGGATGTTCAAAATATGATTGTTTATAGAAAAGTCCAACACTTATAAGACTATGTTTTACAAAAACAGAAAAGGACAATGCATAAATAGACAAGATTTAAATTGTTAGGCAGCCTGAAAGTGGAAGGCAAACCTGAGAAGACCTCTTTCAGGTTACCAGAATCTTAAAATAAAAGCACAATCTCCATGATAGCCCCACCCCTGTCTCATGAGGGCAGATCCAGAACCTGCTCCTCTACATGGGTGACAAAAGTATGCACCATAACCTCACTTTTCTTCCTCCATTGCCTATGAAATAACGACCTGTTTTTGGACAGTACTGGAACTCAATTGTCAGAGAATCCAGGATATAGTGTAAGGTAGACAAAAAGAAAAACAAAACAGGTAAGGGGGTGGGGAATTCTTATCTGACCCCAAATTTACCAGCTATGCTTACACTACAAATCAGGTTCAATGTTGTGACTTATCAACCTCCATGGCAAATCTGGGTGGCAGCAGGCCAATCCTGGTGCCCCAGCTGCCCAGCTGATGCCTTCCCATCCCACGTGGGAAAGAGTTGCTACTCTGCTGAAGCTCCATTGTTCCTAACAGAACACGAGGTGGCTTCCGTGTTGGTGGCAGTAGAGTCCCACCAGGTTGCCACCCAAAGTTCATCCATGGAGCCCGATCAGAAGTGGCCCTACATAGTATGATGGGTAGTATGCACTTCCATGGGTGTCCTAGGATGCTTCTTCTGCCCCATGTGATAAGGTGTAAAGGGAAGGAGTGAGTGTGCTGACCACTGATTCCAAAAAAAATGTTGGAGTGGGCTTAGAATCATAGAATTTGAGGCAACCACATGGGCCACGCAGTCCAACTTTTTAGCATGCTTATAAACCCTTAAAGCACTGCCCCCACATGCTCTTCACAATGATGATATATTGAATTTTAGCTACATATTAATTAATATTCAATATAACATCTCAATGTGTCCCCATTTCTATGCAGATAGCATGTTGTGTGCAAATGTCACTGAAACAATAGAATGAGTATAGCAATAGAAATTCCATATATGCTGTCAGGCAATAGAAAGCAACAGAAACAATTCACCAGACAGAGTGAGCTATATTTTGGGGAAAATTAGATAGTTAAGAATGTTATGTTTGTGAGTTTTACTTTGGCTATGGGGTTTAAAAAATTAAAGAAACAGAAATTATGAACTTTAATTACGATTTTAGTGTTTACTTTAATTAGTATTATTTTCTTATTAAATGGAGTTGACCCCACTTAGCTGTTTCAAGTAACAGCAAAAAGACATTTTTACATCTTGTTTCTACCAATGCTTGTAACTAGCAAGGACAATTAGAAGCCCTTCCTTTTAATATCTTCAGCATTTTACTTGCTGGCACTTTTTTTTCCGGCAACTGGAAATTCACCTAGATTTTGGAAAGAAAACAGGTTCTAACTCCAACATAACTCTCATGCTGCTCAACTATACCACTATGCTTTAATTTTAAGATTTCAAACTACATAACTATAACGCTATGATGTTTCATTTTAACATTCTACTGCCTTGAATTTGCAATTTACAGAAGCTATTTAATATTCTCCTCCTGAAAACTTTAATACCCCATCAAACCACAAACCCCAGGATTCCATAGCATGTTGCCATGGCAATTAAAACAGAATGTAATACTATATTTGGGTGTGAATAAGCCCCCAAATTTCTTTATGGTTTTTGAAAATGCTCCATTATCTTCATGGATTTATAGGAAGACTTATACACATAGCAAAACTCCAAAGTAGTCATTTTACCATGGAGATAATAGTGCAACTATTACAGAAAATAAATTTAGTGTTGTATTATATTATCTTAATGCTGTCAAATATAGTCAGCAAACAAAGGTTTGATATATCTCATCTCTACCTTCTGGGCATGATATATTAATGTGCATTAAAATATGATATAGATGTTAGATCTATATTGTCTTTTTAAATGCTCATCAGTACTGCCAAATTAATTGTGAGATAACTGCATTGTAATGTGTGCTTCATGCTATTGTGTAGAGTTGTCAGCATATGTGAGAAATTGCTGTTTTAATGGTCTCCTGAATCTGAGAAACAAATAGTGGAGTCAGAAGCTATTATCCAATAGATTTGAAGAATGAATGCTTGCAGCAAAAGAAAAAGAACAAAAGGAAAAAAACAGACTAAAAAGTTTGTAACTAATGCTAAGGCCTTTAGGGTCTAATACCATTTAGCATTAGCCAGTTTACTGTGCTGCATGTAGTGAAAATGATCTTCTCCCAGGCTAATAAAATCACAGGCTTGGGCTTTGACTGATCTCTCAGTTCTGATTAGAATATTCAAACATATTCCCCAGAAGCAGGTCAACTAATTATTGTGACAGAGAAGTGGAGTTTGATCAAATTAAACAGATGTTTCGGTCTGTGTCGACAATCAATATCAGCAGTGTTTAGGGTGATATGCCTACAAGATCCATATTGAGTAAGAGGAATGAGAAGAGAACTATTTTTACTCTGTTATCAAAATGGCCAGGCACAACAATATGGAAGAAGCATGTCAAGCATGTCAATCACCATCCCACAGTACAGAAAACAGGAAATAAATTGCAAGTTACAAACTTCATCAACTCAAAATCATTAACCTATTTTATCTCTCTTAATTCAAACAGAATAACTGGACAATTGCTATATAGATTTGCAGTGCACACTTTCCCCTCTCAAAGCAAAAATAGGATATATATCAAGTAAGACCTGAAAATGAAATGGTTTTTAATACTAAATGTAGAGTCATGTCAGAGACTGAGTCATGGTGAGGGGCAAAAAGATAAGCAAAGACCTTGAATCTCATGCAATGTGTCCTGCAAACACCCTCCATATGATTTAAAAGATTGGGAAAGGAGTATGGCAGGGCTGCATATTTTCACCCTATATATTCAACTTGTTCACAGACAAATCCAAGGCTGGAGTTAAAATTTCTGGAAGAAACATTAATAACCTCAGGTATGCAGATGATACCGCTTTAATGGCTGAAAGCGAAGAGGAGCTGAGGAGCCTTATCACCAAGATGAAAGAAGAAAGTGCAAAAGCTGGGTTGCAGTTAAACATAAAAAACAAGATTATGGTAACTAGACTGATTGATAACTGGTAAGTAGAGGGAGAAAACATGGAGGCAGTGACAGGCTTTGTATTTCTAGACACGATTACTGCATATGCGGACTGCAGCCAGGAAATCAGAAGATGTTTACTTCTTGGGAGGAGAGCAATGACCAACCTCAATAAAATAGTGAAGAGTAGAGACATCACACTGGCAACAAAGGTCCACATAGTTAAAGAAATGGTATACCCCGTAGTATGCTATGGATGTGAGATCTGGGCCATAAGGAAGGCTGAGAGAAGGAAGATAGGTGCATTTGAACTGTGGTGTTGGAAGAAAATTCTGAAAGTGTCTTGACCTCAAGAAGATCAAACCAGTCTATACTCCAGGAAATAATGCCCGACTGCTCACTGGAGGGAAGGATATTAGAGGCAAAGATGAAGTATTTTGGCCACATAATGAGATGATAGGAAAGCTTGGAAAAAATAATGATGCTGGAAAAAATGGAAGGAAAAAGGAAGAGGGACTGATCAAGGGCAAGATGGATGGATGGTATCCTTGAAGTGACTGGCTTGACCTTGAAGGAGATGGGGTGGCGAAGGCCGACAGGGAGCTCTGGCATGGGCTGGTCCAAGAGATCATGAAGAGTTGGAAGCAACTGAACAAATAAACAACAACAAAACCTTTAGTTTTATGAATAGGGGAACTATCTTCATCTCTGAGTAGAGTGGTGAAAGACCTTTTGAATGTCTACATGGAACATCAGAAAATGGTAGTAGCAGCCAAGGGCAGCTGGCACCCTGAGGTGTGGTATTGACACTTTCCACTCTGCAGAATGACCCATGACTTTTCCACGGGTCATACTGGAAACCATAATTTTGGCCCCAAACCTACAATTGACTTACACATGAGACTGTCTTAAACAGGGGTATATAATATAGTGCTTACTATATTTATTTGACTTGTATCCTCCTTTTTCTGCAGAACTTGAACACAAATTGGTTCATAAAACAATAAAAAGTATAAATAAAAG
This sequence comes from Anolis carolinensis, assembly GCF_035594765.1. Lineage (NCBI taxonomy): Eukaryota > Metazoa > Chordata > Lepidosauria > Squamata > Anolidae > Anolis > Anolis carolinensis. The sequence continues at coordinate 201,410,329 of NC_085843.1, forward strand.
GAACAAAAATGTTATAGTGCTAAAAGACAATTAAACAAATTAAAGTATTAAAACACTATTGATTTAAAAAGCAATTTAAAACGCATTTAAACTTGCTCTGGCTCAATCCATTAAAAGCATTTTAGCAGGCAGTTAACTACTGAAAGCTTCCTTGATTAAAAAGACCAACAGAGTGAAGATCAACAAGAGGGACAACCTAACTCCCTTTGTCAAGAGGTTCCATAACCTGGAGCAGTCACTGCAATAATTTTCATCACATCTACACCAAACATAGTTTTGCATAAAAACAAAAAGGGTGCTTCCAGTTCAAGATCTCAAAATCCAGATAAGTTTTATAGAAGACTATGGCCCTCCAGGTAGCATAGCCCAAACCCAGAACTTGGAATTGTAGCTAGAAACAGATTAAGAGCCCAGACAGTAAAGGGTTGTGTGTCCTCTGTAAGCAGACTTGATCAAGAATTTGACTATAGCCTTCTGGTCCAGCTAAGGGTTTTCAACACTTTTCAAATATACCCCCTTTGTTTTGCAAAAACTTAACTAAGAAGTAACTGATGATACATCTACAATTGAGTGTAAAAGTGTAAGCGAACAGAAATTTTGGTGTCCCCCCCCCCACCAAACCACATGAACGGGCCAGCAGAGCATTGGATAAGCAAAAATGTTGGATAATATGAAGGGCAAATGTGAATAACTGCAGTTGATCACCTTGATTAGCATAGAATAGCCTTGCTAGACATGGTTATGGTTATTGAGCATTATTCCTAGCAGTGCAATAATTGAGGACTTTTTAAGTATTGGCCACTGGACTGATTCTGGACTATGATTTTGAACTTATGTGGTTGTAATTGTTGTTTTTAGTAGTTTTTGTTTTAATGTTTGAATTTAATTGTCATTATATTATTGGAATTTGTATGTCGGCCATCGAATTGTTGCCAGTTGTGAGGCCACCCTGAGTCCTCTTTGGGTGAGAAGGGTGGGACAGAAGTATGGGAAATAAATAAATAAAATCAGGACAGTAAAAAAAGAACACTCAAAAACAGGGGAATTCCAAACATGAAACAATCAGGGCCAGCTAACACCTCTCAACAAAGATATACAAACCCCACTTGTTTAGTTTCCAAACAGACCTCACAACCTCTGAGGATGCCTGCCATAGATGTGGCCCTCCTCTGGACACTTTCCAGCATTATTTGGCAGAGGAGGAGAAAAAATTTGGGCCCTTCCACACAGCTCTATAACCCAGGATATCAAGGCAGGATAACCCACATTACCTACTTTGAACTGGATTGTCTGAGTCCTTACTGCCATATATCCCAGTTCAAAGCAGGTAATGTGGGTTATTTTGTTTGAAGCTATTCTTCCAAGTTCTAGTCTACAAGGCAGAAGACAACAAGCTTGCTCCCTCCTCCCTATGACTTCCTCTCACATAATTATACATGATGAGGAAATTCCCAGCTTGATTTAGTCCCCGCAGGCTATATGATTATGTGGGATGCAGGACTTCTTTTTGGTCAGAAACACCGTTTCCCGCCAAAGGGAAGGGGATGGGGTCTCAGAAACATAATGAGGCAACATAACACATGGGCAAGTAGGAACACATAGACAGAAACACTGAGCTTTTAGGGCAATTTTATATACATGAGAGATGTAGTTTCCCAAAGTACCCTAGCAAGCCAGACTCCTTGGCACATAAATCCTGGGGGACTCTAAAAAGAGGGATAAAGGAAGGAATGTCCCCAAGTTTGGGAAGGCGCGGGGCCAGGATGGCCCCGATAGAGGGAAAAGATGAACTGATTGCAAGAGAGTGAATAAGTATAAGTTCTGAATTGCTATTGTTCCCAGAGAGAGCACACCACACTCAGAACCAGGAGGCTGCGAGTTCGAATCCCGCTCAGGGACAAAAATGTCAAAATCAGCTGGAAAAAGGCACGGAGGGTACGGGGCGCACGGAGGGCTGCCAAAGGCACATGTTTTGCCCAAGAGTGCCCCCCGTTGACGTGCGCCCAACTCCGAGGCGTAATTGGTGTCCCATGTTGGACCGGCCCTGATTGAGAATCAATGCAGTTTGACACCTATGCAACTGTCATGACTCAATGCTTTGGGATTTGGGGACTTGTAGCTTGGTGAGACAAACAGTTTTCGGAAGAGATGACTATAGACGTTGTAAAGCTACAACCCCACATGATTCCATGGCGGTCTCAAACTGCATTAATGCTACCATCTAGAATAGTGGTTCTCAACCTGAGGGTCCCCAGATATTTGGCCTTCAACTTCCAGAAATCCTAACAGCTAGTAAACTGGCTGGGGTTTCTGAGAATTGTAGGCCAAAACACCTGGGGACCCACAGGTTGAGAACCACTGATCTAGAAGCATTCTAAGAAAAGCATCAATATACCCAAATCTCCTGTGATGTACCAGTTTTAATTGTTTAAGGTGGGCATAGGTAAACTTCAGCCCTCCAAGTGTTTTGGACTTCAACTCCCAGAAATCCCTGCCAGCTTACTGACTGTTAAGAATTATGGAAGTTGAAGTCCAAAACACCTGGAGGGCCAAGGTTTGCCCATGCCTGGTTTAAGGACACTCTAAACCACTACAAAAATGTGGCTTTCCATATTCAGAACTGAATTCAAGAATGCAGTCAGAATATGGGCCCACGTTCATAGTTGGCACAGGTGAGATTCCTATTTGCTGATTTACCTTTCAATTAACCAGGGGCACCTCTGCCTTGAGATTCAACTTCAGTCTCTTTGCCTTCATTCAGTCCATTACTGACATCAGGCACTTGCTTGAAACTAAAACTACTTCCTTGCATTTTGATGAAAAGGATTAATAGAATTGATATGATCACCATATTAGTAGTTCTATACTCCTGGATTACCTTTCTCAATAGTTTTGCATACATGTTAATCTCCTGGTGGTTATGGCATTGAATAGGGCCTTTCCAGCACTTCTTTTTGAACTTGCTTCTCCAGGAAATAATGAACATACCTCAAGCAGTTCTGGCTGAGGTTGAAAATCTTGAAGGCATCTTGAAACATTATCTAATATTGCTTTTCCCATTCTTTAGTGAAACACTGCATCATCTTTGTAGATCTCTATTTATTTAATGTTTATGGCACCCAAAATCAAATGAAAATCAGTAGAAATAGCATTTTTAATAATCAGAAAAGTTGGATGCATACAGGAGCAAGAAGAAAATGCATTACTCTTTAAAATGAACTTCTCTGGAGAAAAGATATTTTCTTTGGATTATGAATGGGCAGTTTAAAGTAAATTTAAACAGAGTTTGTCCTTTTCCAAACTCTATCTTGATTCATATTATTTTGTTTGCAATGAACACATTGATATAAGTATGCCCCTACTTATTAAAGCAGTTTGTGTGCATGACTCTTTCTGCGTTTTTAATACTCATTTCGACGCCTTTCTTCGCTTGTTCAATACTTTACCAGCTTGGAGTGTGTGAATTTTGTGTTCAGTCTAAAAGTATGTCTGTATTCAGTACAGAATATATGGTTCATGAATAAGTCCATTTTGAAATGAAATCAATGGAATATTTCACACATTCCTATCTGGAAAATTATCCTGTTTCCTTGTAAAACAGTATCTTCTCTATTTAGGAACTGTGGTGCCTGGACCAACTCCCTAACTTCCCTCAAATTGTCCCAGGCATCTGTGACAGTGTTGATAGTTTAGTCTGGACTATGCATTTATTCATGTATTTACCAAATCACTCAAGCAAGGCTACCTGAATTCGTTCCCCTCTGGAAAGAGAAACTACTAAGACTACAGTGCTTTGTAATATTTTGGCTTTATTTACCAGTATATAAATTGAGGTTAGGTGGGAGTAAATAACAAAAGTCCTCTTACAAAGATGAAATCCACTGCCTCTATCAGATCTTTCATGTCCTGGGGTGCATAAGGTCTCTTTTCTTTTCTGCCTCTTATTCTCAAATTGCAACTTATCGCTCTATGTCATGGCTTGTGCTGAGGACAAAGAGGAAGGGTTTCTTTGCCCAGCATCTGAGTCAGGGGCAAATATAGTTCAGCAGCATGAGCAGGAACCACAGCCCCAAGGAGATAGGGGTGCAGAGTCAGAACAGGATCAGAGACTTGAGGAAGCAAACCAGGAACTAAGTATTCCAGCTAGGCTGCAATTAAGAATTGATGCCATTCAACTGAGAAGATCCAGCCTGTTGACTGAGAGGAGAACCAACAGGTGAGATTGCTTGAGAAAGTGGCATAAGTAGCTGGAGACTGAATCAGCTACCTATGACTTTGGTGTGTGGAATACATTTTGGATTGCAACCTTTGTGTCAGTGATATTACTTTGAAAGGACTTTGGACTACACTTGTGGCTCATCCCTATTTTGGCTGACTGCTGTGGATGACATCGAACTGTTTTGGACAATGATACGGTGTGCAGATGTTAAACAGTAATTTGGTGGACAGGGTTCTGACACTCTGGTTAGTGACTACATCTACAAGAGCAGGGAAATTGATTAGCCTGAAGCATCCAAATGATGCCTCAGGCTAATACCAGTTTAACCCAGAGTAAACCTGGAAATCCAGGTTTACTCTGGGTTTAAAAATGCATGGAAAGATGTGGATGTTCCAAGAAAGTCCATACCTTCCCAGGTATGAGGTGTATGAGAACTGACTCTTGAGATTGCCACGATCAATCCAAGCATCAGTTCCCACAGCCATCCTGCCTCCTTGTGCTCTGGTAGCCTGGGGGGATAAAGGTTGGATGGCAGTGCCACCTTCCCCTCCCTGCCGCTGCCCCGATTAAGTGTAAAATGTACCTGAATGGCCTCTAAATCAAGTGAAAATTTTAGACTGAAATGGGAGAGGGGCAGTGGTGAAATTCACAGGTTTATTGTGGATCAACCCAGGAGTTTATCTGGCCACTACCCCATCAAAAAAGATGGCGTTTGGGGCCACCACCTGGCCTGTACACCAAGTGAAACTGTTTTTTTAAAAAAACTATTTCACTCGCACTTTAGGCCTGTGTGGAAGCAGACTCTCTCTCCCCCTTCCCTTTTTCTTCTCCCCTCTCTCAATGAAGCAAAATGGGGATGAATGGACTCTGTAGCATCAACATGACACACAGGATCCATTCACTCTTATGCTTACCAAGGCCATTAAACACAGTCTTGTCCCATGTTTGAAAAAACTTGTTTGAAATTTGCGGTATTCTGAACAGTTGGGCCGGTTCCTATTCAGAACTGACTGTTTTACCTCGGCACAGGTAGTCTGGGACAGGGAATAGCACTCTCTGTCCCACTTTTGTCTTAGTGATGACCACCGGGTATCCAATGACATTACCCAGAGCAACAGAGCAATCTGAGAAGGAAGCAGGGAAAGGAGGAAGTGATTCCTGCTTCCCCCCACCCCTCTCCTACACCACTCTGTCACTTCTACCAACATCAGTGGATGCAATGAACAATGACCATTGGATGTTTTGTATCTGTGGTTATCACTAAGCTGAGGACGAGAAGGGGAAAGTAGAGGTAGTGGTCCAGCAACACTAAGGTTTGGTGTCTCTGGACTGGATAGATTCCATCTAGTTGCCATGCTGGCTGAGTGACATGCTGTGAGGACTTCTTCAGCACTTTCCAGAGTACAGCACACCACTCTAAATCAACACCATTTTATGTGGTCCATGTAAATGCCCCCCCCCCATTCTTGAACATGTTCCTCTTAGCATACAAGCATTTGTTTCACATTATATTTGACTATAAGAATATGAAGAAATGTGTTATCTTCACATAACCTCTTTTACTGAAGAATGATCAACCATGCATCCTGGCCAAATTAGCAAACCAACTTCTGAGCAAAGAGAAAGTCAACTCAGCATATCTGTACTGTACCAACACTGGGTTGACTTTGGGAACCTAATGAGCTTGCTTAGTGCATCACAACCCAGGTGGGCACTTGGAGCAGATTTAGTACAGAAGAGCTTTAATGAATCCTTGACTATGCTGAACACAGAAGTTTTTTTCAACTTCTGTGTCTACTAGGTCTAGCACTATCATTAAGCAGAATGAGGCAGCCGCCCCACAAAATGATACAATGGCTTCAAACTACAGGAAAGGAGATTCCACCTGAACATCAGGAAGAACTTCCTCACTGTGAGAGCTGTTCGACAGTGGAACTCTCTCCCCCGGGCCGTGGTAGAGGCTCCTTCTTTGGAGGCTTTTAAACAGAGGCTGGATGGCTATCTGTCGTGGGTGCTTTGAATGCGATTTCCTGCTTCTTAGCAGGGGGTTGGACTGGATGGCCCATGAGGTCTCTTCCAACTCTACTATTCTATGATTCTATGATTCTATATAAAATTGTCAGCTATTTAGTTTGTTATTATTAATGTTGTGGTGAGGAATGGAAAGAATGGCTTGTAGGATTTTCTCTTGCATACTAAAATAATTGGCTAGCTCTCTGAATGATGCACCTTGAATTGCATGGGTGGGGAGATGGCATTTGCCATCATGCTATGAGAAAAAATTGGTTCCCAAGGGTTTAACTGACAAGTACCCACTAATGGAATAATAAGGTATTAGGCATCATTAAACATTATATTATGTAAAATAAATGAATATAAATGTCAGATAAGCGGTTACAAATCACAATCAAACTGTTGCATTCACATTATGAAGAAAGGTAGTTGCATTCACAATGTAGTAAACTTCCTTGTTTAGTTTCTTAATTCTTCTTAAAGGATGAGTAGACTCCTGGTTTTATCCATTTGCCATCATGCCTCAGACAGCAACATTTTGTTTTTGTTTAGCACAGCTTTGAAATGCGTTTACAAGTTCTGTGGCACATCACTCAGCCTGCTGCAATTAATTTTCCTTAGACCCATGAAGCACACTATCATTAGAGAAGAGCTATTTCACTGTCAGTGTAATCTTATGCTCTGTTCTAGAACAGAGAGTGACAGAACTGAATGAGGCTAGAGCTAAAGATTATTGTAAATAATCCAATGGTAAAATGTAAAAACATTGCTGTAAGCAAATTTTGACTACAGCTTCCGGCTAATGTATCATGAGGAATTAATTGTACTAGCTAAACTCCAACACTCTAATAGCTTAGTCTGGAAATCGTTTCACTCAACATTTTCTAGTTGGTGGAAATCCATATTAAAACCAGTCTTCTCAATGTGAAAAACAAAACTCAGCACATGTTGTCGAAGGCTTTCATGGCCGGGATCACAGGATTGTATGCTTTCCGGGCTGTATGGCCATGTTCCTGACATTTCGCCCACAGGTACCTCACAACCTCTGAGGATGCCTGCCATAGATGTGGGAAAAACATCAGGAGAGAATACTTCTGGAACATGGCCATACAGCCCGGTAAACATACAACAACTCAAAACTCAGCATAACTTTTATTTGATTCTAGACTGATTCCTTTTCAAGTCATTTTCACATATGGTCCTGCTTATGACTTGGCCCATACATTTTATGTCATGATTCCTATCTAGGGACTCTAAGCAACATATATTATCAACACCTGCTTGGTTTCACTGAGTTTACTGTGCTGACAGCTGTTAGATAACACTCTGGCTTATAAGAGAGACATAAGAATATAACCTCTATGTACAGAGTCACACAATCAGTCCTTGGTGCTTCTAGTTAGAGGTTTCTGGCAACAAAAGCAATGTGAAAGAAATCTCTGTAAGAATAGCAACAGTAGAAAATGTTCAGCTAAATGGACAAATAGCAGTGGCATAAGGCAGCTTCTTGAATTGTTATATCCAGGTGAAAATAACCTTTTCAGGGTGTATTTGTACTGTGGAATTAATCCACTTGACACCACTTTAACTACCATGGCTCAATGGTATGGAATCATGGGAATTGTAATTTGATGAGATACCAGCACACTTTGACAAAACTATAACTCCTATGATACCACCGCATTGAAAAATGGCTTTTAAAGCTGTGTCTAATCTTATGCAGATGAACTCCTAGTGGAATGTATCTTATTTCATTTCTTCTGAAATCAGTGTCTTCTTTCTCTTATGTGATTTCTCTCAATTGTGTAAAATTAGAAGAAATTTTGCATACTTTTCAACTTTTTTGCCTGTTGTGACATATTTATCTCCCGATAGTTTGGTCAAAGTAGATTCTCCCCATACATTTTTTTTGCATTTTAAAAACATTTTTTCACTATCACTGGTGTCCAAAAAAGAAAGTTAAACTTTAAAAGAGAACTTTAAAAAATCTGGGATGTAGGAGTAAAAAAATGTGATGATGACACTTTATTTTTGAGATCATGAAAAGAAATTTGCAGTGTTTTTGCATCTCTAATGTAATGCGTGAATAGTAGATAATTTTGTTATTAAGAAATTCTAGTATGAACTGACCTGTTTTCATTTCCTGGATTATTTTATTATATATTTTTTGAATGTATACTCTTCACTTTCTACCAAAATGGGTTCTTCTGAGGTGTGTGCAGTAAAGAAAATAGTTATGAACCCCCTCCCCCCCCAAAAAAAAAACACTAAGTTATTTTTAGATATATAAAACTAAGAATTATACAACTACATACTATCTGCAAATTGTATAGTTCTGATAGTTTGGTCAAACAACTATCTGTTTTAAAAAAAACATATTCAAACACTTAGGGCCCTTCCACATAGCCTTATAACCCAGAATATCAAAGCAGATAATCGACAATATCTGCTTTGAACAGGGTTATCTGAATCCACACTGCCATATAACCCAGTCTAAAACAGAAAATGTGGGATTTTATTCAGCTGTGTGGAAGGGGCCTTAGAAAATCTGGAATTAATAGCTATATTTCATACGTCTGCTGTGAGACATAATATTCTCAAAATGTTTGTATTTAGAAAGTATGCTCAGAAATAAGCATGTCTCCCATTCTTTCCATTTCTGTGTCCTCCAGCCACACATATATCATTATGTTTTTTGTTTGCTTCTGGTCATTTTGAGGTAAAAAGTGTATAAACATAAAAAACAGGTTTTCCATTCCTGGAGATATCATTGCATATGTTTGTTTTTTTATTCTAGATGTTGAAAAACCTACGGGCTAGATTATACCAATCATTGCAGCAGTACAAAATAATAAAAGTCACCTTAAAATCATTCTACTACTTTAATAGGGAGCCAATAAGAACAGCATAATAGTAACATTATATTATAATAGCATCTATAAAGAAAATACAGTTTATGGTTCTAGTTGGATGCAAGCAATAAAGATGTAATGCTTTCAAATGACCCGGTCCTAATAGGTTTGCCAGTGTATTTTCCTAAAATGTTGTATAACAATGTCGCTGCAATGCCAGGGCAATGGTTTGTTTTGTCATAGGAAGTGGTATTGAGTCTTGTTTAAAGAATGAGTGTATAATAATTGGAGAGCAGTAGCAGCTTTGTAAATAAGCCCACAAAAATTATTATCCTACTGAATGTTTTACTAGGCTGTTGTGGGCTAAGAGAGGAGGTGAAGGGAATTCGACCTGTTGGACTGCTGTGCATAATGGAGAATATTTTTTTTCTGTCCTATCAGTCACCTCATCTGGTTTCCTTTCATACTGCATAATTATAGTGCTATGATCCCAATTCAACAGCCATGACAATATTCTATGGAACCCTTAGATTTGTAGATTGAAAAAGCACTTGGACTCTTTGACAGTGAATTCTAAGTATCCTCCCTCAACCACATATGCCAGGATTCCATAAGATATTTCTGTGGCAGTTAAAATTGAATCAAACTGCTATAACTGTGTAAGAACCACTGCACTGCTGATATGCTTATATGAGATGCTTTGTTGAATGTACCTATCAGCAGTGAGGTTTCTGATACATTTTTAGGAACAGGTATACTATGGCAGCCACATCAATTGGTATGTCTAAAAATAGGGGCGGCTTTGTTGATCCATACCATTAAACAAGTCCTGAAGAAACAAGAAAGCCATGTGACCTTTGGGCATGTACTAAAACCCATTCTTCAAGGGTAAAGCATGTGGCCAGTCTGGCCCCCTAAATAGCTGCTGGAGTTGGGGTCGACTGCCTCTGTGGCTAGATGAGATCAAGTCACTTCCAAAATGGGTCTACAGATCCAACCAAATGATCCTAGAACCTACAATTCTTCCAGTAGGTCATTCCTGGATCCAACTTCCAGACTTGGCAAATTTCCACAGACCAGATCTGCTAGTGACAGTCTCGTCTAACAGTATACATTTGTTTTATTGCCATCTCCAAACTTTTGCTTACTCAGACACTGACTATTTCCATCTGTTTCCAATTGCTTCTTTTCATTCTGATGATGTACTCGGAGTGCATTTGTTTAATTGTGTTTGTACTACCCCAATTCTATGTAAGGATGAAGGATATTTTAGATCTGTAAAGATGAAGGCCTCAATAATGAAATAGATCTGTCTGTCTCTACTTATTTCCTGTTTAGCTTCTGAAGCCTTTGGAAAGCAAAAGGCTGAATTCATAAGGCAACACTAGTGACTCACGTGAACAATGTTTCACATAGCTTCCCCAAAATGTAGTAACTTTATCCAAAGAAAAATGTGATGCAGATTTTTATCTCTGCAAAAAGAAATGGATGAAATATATGCATTTCCAGGCTAAGACAGGCTGTTGTTGTTATTGTAATGCTGATAATCTTTAAAGAAGTTGCATAAAAATCAAACATTTTCCTGGTTTTATTACAAAATTTATTTAGAGAAAATATTATAGCACTGGTTCTTCCATAGCTATTTCTTTTTATTAGCAAGTTCCAAGGAACCACAGCGTATTGAGGAAAATTATAAGCACATAGAAAGGCAGCAGTAGTGAATAATATTGACAGTGAACTCAATAGTTTATTGAAGATTTTCTCCTTAGATCTCAGAGCTCAGAAAACAGGATGAAACAGGGCAATGAGCACTGCATGACTTCTGTTTACACAAACAGATGTTTCCACATATTAGTATAACTCCTTGTTTGATTGGGTTGCTGTTGGTTCTTGACTGGAGAATAAAGTTATAATACAGCATCAAGAAAGAAGGAAAGGAAAAGAAAGGAAAAGAAAGGAATCAGAGTTGGAAATAGAATTCTCTGTTATTTATTGCTTCACTGAAATAAGAATTTCCCAAATGTTTGGAATCCTGTCGGCAAGAATAGTAGAGCAGTGACACTTCTGTGTAGTTTTCTCTCAGGATACGAATATACTATAATATTCCTAAGAATTTTCAATTGCAGAGAAATATGTGCATATTTTTTTAAAATGTAAAAGAAACCATGTTTTCTGCAAAGGAAACTACATTTTCTGTGCAGGAAATGTTTTTTATGTTTACATGATGTTTATGTTATGTTTACATTAGATTATGTTATGTTTACATTTTTATGTTTATCATTACAGAAAATTCTTCCTTTGGAATGCTTGAAAACAGAGGGAATATAAGCATAAAAATATTTTTTTTCTCCCACAGAGAAAACTGACAGTAATAGTTACCCTTGCACGTAAAGATAAAATTGGCAGGAGGTTCCCTTGGGTTTACACACCCAACTTTGAGGATCACTATATCCCTAAACAGCTTTACCATATGTGCAGCAGACAAAGTGGTATACATTATTCAATGTCCATGCAACTACCTCTACATTGGAATGACAACTAGACCTGTCAGGATCAGAATCTTGGAACACCGATCTCGCATAAGAAACAAACATAATGACAGCACTTTACATTCTTATTTTTGGAAAAAGGACACATATCTTCTAGTTTCAAATTTTATATTTTAGAAAAAAATCATACCAACCATACATGGACATAAAAAGTTTTTTCTTGCAAAGCGAAGCCTTTTGGATTTTAAAGTTAAATACAGTTTCTCCCACTGGTCTTAATGACAGATTAGACTTCAGCTGCTTTCTGAAATAAACCCTTAATTTTTACCTTTCCTGCTTAGAAATCACATACATCAGCTGTTTTTTTCATAACAAGCCAGGGACATAAATACTTTCCTTTTTGAGATTATGTTGCTCACTTTTGAAAGCCTATATGTAGAGCTATTCCTCATTAGAGACATGTAAGTAATAACATGCATGCAACCATGTCTGCTGAAATTTGTATAATTACTTTATTGTCATTTTGTGTTGTCGTGTGCTGTTCTGGCATATCTGTTATGTTGTCTGTTATCACTTATTTAGGAATTTATTGAATCTAAAAACACGAATGTGAAGATACTGTAGAATCCTGAAGAAGGGAGGTCCCGAAACAAGGATTCAACCCGGGGATCTTTGTTGACGCTTTCCCAAGGACACCTCAAGTGTCTTACTCATTGCTAACGAGGCGTTTCAAAAAACACATTTCTTTATCTTTGTTTATCAACCAATTACTGTTAAGACTATATGGAAGAGTTTAGATGTAACTGACAGTGTGAACTACCTCCACAAGGAATATACAGATTATCAATGGGACTTATCTTTTAAATAGTATATGTATGAGTGAAGACAAAAACTCTGATTATATGAGTAATCTCTGCAAAGAAAAAAACTGCATTATTGGGTATTGTACCATTTGTATATCTTTGTTCAGCTATTCATTTCTAGATTAAATTGACTCATATGCTTAAGTACTGTATAACACTATTGTGTATAACAGTTGACAACTTGTTTCACTATTTGGTATTTGTTATAGATATCTGTGTCTCTTGGACTTTGTAGGTGATTACCTGCACCTTGAATTGGGATCGGAAAGTGAACGGCAGCCAATGGAGCTCCGTAAACAGGGGGGTTGACCGCTCCGGTTAGCAATCTGGCTGCTGATCATTGGACTAGTTGTAGTTTCCAGGCTGTCTCCAAGGGCAGCCCCCACGTAGAATGCATTGCAATAATCCATCCTGGAGGTAACCTTCCTTGTCCATGCCAGCCCAATGACCATCATTTGATTACACAACCAACCCACACTGTTTCGTGAACTCTAGTTGGCTGTTGTAAGTTAATGTGGATGTTTGTTTAGATTTTATGTTATATAATTTTGTTTGACCACGTGTAGTTTAATTTATTGATGTTAGGGTTAATTTACTGATGTTAGGCCTTAATTTGATGTTAGGTTTTAATATTACTTTCGTATGCGGGGTTTCTCTGGGATTTTATGTCAATATTTGTTTTACAGAAGCATTGGATGTTTGCCATTGTATGTTGGAATCCGCTCTGAGCCCCCTTGGAGAGATAGGGCAGCATACATATAAAGTGTTGTTGTTGTTTTTATTATTATTTTATTGTATGACACAGCAAACAAGATAGATATGCTGGATTTCATATCACAAAATCACAAGTCAAACACTTCCCAAGTGTCTAGGACTGTGAGATGTATTTTCGGATGATGTGTGCAGATCCCAGTAGGGTGGCTTTTTGCAGTTGGCAGATTGTAATTTTGTCAATGTCTATTGTTTCCAAATGCCGGCTGAGATCTTTTGGCACGGCACCCAATGTGCTGATCACCACCGGGACCACCTGCACTGGTTTCTGCCAGAGTCTTTGAAGTTCAATCTTGAGGTCCTGATAGCGGCTGAGTTTTTCCTGTGGTTTTTCATCAATGCGACTGTCACCTGGGATGGCAACATCAATGATCCAACCTTTTTCTTTTCCACAACTGTGATGTCTGGTGTGTTGTGTTCCAGAACTTTGTCAGTCTGGATTCGGACTTCAATCAAAGCAGGTTCTTCACTTTGCTTTACATATTCTTCCAGGGCATGTTCTTCTTCTTTGACTGCTTGTTTTACTTGTAAGGGTCCTCTGCCACCTGATCTTCTAGGCAGATATAGCCGGTCAACATCACTGCGAGGGTGCAGTGAATGATGAATGGTCATGAGTTTTCTTGTTTTTCTGTCCAAATTGTCCAGTTCCGCCTGTGTCCAGTTTATGATGCCAGTAGTATATCTTATGATGGGTATGGCCCAGATGTTTATGGCCTGGATGGTGTTGCCTCCATTGAGCTTGCTTTTGAGAATTTTTCTGACCCTTTGTGTGTATTCTTTGCTGACCACAGTTTTCACACGTTCATGCTTGATGTTGTCCAGCTGTAATATGCCCAGATATTTATAGGCCTCTGGCTGGTGACACTTTATTGTTCGGCCATTAGGCATATTTATGCCCTCACTTTCAATGATTTTTCCCTTCTTCAATGCCACTGTCAAACATTTGTCCAAACCAAACTCCATGCTGATATCAGTGCTAAACATTCGGACAGTGTTAGTCAGAGACTGGATTTCAGTTTCTGTTTTCCCATACAGCTTCAGGTCATCCATGTACATCAGATGTGAAATTTTGTGAGATTTCTTAGACGTTTGATAGCTGAGATTTATTTTTGTAAGATTGTTGATTATTATTATTATTATTATTATTATTATTATTATTATTATTATTATTTTATATAGCACTGTAGATGGGGTCTGAGATGGAATTAGATGGGTTGTGGAGGGTTTTCTTGTTGTTGTTTTTTTTTGCTTTTTTCCATTGGTGTGATTTGTAGACAATCCACATTGCAGAATCATAGCAGTTTGATACCATGTTAACTGCAATAGAATTCTGGGAGTTGTAGACTGCTGTTACACCAGAGCTCTCTGACAGATTAGGGCAAATACTGTATATCTCAAATCTATAAATCTCAGAATTCCACAGCATTTTGCCCTGGCAGTTAACATGGTATCAAGCATGGTGTCAGGCCTGGGCTGTGGCGCAGGCTGGTGAGCAGCCAGCTGCAGCCAGCTTCAACAAATTGCTCTGACCAAGAGGTCATGAGTTCGAGGCCAGCTCGGAGCCTGCATTTGTCTCTGCCTTTGTTCTATGTTAAGGCATTGAATGTTTGCCTTATATGTGTAATGTGATCCTCCCTGAGTCCCCTTCGGGGTGAGAAAGGCAGAATATAAATACTGTAAAAGCAGCTATGATTCTGCCACCATTGTTGCATAAACGGACACATCCAAGCAAGTAGTATTAGATTTAGAGTGACAGCTGTAACAAAACAGCAGCAACTCAAAATGCCAAAATCTACTTCTCTTGTTTAGACACATCTGTGGTAGGAAAAGCTGTAAGTGAAATGGTAGTTCAGCTTTTTCTTTGCAAACTGTTCCAGATAAATGCATTTTTGATCCCATCTAGGCAGGCAGGTGTGACCTAAACGATGTTGCAGAATAATTGAGACAAAGAACTACTTAATGTACTTTCAGAAGGGGCTGCCAAGAATCAAGCAGTGCCCAGCCTAGGAAAAGAACTCTTCTGAGTACAAAACTGTATAATCAGAAACTGACATGGCCATGTTTTTTCTTGAAATTCTGGTGTTTCCATTCAAATTAGTTGCTGTTAGCAGCAGAAAATAAAATATTCCTTTAAAAAAGTAATATAGGAACATGTTGGTGATTTAGTATCCCATTACATATTTTCAAGTGGAACACTTTACCAGATTTAATGGCTCCTTTAAGTTTGGCAGCTTTTGCCAGTATCCGATTCACTTCTACAAGTGATTCACAGTCGACAAATGGCTTCTAAATTGTAACTCTTTTCATGGCTAATTGAAATTCAAATGTTTGCC
Organism: Anolis carolinensis; assembly: GCF_035594765.1. NCBI lineage: Eukaryota > Metazoa > Chordata > Lepidosauria > Squamata > Anolidae > Anolis > Anolis carolinensis. Next base: position 201,425,869 of record NC_085843.1, read on the forward strand.
ATTTCTCTGATATGGATCATATACAATACATGAATAATGGTGCTTTTTTCCTTTTTTTTTTAAAAGAAAGTTCAAGGTATTTTACAATACCAAAATGTATGAAATTTTAAAAGGGATAAAAGCATTGTATCATCAAGAAAATTACTATTTATTACAAATGATCCATAATCACAATGCCAGTCTATTAGAAACCTCAATCAAGCATATTCTATCAAGTGGAGAATCTGATCCACTTAATGTTGGGTTATAGGTAGAACTTGCTGGGAGAGCATTTAATAAATGGAAACCACATCTGGAAAGGCCTTTTCCATTACACATTTCTCAGAGCAGATGCTTGGAGAAATGGCTCAGGCTCCATCTACACTGTCATATAATGCAGTTTCAGGATGCAGATTAACTGCATTGAACTGGATTATATAGCAGTATTGACTCATATCATCTAGTTCAATGCAGTTCCATCTGTATAATGTGAGTCTACACCAGTGGTTCTCAACCTGTGGGTCCCAGAAATCCTCCCAGATTCAACTCCCAGAAATCCTCATAGCTGGTAAACTGGCTGGGATTTCTGGGAGTTGTAGGCCAAAACACCTGGGGACCCACAGGTTGAGAACTACTGGTCTACACTGACCATTATAATGCAGTTCAAACTGCATTATAATGCAGACTAAGATGTTGGTCTATGGGCTCTGGCAGGTTCATGACGAAAGTAGTATTCTATCAACCATTAAGTTCCAAGCAATTCAAGGATTGACAGTAGGCAAAATGACTTGAGTTCTGAAGCTCTCAGTGAGGACAGAGAAGGAAAAAAAAGAGATCTATTATGTATGAAAAGGAAATGCTATAGGCATGAAAATGTGTACATTGACATTGACTCATCTTACTATAGGCAAAGCATGAGGAAGAACGGATCTGATTTTATGTTTGAAATGTATATTTTTAATTCATAATGTATTTTAATAGTTTTAACTGTTTTATGTACTGTTTTATATTGGTTTGTATGGGCATCTAATTGTTGCCACTGTTGTAAGCCACCCTGAGTTCCTTTGGGTGAGAAGGGCGGGATATAAATGTGAGAAATAAATAATAAATAATAAATAAATAAATACTAAGAAGGGACTTAGACATTAAACCACTTTAACAGTGTTAGTGAGAATGTTAGAAAGAGTATTATATACTATGACTTAGCAAGCATTAATTATCAGTGCAGGTCAGAATGAACACAAATATTCAAAACTACCGTGTTTCCCCGAAAATAAGACAGTGTCTTATATTAATTTTTGCTCCCAAAGATGCACTAGGTCTTATTTTCAGGGGATGTCTTATTTTTCCATGAAGAAGAATTCACATTTATTGTTGAACAAAAAATTGAACATATACTGTACAGTGGTTGTCATCACAAACCAGCATAACCAGACAAACTGTGAATCCTATCAAGAATTTCTTGTTACTACCAATATTTCCATGTACAACACTCTATGGTACGTACATTTACCGATCCTGCATGCTCAGGTGTTCTGTTTGGTGGGCATGCTTCCAAACAAGAACTTTGCTAGGTCTTACTTTTGGGGGAGGCCTTATATTTAGCAATTCAGCAAAACCTCTACTAGGTCTTATTTTCTGGGGATGTCTTATTTTAGGGGAAACAGGGTACATCCCTTCCTGTTGCTAACTTTGCTCTTAATAATAATAATAACTTTATTTTTCTATCCTGCCTCCATCTCCCCAGAGGGACTTGGGGTGGCTTACACAGGGCCAAGCCCAGAAACAGATTATATATATATATATATATATATATATATATATATATATATATATATAATTAGAGTCTTCAACCGGGTAAGGCACATTTAAAAATAAATAATACAATCTAATAATAAAAACCGAATTTGAAACATAAAATGATAACACAGAAGGACCACCATTTAGGAGATTTGGAATAAAATAAAATGGGAGGGCGATCTAGGCGAAAGTGCAAAGATATGTATTATAGTGTCTTTTGCTTAAATCTAGAGACTGATGACCTCATCATACTTGTGGTGGCAGCCGGCAGTGGAGCTCCTTTTCACTATGGGGCGTGGGGAATCTGGTGACCCATGCCTCGCCCACCGGGAGGGCAATAACATGGGGGGAAGCGTGGAGTGCAAGTGTTGCCTGGGCGGCGGCAGCATGCCACTTCTGCCTCTCTGCACTCACAGAGCTGGCACAACATCATGTGAACTGGGCGGCTCCATGGGTAACTGGGGCTAGCCCCATATGATGAAGTCCTGAAAGAAACATGCACTTCTCTATTTTAAGAACCAGCAAAATGCCTTAAGATAACTAAGAGTAGTAACAGGTAAATACTTAGTTAAAGGAAAGGAGCTTCAAACTAAGAATGACCAATTTGTGGACTGTTGAAACTTTCTCTGTCCTACACATACACACAAATTAAGGATGTTGTATTATACTCATTCTAGTTATCCTATGAGAACCCAGCTTTTAATAGTCCAAGTTTAACAAACCTAATGCTTGCATGTAGCAAGTCACTTCTGGTATCATGCAGCCATTAGGTTTGTTTAACTTGGACTATTAAAAGCTGGGTTCTTATAAGATACCTAGAATGAGTGTAACATGCAACATGCGAGTGTGGAAAAGAGCAAACCACAGACCACCTACTACAATGCAGTCTGAGCCCTGCCAAATGCACAATGGAGGACCTTATAGCAACACCAGAGGTACTCCAAGTGGCCAGTTACTGGTCAAAGGACATTTAGTATAATGCCACGTTTTTTTTAACTTTGTTTGTGTTTTCAAATTACAACTTGTACTCTCGGTTCGCTTCTGGCAAATAAATAAACAAACCTAATGGAATTATTTCAAACTTGTTCACCTTACTGTGGAGACGAAAGCTATTGACTATATTGGGTCATGTATGATCGACTACATTATACCTTTCCCCCCACTTTTTTGGAATTTTATAGAAATATAGCGTAACTCTGCTTGTGCCAATTGTAAGCTTTCAGTTACCATTAGCAATATAGGATCAAAACCCCTTCACAATAAGCTTCAGACCTGCAATGTCCTTTCCATGCTTCAAATGCAAATCTGAGGAATTTGCATATGGAAACAAAATGTATGTTTGTGTCTTATAATTTCTGTTTTGACCTCTGAAAAACATCTCAGCATATTATGCTTATTTGCATACATTATTCACCTAAGAAACTACATTTTTTGTCTGTGTCTTCATACAAACACATAGATCAAAAACAGTTAATGGAGTATGGCCTCTCGGTTTTTACATCTGGGTGCTGTGAATTGTGTTTTGTACTTTATGCTTTTGATTATATGGTTTCATGCTTCATTTTGTACATAAATTGTTCTGTGTTTGTTTATTGTAAGCTGCACAGAGAACTGCTTTGTTAGAGAGCAGCACACACATCTTGTAAATAAATAGATGAACAAGAACCACAATGGCTGCTTTTAACCTTAGCACTGAAAAAAATATTGCTTGTTATCAGCTGAACAAAACAGTCCCTAGATTATATTTTCAGTGGAGAACAAATTAGCCAGCCTCCTCGGTGTGGAAATCAACAATTGTTCCACTAAGCTGTAATGAATGGTTGGTTCTATAACTGGACCTACACAACAAGGGGGTATTCTTTCAGTCCTAGGACTATAATTTAATGCACAAAACATAAGTACTAATGTTCGAAGACTTCACTGCTGCCATTGCCTTTTTATTATTGAATTCCTTGAAGTGCATGGTAGTAACAAAGAAGATGATTTAATATTTTAGCCCCGTGTTGTCAACACTGACTTGCAGAAAATCTCCAGCATTTCCCACACATACTAGTAGATGCTAGGGCGGAAATTGGGACTTTTAACATGCAAAGCATTCAGGAATATTTATATCTAAAGTTCACATCTTCCAACATTCATGTCCAGTTTATGCTCAACTGTACGATTTTCTTTTATTTTTAAATGGGATAAATTTTTGTCCCTTTGCCAATGTGCTCCCCCCTTACTCATCTTAGCAGATTTTTAAAATGCTACACACTGAATTTCAGTGCATTTCTCCCATTGACCAAGATATTTATAAGTATTTTGTACACTTTTGAAATGTGCCCACTTTTCTATATACAGTTCTCAAACATGCACATGAATAGTTTTTACAATTGTTCATATATGGGTGGAGTGCTGCTGCTGCTGCACATGATAATTCAGGATTAAGAAAGCCCTGTTGAACTTTAGAGTGAAACCTTTCTATCATTAAGTTTTGATATCTACTTGGAGAAATGTTAACATATACAGTGAGCCCTTTGTATCCTCTATGCTTTGATTTGAGAAACCACCGTGAATGCAAAAATCTGTGGAGGCTCAAGTCCCATCATATGAAATGGCATACTAATATTGTAATAATGTCCCTTACATAAAATAGCAAAATCAAGGGTTTTTTTTATTTTGAAAAAGTATTTTCAATCAAGGATGGTGGAAACTGTCAATCTAGAATCCATAGATATGAAGAGCCAACTGTATACCAGTTTGGAAACTCTTATCAAGAAAGGACACTCCAATCCGTGGTCTAACTTTAAACCATGATTTCAGAATAATGTTCTGAAAGTATAGAAAATCTTTAATAAAATTCCCCTGAATGTCTTCAGATGTCCACTTCAGAGCTTCTTGTTGAGTATTGAAAAGACCTATAGTGGAACATGGATAATTCGGTGTAGAGCTTGTGTTTATATCCTCCTTCTATCCCCCAATCCATCTTCTTCACACATCTGAAAAAACAACATGAACATCCCATAAGACACAACTGAAGGCAAATGCCTAGAAAACAGAGCTAGCTGTGGGAATTCTGTTTTTTTCTTAATGATCCACAGCAACTAATTTTTAGATGAAATAATTTACATGACACCTTGGACTAGTTCTAATTTGTGAGAGGAATGAAAAAGAATAGGTTGACATCCCTTTTGTACTATTTGTCATGTCCTCTTTACAGATGTCTTAATGTAACTTAAACCACCAAAGTGTTTCATACAGGCAAGCATTTTCTTCTCAATACAGATTAAATTGGTTACAGTTGATTTCTGTCTCTTGCAATTTAGTCAGCTGGTTTTAGATGCTGCCTTCTTTTTCAAATGTTAATTACCACTACGATAAAACAATCAGCTTGGAAAGTTGTTGCCTTGTCAAAAATCATGTTAATTTCACGGAGGCTTTGACTTCCTCTATCCTGCAATTTCACTTCTGCTACCTCTTTGCTTTGTTCTTATCAGTTCTCACTATATGGAAGGCAGCTTTCTTTTGAAGAGAAATTCTAAAATGATTTTTGTTGTTAAAGAACAAATGATAGGACTGTACACAACTGATGCAGATTTGCATCTGATCTTACCCCATCCAGTTTGGACCCAAATCCAATCTGAAATCTGGAAACTGAGATATGTTTTTTTCATTAACTCATATTAGAAAACTAAGTTGGCTATAACTTTTTTTGGTCACCCACAACACACACATACATCTGCATGCAATTTGGTTGTTTCCTAGAGCCTAATTTTAGATGAGTAGATTATGGGAGTGTGCTTGGAAGTTTCGTCCTGCAAAAAGAAAAAGCAAAGTACTAATTTTAAAGATATATTGACAGTTGAGCATTAATATTCAAACTGTCTTTATCCAGATACTGTTCTTTCAATGTTGTACATCTTCACAGAGTTGAGACACTGTACCAAAAAAGAGCAAAAGCCACAAAATAGATACTGGGCTACCCAGCAGGTTTCTGTAGTTGGCAGAACAAAGTGGTTAAGAAGACAAAGGCAATAGACATCCAGAGCAGCAAAGAGTCAATTTCCAGATTCTTTTGGAGCCAGAATGGCAGACATAGAACATCAGCCAGTTATTTTAAAGCTTAACTAATCATTAAACAAAACAATCTTAATGGTACCAAATTGGTAGGAAAAGGTTTTAATTCCTTATGCTAGCAACCTTTCTATTAGATTTAGGGATAACATAAGGGTAGAAACAGGTTAACAAAAATGTTGCCATAGTCTCAAAACAGAATCATAATTTCATATGTATCTAATACCTCAAAGGACCACAATGAATAGCTAACAATAAAATACAGGAGTTGCAGCTATAGCAACATAAATGGCAAAGGAGCCTGGTGAATTTGTAATAGATATAGATTTAAAAAACAGATTTAAGTTAATTTTGTAAAGCACAAACCCCTTGACTCACCTAACAGAATTGCCTGAATTGACCAGATTTGGCAAAAATCAGAATGGGTGCAAATCAGATCAAGTTATTTTAGAATTCAGCCAATTTTCCAAAAGCATGTTTTCAAAAGTCAAAAATATTGAAAAAAAAATCCAGGCCATAGTTCAGGACTTATTCTGTGCAAAATTTGCATGTGGTTGTTTTGTGCAGAAAACAATATTTTCTGCATAGGAAATAATATTTCAAAATATTAATTTGCATTGAAACCAACATTTTCTACATAAAAATAATTTGATTTGAGGTATACATTTTCTCACAGAAAATCCACAAATCAACCATGTGTGAATTTTTGCCTAGAACAAATCCTCAATTACAGATTCTTTCTTTGCAGAAAACAATATTTTCTGTATTGAAATATTCTTTTTCATGCAGAAAGTGCTGTTTTGTGATTAGCCTTTGAGTCCTGAATTATGAATAGCCCCGGTGGCACAGCGGGTTAAACCTCTGAGCTGCTGAACTTGCTGACCAAAAGGTCAGTGGTTCGAATCTGGGGAACAGGGTGAACTCCTGCAGTTAATCCCAGCTTCTGCTAACCTAGTAGTTTGAAAACATGCAAATGTGAGTACATCAATAGGTACCACTTTGGCAGGAAGGTAACAGTGCTCCATGCAGTCATGCTGGCCACATGGAGGCACCTACAGACAATGCCAGCTCTTTGGTGTAGAAATAGAGATGAGCACCACCACCCCAGAGTCAGGTACAACTAAACCTAATGTCAAGGAGAAATCTTTACTTTTTTTGAAAATAAAGAAAATTACAAAAATTACTCAATGCTGTTTTTGAGAAGAAATCTGATAAATAATTATATCCTTAACCCTTTCACTTTTCCAACTCTAATAAAAAATAACCCAAGGGAATTGTTGTTTAATGAAGCCAGGGATTTCTTCTAAAAGACTGTTCTTTCAGGACTTATGTCAGTCATAATTTGCCCCTCCCATTCCAATCTCTTATGGGAAAATTTGTAGAGTAAGAAAGCTGTGGTTGTGGAATGGGACTTTGACCACAGGGCTTTGTACAATATAGTTGACAATGTTAAATTAGGAGCTTTGTAAAATTAGCTTATCATAAAGAAGAAAGCCAATGTTCAGCAGCAGTAGATGCTGGTAGATCCCATGTTACTGGAGTGATGAGTTCAGTCTAGGTTTAGAATATCTGTAAATGATCTATCCAAGGTGTGGAACCAATTTTGGATTGATGGCTAAGCAGCCTGGACACCTTCCTTAAAATCTGAATTAAGTCCTGGAATGGATTTGCAACCCAAGCAAAATAGGCTCATATCAACTATTACTGATCAACAAGGTAAAGAGATGCATGTGTTTTTGGGTACTGTTATTTCAGATTGGGAGCTGAGGAAGTGAATAGTTTTAAAGCTTTTTTTTGTAAAGCAACTCTCTGCATTTTCAAAGATCAGCAACACAACATGTTCCATAGTGAACTTTGCAGCTCTCCACTGTGCACATTTTTTGCAAATTTCCCTGCAGCGTGAAGTGGTATAATCCAGCAATATATTATTCACGTGATCATTTTGACTATTTGCTTCCTCATGCATTATTTCCAGAAGCTGACATTGATATGGAGATCATGCTATCTAGCTACCAAGAAAGGAGGCTAAGAGTTAGAGAGCATATGTGGTAGTTGCCCATGAAATGATTGCAGGAATAAATCCCTCACACTCACCCATAATCTATCTGCTTAGTGGCTATTGAATAAAAGCAATGGCATATATTTCAAACTGCTTTACTCTATCATATTAAATTTGCTTAGCCTGCACCTGACCCTTAAAATTGTAATTTTAGTACTTCATGAAGTACCACATGTTTAGCAGTGTGGCAATAAGCAATATATTCCTTTATAAAACAGTGTAGAAGCTTTCTGCAAAAAAGACAAAATTTAATATTAAAAATTAATGTCTCATTATGCATTCACATGGCTTAATTATTCTGAGATTCTCAGCTATGAATGTTTAAGTCCTTGGTAATTGTTAATTTATGAATATATTCAGTATTGATTTTGGAGCCAAGATATTTAAGCTTCATCACCTTTCCTCCTGTGTTTGCTACTTAGTAGGCTTAAAGTAAGAAACGTAAATTAACTTCCTTTCAATTTTAGTCCTACAGTTTACTCAGTCAGAATAATTTCATTAAAAGTTAAAACGACTCTTATAAATGCATAAGGACAGGCAGATTTTTCTAGCACTCAATGCAAACAATTCTATGAAACAGTTGTTTCATATTTTTATATGCAAAATTTTGCAAAGACTCTGTGTTCTTGAGGTAGATAAGGCTAAATAAACTAATGGATTATGTTTTTGAAAATTAATTATTTGACAATTATCACGTCAGTTGTTCTTTCAGTCATGAAATCCATCATTTGTTTTCAAGAGTGATGGAGAAAGAAAGAAAGAAAGAAAGAAAGAAAGAAAGAAAGAAAGAAAGAAAGAAAGAAAGAAAGACAAAATAGGCGCAAAGCCTAGATATTTGGAGGAAAGAGGAAAATACATGCAAAAGTTATTTAGCTTCACAAAGAATAGTAACAAATGCTGTCTTTAGTATATTTTAATTATGCAATCAGAATGATTGAGTTCTTCTGGAAAATGAGGAAAAATAATGTTATATTATAGAACTAAATGCAGGAAACAATTAACATTATTCAGGTTTTTCTTTAAAATATCCCCCCATGCTTTTTCTTATTAATCATGAAAAACCAACCAAGCATGCAGTAAATAGATACAAGAAAGCCCCTCTTAATTGGTTAATGCACAAAGCTTCTAATCCTCACCAAAAGAAATCAAATCACAGAGTTCCTTTGTCTCTTAAGCAAGTATGCAAAACACAGTAACTTGCAGCTACTTTTTAATGAGCTAGGTTACGATGCAAAATTCCAGCAATACATAATAAAATCCTGTCTAAAAGTGAGCACTCAATTACATATAATCAGTCTGGTCTTGCAAGGGAGATGTAGCAGTAGTATCAGACATAAGTATCTCCGGCAGAGCTGAAACCTGAATATACAAAAATATTATCCCTGGAGGCTATGCATACAATACTGGTAGCTCCATGTAGTTTCTTTCACTCTGCTTTGATTAATACCTGGAGTTGTACAACATGTATGGATAGCTCTATCCACTTCAGTAGGAGATGGATGAGTGAAAACAGCTAGTTTTTCTAGACCTCATATGTTTTCAGTACCATGAACAATAAATGCCTCTAGACTGCCTATATAGATCATGAGAAAAAGGCACAGTTTTTATTTTTAGGACTTATTATACATACATGTAAATTTCTGCATGCACACTCTGGATGAAGTTGGTTATTCTGTGCATAATAGATTAAACTATAAAGACACCTCTTCCATTGATGTAAACTGGGTAGTTCATATGGGTACAAAACTCCACATGGGTATCAGAAGTACTGTAACTTACAGAAAGTCTTTGGTTTCGTTTCTTGAAAAAATAATCTTTTTAGAAGTCTCTGAATTTTTGGACAATACAGGACAAATAAATCAATGACTTTATCTTTTTCTTTCATGTTATTTTTAGAAAGCTATTTTGGTGTTATCAAGTGTATTCTTTGGACAGTACTTGCTGTTGGTTAAGGACTGAATGAGGGTGAAAAAATGAAGCTGGATTAAGGCAAGATAGAGAAGTTGCTGGTCAACTGAAAGGTGGACCAAGTCATAAGGATTCAGGAACATAAATAAACATAATCATGATTCAGTTGGTTTTGAATAGGGTTACACTCACTCCAAAATCTCAGTTTCTTGCTTGTTTTCTGTTGCCCTGCAGACTAGGACACGGAACAATGGCTTCAAACTACAGGAAAGGAGATTCTACCTGAACATCAGGAAGAACTTCCTCACTGTGAGAGCTGTTTGACAGTGGAACTCTCTCCCCCGGGCTGTGGTGGAGGCTCCTTCTTTGAAGGCTTTTAAGCAGAGGCTGGATGGCCATCTGTCGGGGGTGCTTTGAATGCGATTTCCTGCTTCTTAGCGGGGGGTTGGACTGGATGGCCCATGAGGTCTCTTCCAACTCTACTATTCTATGATTCTATGATTCACAGCTTGATCATTTTCCTAGACTCAGATATAAATCTGGATCCCAGGAGTATGCTTGCACAGTTAAAACTAGTATGCCAAGTACACCCATTTTTGAAGATTTTATATTGGGCTATGACAATACTCTTTGGAAACTTTAGCAACAGTAAGGGAAGACTACTGACCACAGAGCACATAAGTGCAACAGCTTCATTGGCAATAGGTCAATTTCCAGACAGAATTCAAAGCACTTGGCACATAAAGCTCAATATGGCTTGGGTCCAGAATGTGCCCAAGTTTTAAGATCTTTGGAGAATCGCTTTATCTCAGTCCCGTCATCATTATAAGCATGGTTCATGAGAATATGGGAGAGAGATTTGCAGTGGCTGCTCCCAGGCTAAGGAATTCCCTCCATTCATTTTAATCTTTGTTGTAAGGTGTTGGGTCCAATGCTGGGAAAAATGTCAGATATAAATTGAATCTAAGGTAGGATATAAATTGAATAAATAACAAATAAATAATAGGGCAGCCGTCTCTTTATATGTGTCAGAAGCAAGTTGTTTTGACTTTATTTGACCTTATACTTTTAATCTACTTAGATTACAAAATATAATATACAGGTAGTCCTCAAGTAACAAACAATTGACTTATAAACAACTCATAGTTGTTTCCCACCCCCAACTCATAGAATGGGGGTGGGGCAACAGGAAGTGAGGGAAATCTACCCCTAGGAAGAGAAATTCACCCCTGGGGCTTTATCACTTCTTGTTTCTACAACAAGCCAATTTTTTCAAAATCACAGGGACAGAAAGTGAGGTGAAATCTTCTGAACAGGGGCACAGAGAGCAAAACAAACACCACAGGGGTGATAACCCTTCGCTATGCTATCCAAATGTAATATATTTATGGTGCATCCCATGTGCACCCCAGACAAAGAAAGGAAATGATACTGCTGCTTCAATCATTTGGATATGCTGATGAAGAACTAGGAGAAGGTAAGAACAGACCAAGAAGTTACAATCAAAGGAAAAACCATAAGATAGCAATCTTAGAATCAACTACACTTTAGGCAGTTCATCTTTTCTTGTGCTGGCTTCATCATCCTGCTGAGCCTTAATATCAGATGTATTTTGAGAAGGAGAGGGATAAGGGAGTGGATGAAGGTGCCAGGCAAGTTTGCTATGCAGGAGTTGTTCCAAAATAGCAGGTACTGGCAGTTCTCTCTCCTTAAAATTTTCTCCATTCATGGAAGAGAGGTACCAGATCATGAGACCTGGGGACCAGAGAAGGAATGTACACAATATCAAGTCTCAAGTAGCAGTCACATTACTCTGAGAGGAAAGACTGAGGCTAAATTGTATGTTTGGGTCCAGATTGTCTGAAAGGCTATGTCTGAGAATTTTATGGGGAAATAGCATCTCTGTATTTGTGTACCTATTATCTTGATCTTGTGTTATTTGCCGAAGCCTCAAAAGCAGAACATACACTTGTGATAGGAATGTGAATATTTCTTTTTAAAGATAAATTACTTTAATATCCAATAACAAGGAAATCCAAAATTAGCCATCGCTAATGAACAAAGGACAGAACAAATAAACTGTACATTGCAAAACAGTATTCATGGTTCAAAATATTATCTTATATTATCTGTATCATCTGGATACAATTTATCTTATTAATTATTCCCACAGATCTCATTGGTTGTTACCTGGAGGATGTATGCAATTTCCCATAATTAACATAATTTATAGATCATAGTTACCATAGATCACAAAAGTGATCCCTTAAGACCTATTGGATTTCTATTGGCTTTTAATTTGGCTCATTAAAGTTGTGCATGAGCGCCAATGACCATTGTCTTTTTCACCATTTGTCAACTGAAATTGTCCTACTTCAATGCAAATCCTTGAAACTGGCCATTTTGGTATGACAAAATGTATTACACTCATTCTAGCGAAATGCCTTGAGAAATCTTGCTATGGATCAATCCTCATTTTCCTTGTAGTTAATGTTGGATTTTTTTCAGTCTTCATAAAATAAATTTACTGAGTGCACAGACCATCATTGGCAGCTGGCGGCTCTGATGTCAGTATGGTGATGGATCCACTCTCAATTTTAGTCTGAACTTGAAGGTGCTACACTCTATCTTCCAAATTGGTCTATCACTTTAGACAACTCCTTAAAAACCTGAACTAAACCTCACAGTGCCTAGCCCATTTGGCTGACATTGGAGTCACCAGCTGAGACTGCAGAAAGAGAAACAACACACAGTATGTAGATTACATCTTTTCAAAATGTTGGTCATGACCTATAAAGCCCTACATGATTTAAGACCAGGCTGTCTCACAGACTGTAAGTGCTTTGTTGGTATAAGAATTGTATATTTAGCTTGTAAAATATAGCATATTTATTTAAAATAATAGTTTGCTTCACAACTATGCTTTAGTTATAATCTCTTTAATGTGTAAACCATCTTCAGCCTCATTTTTGGGGAAAATGCAGGAAAATGCTGGACATAAATAAAGATCACCACCACATGTTGTCCAACATGTTGTAGAAAGCCAACAGCAACAAAGTCTTCAGTGTTGCATATTTTAGTAAATGCACATTTTTCTCCAAGAAAAATTTAATAATAATAATAATAATAATAATAATAATAATAATAATAATAATAATAATAATTAAAAGAACATGCCAGAAAATCTTGCTCTACTGCGGTAATGCATAAATAAATCTAATCCATTTTTACCCATATAATCTGAATAGTGAGTTCCCTGCACATGTCCTTCCCTTAAAATAGTGAACATTTCCAGTTGAACAGTCTGTTTCAAAAGGGATGAGGCAGTTTTGTTTCCCTTTGGGATTGAAGAATTACCAGTCATTCATGAATCTCATCCAAAAATTCCAAAACATAAAATATATACTTGTCCATGAAATGAATGCCATTCCCTTGACCTGGTTGATGTAAAAATGAGTCTTATCCAACTTGGCTGCTCACTAAAGACAATTTATTGAGAGAATAAAACCATTCATATATGAATGCACCTTGGTATATATCTATGTATATAATAAAAATAAAAATACGTATGTATCCATCCATCCATCCATCCATCCATCCATGTTTATGAGCAATTTCTGAGATAGCTCTGACTTTCAGAGAGCACTGTGACTCCACTAACAATGAATCTGGACCAGACCAGGCATACAGCCCCCCCCCCCCCAACCAACAGAAATTCTTGGAGGGCTTTTGGGGTAGGGGAGGGCTGGAACTCGATTCTGGGACTTATAGTTCACCCACATCCAGAGAGCACTCTGAACACAACCAATAATGGATCTGGACTAAACCTGGCACACATACACAACATAGCTAACTTTGAATACTAGCAGTGTTTGGAGAGAATTGACATTGGATGCTGGGAGCTGTAATTGACCCACAATCAGAGAGTACTGTGAACCCTACCGATGATGGATCTGAACCACACATGGCACACATAGCCAACATGACAAACTTTGAATATTGATGGAGACTTGGGGGGAGTTGATCCACAATGTTGGGAATTGTAGTTCACTCACATCTTTATGCATTTTCTAATGGGATAATTCCTAAAATCCAAAAGCAAGCATTGATACTTCTAATATTTATCAATACAAAAGACCTAATCCAGGCATTGTCAGGTACCTAAGCTAGTAACTGATCAAAACTAACTTACACCTCTTTTTCTGGCACATTTGTTTAATGCATCTCTACATTTATGATTTCTTCAGAATCTCAAAATTTCAGGCCCATCATGGCCTGTCATATGTATCAGAATATCACTTCTGTCAGAAAAAATGTTTTGAGTGAAGTGTACTTGATAGGATTTTTACCCATTAATACTCCCAAAAGGTTTATGTCATCAACTTTCACATCATCACCATAGACATATAATTCCATGTTTTTGTGACTAAGCACAATATCTGGGCTTGGATTTTGTGGGTTTCAGGCTATTTCATCTGCCAGAATAAAGACAATATGGCTATCAAAAATGCTGCATCTCTTGCTACTCTTGTAAACTGAAAGATTATTAACTACATGCCAATAAGTAGAATCATGATGTGCATACTAGATCTACCCAATTGTAAGTATGCCCACTGCCGAAAAAAATATTTTCTCAGCTCCATCAGCAATTGCTAAACGACAGTAGTTCAATAAAATGACTATTCCTCTTTCTGCAGACTGACAATCATTTACTGATTCGTGTGCATATGAGGAAGTGTGGGTTAAAGCATCATAAAATTCAAGGGCACTGAGCACCCAGTGTTACATTGATTTCATCTATATATAAAATGTATGGACCCTTGTTAGTTGAATAGAATAAATTACTTCTATTAATTAGTATATAAATTACTTTATATAGAAGGGTTATTACATTGAATCAAATCATTACATTAAGGAATCTTTCATAATCCATCTTCACTGCAGACTTTATGATAAAAATATTATATGATATGCATGTGTCGTTCCATTGAAGACCATGGAGAAATTTTAGAGAAGTAAATATATATAATTTCTTAATTAAAATGTGAAAGGTCATTTCATATCACATTAATATTATACAAAGGGCAGGGGCGGTTGAAGCAATAGGCGAGATATGCATTTGCATGTAGCACCAATCCCTGAGAGGCGCTGTTGAGGCGCCCCCAGTTCAGTGAAGAGAGAGAAAGGTGCGAGCCAGCAAAACCATTGTACGCACTCCCTCTCTCTTACACACATAGGCAAGGCAGGTGAGAGAAAGAGAGACAGGACGCGCTGTGGGCCCCTTGCTGCTGCCGCCTTTGCCTTTGCTTCTGCAGCAAAGGCAAATCCTCTCATTTCCCTCCTTTGACTCCCTTGCACCTTGGAGTCCCCCGGCCAAGATCCGCGGGGTCCTAACACCTACCCTCTCCTTCTCTTATTCCCAGGTTTTTTAAAAAAACTAGCTTGGGTACCTGGCAATTCCTGGATTATTTGAAAGGGGGATTGTTTGTTTTTTGGAAGTTAGGGTAGGTAATATCATATGTTACACTATATTTTAGGAAAAAACTCAGTCTGTTCTTTTGTTTTTTATGAATGCTCCCATGAGAAAATGTATAAGGATGTGGGTGAACTACAATTCCACAAAAATCTTGGTTCAACCCTCCCAAAACTCCCCCAGGATTCACAGTTGGCCCTGTTGGGTCTGTGTGCCAAGTCCAGATCGACATCTGCTGGGGTCAGTGTTCTCTGAATACAAGTGAACTATAACTCTCTGATGCCAATGTCAATCATGCCCAAACCCTGCTAGTATACAAAGCTGGCCATGTTGGGTCTGTGTGCCAAGTTTGGTCCAGATATGTTGTCATCTGGGTTCAGTGTTCTCTGGGTAAGAGTGAACTACAACACCCAGATTTCCAGGGCAATCACTCCCCAAACCCTGCCAGTATGCACATTTGGCCTTGTTGGGTCTGTATGTCAAGTTTGGTCCAGGTATGTTATCAGCTGAGTTCAATGTTTTCTGGATAAGAATGAACTATAACTCCTAGATTCCCAGGGCAAGCACCCCCAGACCCTGTCTGTATACACCAGTGGTCCCCAAACATTTTCAACAGGGGGTCAGTTCACTGTCCCTCAGACCTTGGAGGGCTGGACTTCCTCCTTGATGCAGAGCAAGGGATTCCAACTGATCACTAATTCAATTTATGGCAGGTCTCCTTGAAACTCCCTCCTTTCTCTCTTTGGACTTTACCTTTTCACATTTTCAGTCACATTTTAAAATTAACTTCCTTTGTTCAAAACTTAAATCTGAGGCTGGATCTATACTGCCCTATATCCCAGGATCTAATCCCAGATTTTCTTCTTATCCCAGATTATATGGCAGTGGGGACTCATATAATCCAGTTTAAATCATATAATCTGAAATCATATCCTGGATATAGGGCAGTGTAAATTCACAATGAGGCCCCTTCCATACTGCCCCTATATTCCAGGATTTGATTCCCTACATTGCCAGATAATCTATGATAAAATTATAATCTGGAATCAGATTCAGCCTGATTCCTCTTCCACACTGCTTCTATATCCCAGGATCTGATCCCAGATTATCTCCTTTGAACTGGATTATATGAGTCTACACTGCCATATAATCTGGGATAAAAGATAATCTGGGATGAGATCCTGGGATATAGGGGCAATGTAGATCCAGTTTGAGGTCCCTTCCACGCAGCTTCTATATCCCAGGATCTGATCTCAGATTATCTGATTTAAACTGGATTATCTGGGATAAAAGATAATCTGGGATCAGATCCTGGGATATAGGGCAATGTAGATTCAGCCTGGGGCTGTTCCACACTGCTTCTAAATCCCAGGATCTCATCCCAGATGATCTGCTCTGAACTGGATTATATGAATCTATGCTGCCAGATAATATGAGATAAGAAGATAATCTGGGATCAGATCCTGGGATATAGGGCAGTGTAGATTCAGCCTGATTCCCCTTCCGCACTGCTTCTATATCCCAGGATCTGGTTCCAGATTATCTGATTTAAACTGGATTATATGGGTCTACACTGCCAGGTAATCCAGGATAAAATAATCTGGGATAAGATCCTGAGATATAGAGCAGTGTAGTTCCAGCCAACATGAGGGGAAAACAAACCCCAATTAAGGTATCGGTTTTTAAGTGTGTATACCTTTTTTGGGACACCCTGTTTAGAGCAAGTTCAGATGGGCTCTTAATACAGGAGGATTAAAGGCATAAAAATCTATCCACACTGACATTTCTATGCAGTTTCAAACCAGTATTGTAAGGGAGAAAATGCAGAAAATCCTGGAACAAATTGGAAGCCTGGAAAGGGAGGGCATTGCACCAATTGCAGAACCTTGATCCCCATTTAAGAAGGTTGCTAGAGTTCTCAGGAGTTTGTAGGAAGCTGCATCTAAAGGATCATCTTAGATTGGGAGGAGGGGAGGGGACTTGATCTCTCCTCCATGCAATTGGGATAGAGGGGGTGCCGATTCTCCCCGTTTCTCTGCTTTCTCAAAATGTTAATTACCCCCTCCCATTAGTGTTTCTTTGTATTGACTCTTGTTTTCCAAAGTTTTAATTTGTATTTATTTTACTCTTGGTAACTGAGGGTTGATATATACATTTTATTACCTAATTGGTTTGGGGGGGGGGGGACCAAAATACTGTTTGCTTACACTTAAAAATTACCTAGGGCCGGCCCTGACAAAGGGTGTGATTCTGGTACAAACTACATGCTTGTACTTGAATCTCCAGGCATGATAGTATATGGATTGTATATAATATCTTGTATTTTCAGATCAGATGTAAACTTTATTTGTTTTGGCTTCTGGGCCATAGTTGCAAGCTAACCGAGATAAGCATAATTGCATTTGTCATAATGGTGGCATTACTTTGCTTATTTAGCAAGGAGGAGACAGTAAAGGCTCTGAAATATCTGCATCAGACTAGAAATGAGTTTATAAGAGGCAATTACTGCTAGTTATTGATTTAAAACTACCAGGAAGATATAATAACTTTTGCTTTTCAGGAGAAAAAGATTACTGTGTTAGGCATAGCATTTTTTTCTAATGCGAACAGAGACCCCTGTGCTCTTACACCAAAGTAATTCCAAGTGTCACGCTGAATTGTAAATAATAGGAATTTATTAAGGCCCTTAGGTAGATGCATCCATTGTTACTGAAAGATTGTGGTACAGAAATGTAATGGAATGCCTTAGGTTTTGATTGACCTAGAAACAACCCTAATTTGCATGCATAGTTAATGAAGTAAACATGGAATCAGCATTCATTACTTATTAATGAAACATCCAAAATAAGTTCAAGTGACATTTCTTTTTGGATTCAAAGCTACACAAATCACGAAATTAATAGGAAGAATTTTGACTTGAACATTTAGTTATTGTGGTGGTTAATATGCAGCAAAAGGTTGGGCCTGGAAGTTCTCATTTGAAATTAATTTTTTCTCTTTTGCCAGGAATGTGTCATTTTGTTAACTGAGTCAAGTAACAATACTAGTGAAGAATAATGCCTGCACTGTTCTGTCTCCATTTTCATTTCTTGTTTGTTTGATCCACAAGACCAAGTTTACTTTTGTCTATGCTTTGTGGATTTAATGAAAGCAGTTCTCATCTCAGAGAAGGCATGACATGAAAAGCTGTCAAGAACATGAGAATTGGTTTAAACATATGAATATGAAATCCTTTATCCCTGGTTGACCCTGGTAGCATGATTTTTCATGCCTTTCTTTCTTTGCATTAAATCCCAAGGAGATAAATCATTTTTCACAGATCATCTTCCATACGTATTATGAATATATATGGAAGATCTTTGCATTTGTGCTTTCTTTCACATACACATGTACACTTCATATCAATGCTTCAAAATTCTCTGTTGTGGACCTTCATAATGCCTTGACAGTTCTGGAAGATGTAGACAAACTGGATCTAGGGCAGTGGTTCTCAACCTGGGAGTTGAAGTCCAAAAACATCTGGGGACCCCAGGTTGAGAACCACTGGTCTAGAGCATAGAGATGTTCTTCCATCTGTTTCACTTGCCTTTGAAATCTCATGGTGGGTGAAATGGGGCACTAATGTGTTCTGTTGTATTTGTATTGTTTTGTTGCATATCTTTTTAAGGCTAGGTAGTGTGGTATACCCATATTTTAAGCAGAAAATAAAATACTGGTCTAAATTTACTTTTTAAACCAGCAAGATTTACTTTTTTAAACCACTCTCTGTCCCCAACTGTAACCCAACTGATAAGGCACTTGAATATAATACAAGTGTTTTGAGCAGCATTATCCTTTGGAAATATAGTTAACTACTAAAAATGCAGGAGCCCCGGTGGCGAAGTGTGTTAAAGCACTGAGCTGCTGAACTTGCAGACCGAAAGGTCCCAGGTTCAAATCCTGGGAGTGGCGGGAGCGGCCACTGTTAGCTCCAGCTTCTGCCAACCTAGCAGTTTGAAAACATGCCAATGTGAGTAGATCAATAGGTACCACTCCGGCGGGAAGGTAACGGCACTCCATGCAGTCATGCCGACCACATGACCTTGGAGGTGTCTGCGGACAACGCCGGCTCTTCAGCTTAGAAATGGAGATGAGCACCAACCCCCAGAGTCAGACATGGCTGGAATTAACGTCACGGGAAACCTTTACCTTTACCTTTTACTAAAAATGCACAGGTATCTTGGTGAACATGTTGCTAATGAGAATGTTGACAGAAGTAACCTGGATGTCAGAAATCCTTGGAATTGCAGACTCCCAGTCTCTTGAAGACAGCAAAGCTACAGGTTTTGTGTAACTTTCATCTTATTCAATTCAGTGAGGGCTAATAGCTGCAGTCCTTCTCATTTTTGCAGCCAAAAGGTCCATTTTACTTAAAAGAAAAAGAAAATGGTTGCATCAGCTGGAAAGCCTTGTGCATCATTCACAGTTTAGGAGCTAGACATTTTATTCCAATTGGCCTAGAAATCCCAAAATAGATATTTCCTTCCCTAGAATATCCTCTAATTCTGAACACAATTTCCATCACACAACACAGCACAGAAGCTTTACAGTTCACATTGCTTTCTTTTGATAGATTACAGTGTGAATAACGTTTAATGGTAATTGTGAGTTGAAAAAAACACAATAGATAATTAGATAGATATGTAGATGATAGAGAGATACAGATACTTTGACAAAATTTCTGCAGACAAAATGGTACCATCGAAACCTTTGCAGACAGATTCAGAATTACTCTTAATCTATTATTAACATATTTTCTCCTAGTTCCGCCAGTGATGCTCTCTTTTTTATGTTTAGCAATTAGAAGGGCAACTGTCCATACCACAGGAATGCACACCAAGTTCCTTGATGATAAATATTCCCAAAAGTTAAGTAGCCTTGTTGACTTTATTAGACAGAGATTGCCATGAATCAATTTTGTATTCTAGTGGCCTTTTGATTCATGTATTATGTTTTGATAACTTTATTGAATTCTGCTTTGATGAAAGTTTAATCAAAGTACTTTTCTGTTGAAGGGAAGCATGTAATTAGGAGACAAAAACATTTTTATATTCCATTCACACACACCATTTTCTGATTCTCAGTGTTCAGATTTTGCATTTTTAATGTACTCTTGTTTTAATTAATTATTTATAGAGGATGCCATGTATTTTTAAAAGTAGAAAATTAGTCTTCACGTTTTGATGTCAAATCCCATTATTGCCAAATGAGATCAATTAGATTTTGACTTTGACCTTGATGATAAACAAAAGTAGATAGGTATGCATGTGTGTATATGAGCGAGAGAAAGAGAGAAAAAGGAAGAGACAGAGAGAGCTTTGGGATTTTGGGATTTATGGGACGTAAACATAACAATTTTATTATGCACATCTGAGTCAACCTGCTCAGCATATGGAGGGAGCTGTTTGATTTAATCTTTAAAGACTAGAACATTAAATGAACCAGGAACCTTTTTTTTTTTTGTTTTTTTTGCTAATGCAAGCATCGATGAGTGTGCAGTTTCAATTACTAGTTCTTTGCCATCATCATACTCCTATGAGACTAATTTGGTGAATGTCTTTGTTTGAAATCTCAATTTTCTGAAGTAAATTATCTGCTGTATATCAGATTACAGTAGAGTCTCACTTATCCAACATAAACGGGCCGGCAGAACGTTGGATAAGCAAATATGTTGAATAATAAGGAGGCATTAAGGAAAAGCCTATTAAACATCAAATTAGTTTATGATTTTACAAATTAAGCACCAAAACATCATGTTATACAACAAATTTGACAGAAAAAGTAGTTCAATACGCAGTAATACTATGTAGTAATTACTGTATTTACGAATTTAGCACCAAAATATCATGATATATTGAAAACATTGACTACAAAAATGCGTTGGATAATCCAGAACGTTGGATAAGCAAGTGTTGGATAAGAGAGACTCTACTGTATATACAATGACTAGTGTTTTTCCAGATTTCCCTTTGTAAATTCTGGATAAATTGAGAGGAGCCCTATTGCTCTTGAATATGATTTTAATGCCTCTGTTCTCTTGCACATAGTTGAAAGTTGCTATTTGTGGTTAATGTGTCGAGCTGTGAGTTTTAATAGATGATTTTAAGAGTATTTATTGCATTTTAATCTGTTTTCACCACAACATTACTATTACTTGTTTTTTGTATTGAGCTTTTTAAACTTGACTAAGTGTGGAATTGTTAGTCACCTTGAGGCCCCATCGGGAGAAAGGCAGGGTATAAATAAAGTTAATAGTAATGATAAAATACAGCTATTTGAATTGAACTGAATTTAGTTTTTATGGAAAAAGAAACATACAACAGACATATATACAACAATGTGTGAATATGGTGGTGACTATGTATTAAATGTATGTGTAGAAATCCCACAATTTTAGCTAACCCACCTGACCATTGATACCCACTTTATCTCCTGAGTATCTTTCTTGATTAATAAATTCATATATTGCCAGAAAGGCTGATGTTGTTTAAAACAGCAGACAAAGACTAGCTTCTGGGGTCTATGGGACTGTCTTCCTGAAGTTCCCAAACCTTAAGTCCATGAAACCATCAATTACAATAATCACTACTACTACTACTAGTAGTAGTAGTAATAGTAATACCTGTAAAATTTGGAAAATCACCCTCTCCTCTGCCCAAGGACTTTTGCAATACTTCCTTACAGAATACCTTACTCACCTGCCCAGCAGCAGCTAGTTGGTATCAGAGTGCATTTGTCAGTGGCCGGAGGGGAGGAACTATTCTGTGATGGCAATGGGATGATGTTGTGCAGATAGGGGAAAAGTAGCAGCCTTTGGTCTCCAGAATAAATTAACTGGAGGAGCTCTATGCTCTGCCAAAGTCAAATAGAATCATATGCAAACAGACAACAATAGCTAAAATCTTGGATCAGAACATATATTGCACATGTCCAGCAATGACGTGGCTCCCTCAAAGCTCCCCACTTTTTCTCTACAGCAGCCTCCCTCCTGAGACATGGCCATATCCTGGTCAGTGAAGGATCATGGAGCATCAGATAACCATTAATCTATTTTCTTATAGCCAGATGCACAAAGACAGGTCCCTGAAAGTAATATAATGAAGATCATGTAAAGGGTGCTGTGGTTTTAGCTTTGGAGACATTTTTAATCAGTTTTGTGGATTTTTAATGTTAATTTTAATTACTATTGGTGTTTAATACTATTTTAATGTCCATATATTTTTGGATTTTAAATTGTATTGAAATGCTTTTAATGTTGGACTTGTGTCATTGCAACCCACTTAGAATGCCAGTTGATGCTTGTCAAGCATGCTGCTGCTCAATCACATAGTCGTTTCTGACTCTTTGTGACCTCATGGACTAGTCCACGCCAGAGCTCCCTGTCGGCCGTCACTGCCCCCAGTTCCTTCAAGGTCAAGCCAGTCACTTCAAGGATACTGTCCATCCATCTTGCCCTTGGTCGACCTCTCTTCCTTTTTGCTTCCATTTTCCCCAGCATCATGATCTTTTCCAAGCTTTCTTGTCTTCTCATGATGTGGCCAAAATACTTCAGCTTTGCCTCTAGTATCCTTCCCTCCAGTGAGCAGCCAGGCATTATTTCCTGGAGGATGGACTGGTTGGATCTTCTTGCGGTCCAAGGCACTCTCAGAATTTTCCTCTAACACCACAGTTCAAAAGCGTCTATCTTCCTTTGCTCAGCCTTCCTTATAGTCCAGCTCTCACAACCATAGGTTACTATGCGGAATACCATTGCTTTCACTATGCAGACCTTCGTTGCCAGTGTGATGTCTCTGCTCTTCACTATTTTATCAAGGTTGGCCATTGCTCTCCTCCCAAGAAGTAAACGTCTTCTAATTTCCTGGCTGCAGTCTGCATCTGCAGTGATCTTAGCGCCTAGAAATATAAAGTCTGTCACTGCCTCCACGTTTTCTCCTTCTATTTGCCAGTTATCAATAGGTGTAGCTGCCATGATCTTGGTTTTCTTGATGTTTAACTGCAACCCAGCTTTTGCACTTTCCTCTTTCACTCTGGTGGTAAGGCTCCTCAGCTCTTCCTCACTTTCGGCCATCAGAGTGGTATCATCTGCATACCTAAGGTTGTTAATGTTTCTTCCAGCAATTTTAACTCCAGCCTTGAATTCCTCAAGCCCCTCACGTCGCATGATGTGTTCTGCATACAAGTTGAATAGGTAGGGTGAAAGTATGCAGTCCTGCCGTACTCCTTTCCCAGTCTGGAACCAGTCTGTTCTTCCATGACCTGTTCTTACTGTGGCTACTTGGTCTTTATACAGATTTCTCAGGAGACAGACAAGGTGACTTGGTATCCCCATGCCACCAAGAACATGCCACAGTTTATTATGAAGTTGAAGATTTTAGAATAATCAATAAAGCAGAAGTAGATGTTTTTCTGAAACTCCCTGGCTTCCTCCATTATCCAGCTGATATTGGCAATTTGATCTCTCGTTCCTCTGCCTTTTCTGAACCCAGCTTGGACATCTGGCAACTCTCGCTCCATGTATTGCTGGAGTCTTCCTTGCAGGATCTTGAGCATAACCTTACTGGCATGGGAAATAAGTGCCACTGTATGGAAGTTTGAGCATTTGTTAGCGTTTCCCTTTTTGGGTATGGGGATATAAATTGATTTTTTCCAATCTGATGGCCAATCTTGTGTTTTCCATATTTGCTGGCATATGGCATGCATCACCTTGACAGCATCACCTTCCAAGATTTTAAACAACTCAGCTGGGATCCCGTCATCTTCTGCTGCCTTGTTATTGGCAATACTTCTTAAGGCCCATTCAACCTCACTCCTCAGGATGTCTGGTTCTAATTCACTCACCACACTGTCAAAGCTACATATTATTATCCTTCCTATACAGATCTTCTGTATATTCTAGCCACATTTTCTTAACCTCTTCAACTTCTGTTAGGTCCCTGCCATCTTTGCTTTTGATCATGCCCATTTTTGCCTGAAATTTGCCTCCGATGTTTCTGATTTTCTGGAAGAGGTCTCTTGTCCTTCCTATTCTGTTGTCTTCTTCCACTTCCATGCATTGCTTGTTTAAAAATAGTTCTTTGTCTCTTCTGGCTAACCTCTGGAATTGTGTGTTTAGTTGGGCATATCTCCCCCTATCACTGTTTCCTTTCTCCTTCCTTCTTTCTTGGGCTACTTTCAGTGTCTCAGCAAACAACCATCTTGCCTTCTTGGTTTTCCTTTTTTTGGGACATACTTTGTTGCTGCCTCCTGAACAATGTTGTGGACTTTTGTCTATAGTTCTTCTATAGTCCCTGAAATCTATTCTTCATCTCCACTGCATATTCACTAGGAATATTTGTGAGATCACATCTAATTGGTCTGTGTATTTTCCTCATTCTCTTTAGTCTGATTCTAAATTTTGCAAGAAGAAGTTCGTGATCTGAACTACAGTCAGCTCCAGGTCTTGTTTTCACTGACTGGATGGATGTCTGCCACCTTTGGCTGCAAAGGATGTAGTCAGTCTGATTTCGGTGTTGACCATCTGGTAAAGTCCATGTACAAATCTGTCTTTTAGGTTGTTGGAAGAGAGTGTTTGTTATGCACATTGAGTTTTCTTGGCAAAATTCTATCAGCCTGTGTCCTGCTTTATTTTGTTGTCCCAAACCATGCTTGCCTGTGATCCCGGTTGTCATTTGACTGCCCACCTTAGCATTCCAATCTCCTGTAATGAGAATAATGTCTCTTTTTGGTGTATTATCCAGTAGGTACTGCAGATCCTCATAGAACTTATCTAATTCTGCTTCTTCAGCAGCTTTGGTTGGGGCGTATATTTGGATCACTGTGATGTTAAACGGCTTGCCTTGAACTCGAATTGAGATCATTCTATCATTTTTGGATTGTATCCAATCAATGCTTTAGCAAATTTATTATTAATTATGAAGGCTACTCCATTTCTTCGGTGTCAAGCATAAAGCTGCAATAATGCAGTACACTGTGTTTAGAAATGGAAAAGCTTTTGAAACATGAGTGTGATCCAGTACTGCTAGCTGCCCTAATTATATGTAAGAAACAATTTGCAACTTTGTATGGGTGTAGTAAAGAAATTTCTTTTTCTACAGTGACTAAATTACTTTTTAAGTTTCCACTGGATGCTTGAGTAGAGAAGTAGAATCTTATGATGTTTGATATCCCATTTGCAGGCTATAAAGGCCTTGGAAAATATAAAAATATTCTGATAAACAGTCAGTAAGGGAAGAAAAGAAGTTTTCTAAAGTGGCTGTAGGGGAAAATAAGAAAACAAACAAGACAGGCTCTCATGAACAAACTCAGTTTCAGAGCCTTGGAACAGGAGATAAGAGCTTAAGTGAACAAGAACAGAAAATAACTGGAAATAGTTTCAAGGGTAACAGTATGTTAGCTTTGTTTTGTCTCTTAGTTCTAGAGCCAAATAAGTTAGCAGTACTTCTTCACTTGCATTTTGGCAATAGCCATCACAGGTCAAATAATATAGCTTTTAAAAAAATCAACAACTTAGCACTAGCTGATATATTCCTTTTCAGTGGAGGTAGGCAGGCATTTAACTGCGAGATGGTGAAAGATGATACTACAATCCACATGCATGAGCAAATTGAAAGTTTAAAATGCTTGACCTTGCATTAATATAGGAAAATACATAATGTGACATGTTATGGGAATAACTGAAAAGGAGTCAAGCATTGAGGTTCCATTCAGTGCATTTTCACTGCTTCATATGCTTTCCCTTTGCAGCTTGGCCCTTTTTCCTAGGGAGGGCAAAGTATGGCTCCCATGTGGGCTGCAGGATCATTTTGGCCCCTTCCCCTTTCTATTATTGCTGCCCAATAGCGAAAAAACCCTGTAATATATTTTCCTACTCTCATAAGCCTCCTACTGTGCTAGCTTTATCCCTAAAGAAATCCCAGTGGCATTTTAGGCACGATTCAAATAAATCAAACCAGAGATGGGCTGGTTACTTTTGATTTTTTCCCTTAAAAATCCTTTTGTATATTTTGGAATCAACAGAAGGCCAGAAGGAAAGAAAACTGGCCATCAGACCTTCTGAAGTTGCTCCCAATATTTTACCCAATGTTTCTGTCCAATGAAAGGTTTTCATGTATATATTAATTGTATTCAATGACACTTCATTTTTAGAAAGTTTCAAAATGTTATCAGCTTCCCTGTGAAGATGAGTAAGAGGACATCAGTGAAAGCATGATGCATATTGGTGCACATTGTGCATTGATATATCTTGTGCTCTGATGCACACTGCACACCAATGCACAGCAAGCAATGATATGTATTGGGCACTCTGCCAGGTCAGTTACATAGCATACAATGACAGCCCACCACTAGATATGAAGTTTACAGAACTACACAGTTACAATGCTCACAGACATAAATGTCCCAACAGGATTCTAGTGTTAAAAGTGGAGTGGATAGTTTTCCTGCATGACAGGGGGTTGGACTATATAGACCTTATTGTATCTTTCAACTGCATTGCCTTCTCACTCCAATTATTCCTAGGAACGAGGCAATTTGTCTGTGGTTTTTATCTTCTCAGGGGATTTTTGGGGCCAAGAAGTTATTTGAAACAGGAAATAGATCTCTCTTGAAGCTAACATGATGTGTACTGCCTCAGAAAAATAGAGAAATTGCTCCCTACTCATCATGAGCAACAACCATTTATAAAATTGAAGTAGGATGTATTAGCATATCTGACAGATTCCAAGGTTTTAGAAGTGCAAAAAATAAAAGGTAAAAATCCTAAAGATGAACTCCTGTCCAATAAAGGTTCTAATGGGACTTAGTGGTCCGAAGGCTGCTTCAGAGATGGGATGTATATTCCAGAATCAGAAGATGAATGTAGTGGTGTCTGGTGGCTTCCATAGCAGTAGAAGTTGCCCTAATGCCTGGGGGATTCTGTAGAGTGAAATAACCAAAAGGAATTTTCTCAAGCTTTGCAGATACAGAAGGAAACAAATAGGAGGATGTTGCTGCCTGCTCCACACTGTCCATTATCTGCTGACCTTTTCTTAGTGGTAGGGCTGGTTATTATGGTACTTAGGAAAAATAAAATGACTGAAAGCAGAAGAATGACTCCAGCATAACCTAAACATGCAGGGACTGTATGTTCATGCTGCTCAATCTAGATAGACTCAGGGTGTGCAATAATATACAATCAAAGCGGCTCATGGCTCTGGGAAAAACTCAGCAACTTCCTGTATACTTTAGCATCTGCAGCCTTTGGCTCTGAACATGGCTAGTGAGCAGTGCTGAAATTTTTTGGAAAGAGACAGCTGTTGTGCCTTACCAGATGTTTGGGTCAACCAACATGTATTTTCTGTGGGCATTTTCACACTAAGCAGCTTATTGCAAAATCACATAAATGAAACCAAGTGTTTTTCAACAAGCTGAATCTATGGAATTTGTTAAACATGGAGAAAGATGTTCTACATGTGCTGTGAGTTTTTATATGCTCTCTGTGCAACTTCATTAAAACAGATACAAAAATGAATCATTAAGCTTTTAGCAACAAGTCCACAGAGATCTTTCTACAAAAGAATTTCTTTCTTTTTTTGAAGCTATTAGCGGTTCTGATTGAGGTGCTTTACATCTACCAAATGACAGTTTAAGAACCCCCTTTTTAGTAAGAAAAGCTTTTAAGGTGTTAGAAAATTGTGGGACTCCAGTAACGCTAAAGCCAAATTGCTTTCACTTCAAATGAGCATCTATATTGCCTTGATTATTGCTATAGAGATTTGGCAATACATTTCTTTGTGCTGCCTTTATGAGACTTGAGGTCCCCTTTTATCTCTCTTGCCCTTTTTAAAATAGAAAACCTTCTTGCCAATATAGTTTTTTAAGGTCACCGCAAAACAGCATTAGCTATGTTTACACAGGTTTAAGGGCTGTTGTTGTTGCTCTAACTGTGTGTGTGTGTTTTTTTAAAAAAAATCAGCTTGAAAAGTCATAAAATAGAGCACCTTTGTAGGGTTTAGGATGCTTTGTTTTTAAAAAGGATTCAGTTTTTAAAATGTTACAATTCAGCATGTTGATGGGTTGCAGTGAATTTTTAGTACCTTCCTGCTATATAATATAAATACTCACAGTGACAGCTGGTGGTTGTTATGTCAATGCAATGGTGAATCCACACTGGGTTTTAATTCAGCCAAAAGCCTGGAGTGGTTTTTAGGCACCCTGACATGGGAGCCACTATTCATCATTGACTATTCAAGAAAGCATTATAATTCATATTCTCAGTGTAGTTCAACTTGAATACCAAAGAAAAACAGGATTTATTCAGTCCAGGGAGTGAATATTTTCCATCCATGTTCACCTACTGAAGATCCTTATCAAGCACTCTGCTGTCAAGAAGAGTCAGCAGCTGCAACAAAAACTCAGCTAATACTTACAACAAAGCTAAGGAGATCAGAACTTAAGGAAATATTGAATATCTAAGGCTACTTAAGTAATAACAAGGAACATATCAAAACAATGCCAAAGAAAGCCAGTTTCCTCAGTCTGGAAAACTCTTTTTGAGAATAGTCCTTGTAAGCATAAGCAGTTGTAAGGATGCAAGTATTAATATAATATTATGAGTCAATTCTATATTAAAGAAAATTCCCCAAAAGTGGAATCTTTGAATAGTGACTATAGGAAAAAAGGCAGCTTTGCTGTTTCTGTACCTGTACAGGTAGGGCATCACTTCATATACACAATCTCTATAAAGGGATGCCTTACCTGTCCAGCATTGACTTATAACTACATCGCCCTGTTACAGCTGGACTGAGATGTATTCACACATCCCAATCTTGGCAAATGTTTATATTAATATTTGGGTCCACAACTTCTTGATGCATATAAGAATTCTTCTTAAAAAAGATTTCCAGACTAAGGAAACTGACTTTTTTTAGCATTGTTTACATATGCTTCATCCATTTGCAGCCTAGAAACCCTAGGTCTAACCCTGATTAGCTTTGAAAAGGTGACAAGACTGGGTATGCTTAGGGCAGCTTCAGATGCACTTTTCTGTTCACATCTTCAAGCCCCGTGCCTGGAAGTCCTGTAGACTCTCAAGATGCTTCTATGTCCAAACCTATTGATCCCTAGTTTCTTTGCAATGGGATCACAACAACTTTTACCAAAATCTGATCATGAAAGTGATATATTACTTTTGATTTTGTATGCTGCATGGTTTGCTATGCATGAAGATACAAGTCACATTTCTCTCCATTGCTGAAGGTAACGATTGAGTTGCCCCGAGATAGATATGTGCCTCTTTTTTGCAGCACTGCTGCAAAATTCATTATGATCTATGCTGACATTTGGATACTATTGTTGGTCTATTGTTGTTCAAAGGCTAAAATGTATAATATTTATAGATGACATGTTACTCAGATCTTTATGGGATCATGATTTTACCCTTTGCAATGATGCCAGGCAATGGCTTGCTAGTGACAGCTGTCATGGACAGAAGATGAGTAGCATGTCCAGAGGGCTACAATTCTTAGTTTTCAAAGGTTGGCTCTTTTCTGTGTCCTGCTACTTTTGTCTCATTTGTCCAGGCTCCAGGGTGTTCTGTCTGTGTGTACACGTGCTGATGGAATTACTGTGTCCAGCATGAGTTGAAAATCTGGAGGAATATATTCTGCTACTTTAAGCATGAGATGTATCTTTTGTTTCTCTTTGAAGCTGAAGAGGAGAGAAGGAAATGGCAAAACTGAAACCATTTCCCTATCATATAAATGCAAATTCTGGCATTTTCATGTAGTTACAGCTAGAAAGAAAAATTCTTTCCTGCTACCCAAGGCACAGTAAGTTTTATCTACATATTTTAATATTCAAGCCTCAAACTATACTTTATCTACCACTGGAATATATATACCACTGGAATGTGTGTGTGTGTGTGTGTGTGTGTGTGTGTGTGTGTGTATATATATATATATATATATATATATATATATATATATATATATAATTTACTCCTTTGCTTTCAAGACTGTGTAACTTATAGTTGCTGACATGGTATATGATCCAGAAAAGTTTGAGCAAATTGTAGCCCATTGATTCCATTGGGAAAGTTAAGTACACTTGACTTTCACCTGTGAATGAATGCTCGCAAATTTTTCTCTGTTGAATTCTATATCCCTGATAGGTTGTAGAAGGAATACTCTCACTCCCAAATTTCCCATGATCCAAAATAAACAAATCCTCATTTAAAAAAAAAACCTCAAGCAAATCTAGGAGGAAAGCGGTATTGAACAGATGTCAGGAAAACTATGTAGATTACTTACTAATGCGTGGAAACAATTCTACTCATATACAGTTTTTACACTGAAAGAGTATTTTAGTTGTGGAGACTTTTTCATTCCACATGAGGAATACTATGCAATTAGAAAAAAGCAAAGTAATTAGCCAGCATACACTTTTCTTTCCCAGCTGAGCTTTTCCTGAGTATACAGGACTTGGAGGACAAAATGGGTGGTATTGAAACAGGAGGCGGGGAACTGCTCAAAGGGAACACTGCAGTGGTGTCAGTTTCCATGCCATGTGAAATATAAATCACACTTTTAGGGTTTAAATTTGGAGGGATGACATTGACAAGTGTCAAGTGTATTATCATACAATGGGTTTATTACTTATATACACAATATAAAGGTACAACGTATCTCTATCATAAATGTCTGCATTCATATAAAAATCAAATGGGAGATATCAATCTCCTCTAAATAAACACAATAGTCCAATATATTGATAGAATATGTCTGATGATTTAAAAAGTCACTTATAGCTATCTTGAAGGACCATTTGTTGCATCCAAGATTGTGGGTGTGTCAGAGAAGAGTTCTACACGGTGATCAAGGTTACTGCAAGGTATTGTTGCACCCCAGGGCAGCGTGAGCACTGAAAACCATACAGAGACCAATAAACATATACTATCTTTATTAAAAAATTATAAATCCAGGAATGAATAGGTGGAAAGATTGAGCAGATAATAGTCCTTTATGAAAAGGTATGAATTAGTCCAAAGAATTGAAGGGAAATGTCCAATATTATTGTCCAAAGTCCGGAAACCGAAACACGCTCAAAACTGTTGGAAAGTTCTTGAGCGGGGAAAAACAAAGAAGCAAGACTGAAATAACAAGGTCCAAAGTCACTAGGGAGTCTTTGATATCCAGGCAGGAATGTGATGAAACTGAGGCAAAACTTGTTCAGGAGCTAGGCAAGGAAGTAGACTTAATCTGAGTCTACTCGGGAGTTGCGGCTCGGCTTGACTGCCAGGATCTGGAAACTTGGCTTGGAAGAAACAGGAGCTAAAGTCGGTGAACCTTTCTCATGAAATCGCAAAGTTGACACCACGAAGTGTCCACGGTGCAAAGCACTTTTATGGAACTTAGATTTGATCACAAACAAGGAAAGCCAAACTCCCTAAAGGTTCACAAGGGAAAACCTTCTATCCATTATCCCCTCAAGATGCCAAGCAGTTACTCCTGCAGAGTTCTTGTTTCTCAGATCTCTGGCGATGCAGAAACTCCCTTCTGTTGAAGGACACATTCTCTATGGAACTAAGAACATCTGGTTCTGCCATGGAAGTAATATTTTCACTTTCTTTCCCAATAAAGGAATCATCCGAGCTATCAACAGCCGGCAGCTGTAATTGGAAAGAGCTCTGTGGACTAGGTAAAAAGTCAGAATAAGCTTCCTCCTGGTCATAGTTCATTTCTGGATCAGGTTCAGAAGCCAAAGGTGGCTGGGGTATGACAGGTATCCTGAGTAGTATTCCTTGCTTCAGTGTTTGTAGTAGGAACACCTTCTTCAGGTAATTGATTCTTCTCTGTTCCCTCAGATATAACTTAGTATTCCAGTAGGAGATAAGTCTCTGGCACTACATTTACATGTATAAAAAGAACATTAACATGCATAAAATAGATATTGCACTATATTAACATTAAATCAATACATAACTAATACAAAATAATCAAAGTAATGTTCATATGACTTACATTTCAGTACGCAATCACTGGCTCTGCTACAGGATATTCTATTGTGAGCAATTGCTCATAATCCTAGTAGACCTTAAATACATGTTACAAGTAACAAGTAAAATCAATTTTTTTGTTAAGGCCCTAAGGAAACAGAGTTTGAAATTAAAAAATCCAGAAAGCTTCCCTTTGGAGAAG
The DNA here is from genome assembly GCF_035594765.1 of Anolis carolinensis. Lineage (NCBI taxonomy): Eukaryota > Metazoa > Chordata > Lepidosauria > Squamata > Anolidae > Anolis > Anolis carolinensis. The sequence continues at coordinate 201,458,357 of NC_085843.1, forward strand.
TAGTTTCTTCATATCTGAATGAGGTTTGGTGTGTAATTTTTCCAAAGCACAGAATTTGAAACTATGACTTGAATGTGTTTTCTCCCTAAAGTGTATGTATAAGATGGAGTCAGTATTTCCATTCTTAATACGAGAGCAGTGTTCATTCATTCTAGTTTTTAGAGGCCTGGTTGTCATACCAATGTTTAGTACGTTGCAGGGACATTGGATTACATATATTACATTATCTGAAGAGCATGTTGTGTGATCCTGTAGGGAGACTGTGATATTATGAGTTGGATGTGTGAAATACTTTGTGTTTAACATTTGGCTACAGCAGTTACAATGTCTGCATGCAAAGTTTCTTTTAATTGTTTCTTGGGTGTCTATCTTCAATGTTATAAAATCCTAATGAATCATGATGTCCCGCAAATTTCTGGATCTCTTGTGGGCTACGATGGGTACTGTTTGACAATCTGGAATGTCCTGTACAAAATGCCAGTGTTTGGATAGGTTTTCTGTATGTTGGAGGTATGTGGTGTTAATATTAGGGGCCAAACAATTTGGTTTTTCAGGTTTTTTGGGTGTCTCTTTAATACTCACTCCTGCTTTTCCCAGAAGTAAGGAGGCCTGGGACTGACGGGTAGGAAGAAACAATGCCTGACTGGATGGCCAGGCAAGGAAGAAGCCTCCCTGGCACATGGCTGGCCCAGAGAGAGACAGGCAGAAACCACACTCATATTGAGGCTTTAACACAGGAAGCAAGCATAATTCTGGGAAATGTAGTTTAGAGTGAGGTCTTTTGAATTCTCTGCCACATGGATCCTCGCCTACCTAAACTACATTTCCCAGAATTTTGCTCTCCACCTTGTGCCTCCTCCTCCTCCCTGAATGTTTTGGTGGGATAAACCCATGTTTAGTCTCTAAAGGGATTTTGAGATAAGGGGGGAATGCTGGGAGTTGAATTAACCCTGTGAGGTAGGCAAAGTTGAGAGACAGTAACTCCAAAGTTTACCTAGAAGGTTTCCTATTATTATTGTTATTATTTCAAAGGCTGGATGGGCAGTTGTTGGGGTGCTTTGACTGTGCTTTTCCTGCCTGGCAGAAACAGGTTGGACTGGATGGCCCATGGTGTCTTCCAGTGAAATAGTACTGTTAAATTTATGTTGGTTAAAATTCTCTAAAAATAAGTGGATGTACAAATCTTTCTGAAACTTGGGATAATGATGCCCTGGTTATGTTGTATCATTGAAAAGAGAAATTCAAGGAGATGGCTCATGTAGGTTTTTTTTTTTAAAAAAAATGTTGTTCATAAAACCATTTTAAATTTCCCCAAAATCACTGGATGCATGAAACGTTCTGAAACTTGGGTGAGTAACAATGGTAAATATATTCTACTATTGTAGTAAGATTCATCCAGATAGCTCTAAAAATGAGGGAAAAAGGAGCCCTGGAACCTTTCCCCTTGCACAATTACATAATGAAAGGTAAGGTAAGGTTTCCCCTGACGTTAAGTCCAGTCGTGTCCGACTCTGGGGGTTGGTGCTCATCTCCATTTCCAAGCCAAAGAGCCAGCGTTGTCAGTAGACACCTCCAAGGTCATGTGGCCGGCATGACTGCATGGAGCGCCGTTACCTTCCCGCCGGAGCTATACCTATTGATTTACTCACATTTGCACTCACTCTGCAAATGTGAGTAGGCGCTCACTCTGCTTCCCGGATTCAAACCTGCGACCTTTCGGTCTGCAAGTTCAGCAGCACAGCGCTTTGACACGCTGTGCCACCGGGAGCTCCCCTACATAATGAAAATGTAACTAAAATTTTGTTATATCGTTATATGGACCTTTTATAATATTTTAGAAATACTTTAGAAATGATTCACCATCCCCTAATTTAGTAATCAGTAATGAAACTTTTTTTCATTGATCGCACAGGCCTAGTAGCCAAGATAGCCAAGGACTAACTGAGCTGAGATTAGACTAGTTGAAGCTATGTGAAATGCAAAAATCTTTCAGCCTAAGGATGCTGGAAATTATTTTTAGACTTTGCTTGATCTTGCTAGGCTTTGTGCCAGTGTTGTGGTTGTATTCCTGATCTGTCAGAGATCTGAATAAGATATAACTCAGTTCCTTATCCAACTCAGATTTGAATGATGTTTAATCCTACCACTTTTCACAGTTTTGCTGCCAGACCTTAGGTAGTAGAATGCAGATTATTCTGTTACTGGATATCTGACAAGAAAACATTTTTCTTCTGGCAGAAGAAGAGAGACCACATTTGGGCTTAATCTTCAACCTCCCCATACCCGACATATTCTTGAATTAGGATTGTAGTGTTAATCAGATAATCAGATGGGGGCAATTTCTTATAGATTTAGTATATTTCTTAGATTGCCAAAAAGGCAAAGCTGTGCTATGTTGTTTGAAGGTAGTAGCTAGTGTCTGTGTGTGTTGTGTTAAAATAAGGGCATTTTGCCCATTTCAAATAAGAATTCTATATCCCAATGAAATTTGCTTTCCATCCACACATAACTAAACTTGCAGAGAATAAGTTGAAAAAAAATCATTTGTGTCTAAAACTCTTTCACTTACTGTGTTCACATTCCCTTGGGAACTTTGCCTGCCCATTTTGTTTGGATGCCTAAAATGTATTTCTGAATGTGACATTCTAAGTCACTGTAATACTAGAAATTTGAGAGTGGAAGGAAAATTTTATTTGAGGAGGCAGAATTCTTATTTGAAGAAGAATGCTCTCATTGCCCTCCAAGCAACACCCATGATTTCATTTCCTTTCCATCTCACTTAAAATATTCTGACCTTTATTAGTTGTTGAAAGGAATTCTGAGCTTTCTCTGAATATTCATGATAACCATTTTAACTCTGTTACAGATTACAAGAAAAATGCTGACAGAATACTTGAAAGTGTTCTAATAAGGAAATCTTGTGATCACATTATGTCTAACTTTCAACAAACAAGCACATGGCAATAATGATATTCTTATGAAGAGTAAAGGAAGATCTGCATATTATGATCATGGGCAGATTGTTATTTGAACAGCTGCAGATAACATTGGGCACAAACTGCCCAAAGTGCTATAGAGATTTGAAAATGGATCTATAGTTAATACTGTCTGTTGGAAACATGCAAACTCTGCTCTTCATTAATTCGATTGATTTGCCCTATGATTTTCCATAGGGGCGCTATTTTGTGCACTTGAGTCCTAGAGTTGCCAGCCTGTCATTTTACCACCTCATTTACTTTTTCTAATTTCTTCTTCATTATTCTACACTATCTTTCTCCTTTCCTCTTCTTAAAGTGTAATCCCATGGCATGTTTTATAGCTTGTTAATGGAATATGCAAATAGGAGATCTACTCCCTATTGGAGCTACAATCGTTCCTTCCAGTGGGGATTCCATATCCTTTCGATGTTGTTATGTGATTCTCAACAGATAACCAGACTCTTGTTATGTGTTTATACACAACTGACTCCTGTTGTTTCTGACCTGTAGATGAAGAGGTCTGATCCTAAAGTGAACTCACCACCTGTCTTTGAAGGAATCTATTTGCCTCTGTTGTCTAACATCTATCTCTTGACGCTGTCACTAGATGTCATGGAAAAAAATGATGCTGACAGGATTCAATTCATGGAATCATAGAATCATAGTGTGGGAGAATACTACAAGGGCCATCCAGTCCAACCTCATTCTGTCATGCAGAGACACAGAATCAAAGCACCCCTGACAGCCTCTGCTTACAAACTTCCAGAGAAGGGACTATACCACAATATCAGACAGCATATTCCACTGCTAGAACAGCTCTTAATGCCAGGAAGTTCTTCCTGATGTTTGGGTAGAATCTTCTTTCTTGCCATTTGAATCCATTGCTCAATATCCTAGTCTTTAGAGCAGCAGTAAACAAGCTTGCCCCCTCCCCAACGTGATATTCTTTCAAATGTTTAAACATGGCTCTCATGTCCCCTTCCAGCCTTCCTTTCTTCAAGCTAAACATACCCAGTTCCCTAAGCCATTCCTCATAGGGCTTGGTTTCCAAATCTTTGATTAGATCAATGGATAAATGCCACTCTCCCCAATCACTATTGATTGTTAAAAGATGGCATTGTGGCGGGGCATTTATCAGAAGCACTCTTGTGATGCTTAAAAACCAGAAGTACAGGGGTAAACAAACTTACACAAGTTCTTTCTACTTCGTGGTTGTTTAGTGGAGGGGAAACAGCTATACCACTGAGTATCTTCATATACTACTCTAGTAACACAAGAAAGGAACCAATGTTAGCCATTTTTTTCATAACCAAAGTCATGGGTAGAAAGATCTTATGCTTGCCAAACTTACTTGTTTCACAGAAAATGGAATGCCTATCAATTTGAGCCTTGTGAGTGTTGTGACTCAGCCATCATGGCCCAGTTTTCAATGAGAGTTGGAGTCAGAAACAGATGAGGAGGCGGAATTCGAAGACATTCCTGCTCAGAGTTCAGGCCCCATGGCCTTGCAGGTGCCAGAAATCAGGGATCTGCTAATTGGCAAACATTCCGAATCCTCTCCAGCGTTAACCACACCAGATGGTACAGACTTGGGGGAGAATGGAAGTTTTAATCGGAGAGATTTTGTTACCAGATAGAAGTAAAAAACAGGGACTGAGAAGAAGTCAAAGACTCACTCTCAAACTAGATAATGATTAGTTTTTCCCATGAGAACTTTTCGTGAGCCCTGTACTCCCTAATTCTTACAGACTTGGGATTCTGTTAAAAGTACTCTGCACTGTACTCTCATTGCGGTGTCAACATTGCTTTTCCTTGGAAGAGATTACAGTTTCCCGCTCCTTGCCTTGACTTCTGTATCTGTGCCGAGTTTCCAGTTCCAGGAGAGCCGCACCGAACCACGACTCCCGAGTAGACCTTGCCTTGTTATCGCGACTTCCTTGTTCCTGAATCGAGATTGACTTCGCTTTGTTTACCTTGTCCCTTTGACTTTGCTACGGGACTTTCCAAGTGGATTTGCAGTGTTTGCTTTCCACTATTGTTTCATGGACAAATTTTTATATCTAAGGGAAGCTATCGAGCTTCACTTGTGGATTACAAATTGGACATTGATGAACTCTTTCTGAATTACAATAGACTATATATTATGGACTATTTCTTACCTTGACTTTCCACCTTACATGCGCATAGACCTATATATTTACTCTGCTTCAATAAACAGCTTGTGTGTTATATTGGCTCCTGCCTGGTTTTCGAGTGCTCACGCTGCCTTGGGGTGCAACAGTGAGAAAGACACACATGTTTTATGTTTGAAATTTTGAGCTCAGGAAACTTAGTCATTCTTACTAAAAGAACTGAAAATTGCTCACTGTTCTTTTACACACAAACCAACTCCTGATTACAGGAATACCTTTTACAGATCTGAAGAATATACACAAAAACTTCTCTCCTACACAAGAATGAAATGTGAAACATTTTGCTTTTTAGTGTGGTTTCTGTCATTTATGCAAAAAAGTTTCCATACCTACTGGGCTTTTTTCTTTGTGACACAAATACACACACACACACACACACACACACAGTAAAGAAGCACACATTGATGAAAAATAATTTATTGGTGAAAAAGATACTGGAAAAGCTGGTGAAAAGGAATTCTGAAAAAGATTGTAGTTAACTGTCATAACTATCATATTTTGTCCAGTTGTGTATTTTATACAGAAATTGTTCCTGTGGAAGGAAGAACTGTAAGTAAAAAGAACAGGAAATATCTCACCATCTTGCAGTTGAAGAAAAGCTATTTAATTTGTCCTTCTTGCAAAGTAAAATACGGTAAGTCAAGTATTACATTTCCAATATAATTAGGGGTAATAAAATATGTCATTTTAGTGCTGCTTTTGTTAAATCACATTGGACTTTAACACACTGAAGTGACAAACTGGCATTCCTACCACGTGATACAATGTAATATCTATTACTGGTCCACTACTTTCCTGCAACAAAGCTGTCCCCAAGCTATTGACAAGAAAAAACCCATCAATATTTTCAGATCATTCTATAGTTCCACCACCTGCCAGGTGTGAGGATCCCAGACACATTTGTGACACTATGTTGGTGGCATCAGGGAGTGGGATTGTCCTTTTCTCTCATTCTCCTCTCATTGAAAAAGAAATATTTCTTTCTTATTCTCTTTTTGAACTCCACTCCTGGGAACTGCAAAGTGTCTTTTGAAAATTAAAAAAAGGAGGGGAAGTGGCACAGCAGGAGTCATGCTGCTCATCCAAAAGTGTGGTGGCATTCAGAAGCATTGCAGTTTCACAATGGCAATACTGGTAGGATGATAAAGGTCACAATGCTGGTACGTTGTCACTAGCCCTTGTTGCAGGAAGGTAATAATAATAATAATAATAATAATAATAATAATAATAATAATAATAATAATCCTTATTTTTATATCCTGCCCCATCTCCCCGAAGGGACTCGGGGCGGCTTACAACAGGGACAAGCCCAAAACACCGACACAACATATTTGACAAAAACTTAAAACATTTCAATGATACACAAAATAAAATAATGGACAATTCATTAAAATCCAAGCAGATAAAATTAGAGTAATTAAAAGCAAACCAGCGGGGACAGGTTTCATAAAGTGCTGTATCATGGAAATGAGTAACAGTGATAAAGTGCCATATGCTTTTAAAACAGAAAGAAATATTCTAATGACAGCTCTATTGGGCCTATTCATACAAACGCGCTCTGGAACAACCATGTTTTCAATTCCTGGCAGAAAATGGGCAGGGAAGGAGCTAACCTGATCTCCTTAGGGAGAGAGTTCCAGAGCCGGGGAGCCACTGCCGAGAAGGCCCTCTCCCTCGTCCCCACCAGCCGCATTTGAGACAAAGGCGGGAGCGAGAGAAGCGCCTTCCCGGATGATCTTAGGGTTTGCGTTGGTTCGTAGGAGAGGAGGCGATCACAGAGATAGGCAGGTCCTGAACCATTTGTGAGACTTGCCAGTGGATATGGAACTACCTTCATCTTATCTCTGTGTCTTCCAGTGTCTGCAAGAGCAATGTACTCTTCAGTAAACTGGCAACAACTATTTTGTGTTTGACTCAGTGCTAATATACTTGAATGATTACTTGATGTCTTATCATCTTTAGGTATACAATAAGAGTAAAATGTCCTGATTTGACACTTATTTTCATGAGTTACTCATTATCTTAGTTTACCTTTAAGCCACATTTAATTTTATGACTCCCCTTCCCCCATGTGTGGAAATTTTGCATATTCAATTTCATTTTTCATTTTAAAAAACCATTGCATTTTTATGCATATTATGTTGTACATACTTATTGTATGCATTTTTCCTCTGATCAAATCATGACAGAGCATGCAGAAGTGTACACATTCTTATTTTTGTACACTTTCCACATATGTATATACTTTTATGTGTATCTTGTTTTCTTTGAATGCAATGAACACATTTCCAAGGCAGGAGATGTTTCATTCCACCCTCCAGTAGTCTCAGAAGGAGGAAAACGATTATGTATGTTTGCATTGAAATATGATGCACAAAGCCAACAAATTTCTCACCCATCCTTAGTTTGAGTTGGCAGTGGATGATGTGAATTCTCTATTCATAGTAATCAATTTGTGATGGCTGGTTTCACCCATCACTTAATGCTAGTCAGAGATTGATGAGCAAGCATCTGTGCACAGGCTCTGAGTGAGAATCAACTCTAAAAGTTCTTTTCCAGTTTGTAGTTCAGTGAGTAAACTACCCAACCATAAAACATTGTGGGAAAGTAAGGAGGACTCAAGGAATCTTTTTCAACTCAGCACAGCCGTGAGTAGCATGTACAGGTCATTGCTTGAATTAGCTTAGTGGAACTTAATGTACTGCAAATGAGGAAAGTGCCATATATATTACTCCATCATAACGAGTAAGAAAAAGTGCACTGCAGTTTGAAACACATTTTATTTTCATTAATCTTTAAAAGGTTGTGTAGTGGTTGTATTCAATCCAAAAGTTCTATGGTCTAAAAGAAGTTAAATCAATTCCCACAACACTCAGCAATATTTCTATCTGACCTAACAGTAGGAAAGGTGAAGAGAGCCTGACAGTTTATTGGTAACTTGGCTGAACTGAGATGCATAAGCATGCAGCATTCAAAGTATAGCTTCATATAATATGTATATGGGCTTGTCAGTTTGGTGTCCAGTGCTGTTGCCAGCTTGCAGAGTTTCCAGCAGGGAAAAAGAAATAATCTTAGCCAATGGGTTCAAATGTATTACTATCCCTGGCATATTAAAAAAATTAATCTGATCCCTTCCCAACCAGAGCAGCGTGGTAGTCGCAGGTGGGGATATGATTTTGTTGGTCTTGAATGAAAGGAAGCCGTGAGCTGACATGCATCAGGACATGAAGAGGCAGGACTTTACTGCTCTGCTCCCTACTTTCTCTCTTTACAGGTTTTACTTTGACACATCCTCTACTACAGTGTTGATGAGGGAAGTGTTAATTGCCGAGGATGGTATCTTAAATAGGTTTCCATGGGAGAAGAAAAGAGGTATCCAGTGAGGGATGTCCTTGTGCTTTATAGGACTGGAGGGATGGAGAAAGAGACTACCTTTGGAGATAGCCTCAGGTTTCCATCCTGATGAGAAATCATATCACTTGAGAGTAAGGACCTTCAGGCGAGTTCTCCAGTAGATGTTCAATCTGGAAGCAACCCACATTTGGGTGTGTGTGTGTGTGTGTGTGTGTGTGTGGTGAAGTGTGAATTTTAATTTACAGTTATGTTTAATTATAGGTAGATGTTTTTAAAGGGTAAGTATTTGAGATAGCATTACTTGGGGGATGGTAGCCAGCTCAGTTCTGAGATGGGTTGCCATAGAAACAAGGGAGGAGCCAACAGCCACTTGGCAAGAGGAGGCACATTTTTAAAAAGTAGTCAGTCTGTGGACAGGGAACCACAGGGAAGGCTGGTTCTATGGTGCTAAGAATCAGGAAAGTTTAGGCCTCTAGTCTGTGTAGTTTAAATAGGTCAAGTTGACTTATTTAGATTGGTAGTAAGGATTTGAGCAACAAAGGGAAGAAAACCCCAGTAGGAGTCTGTACTGTAACAAAGCTAACAGAAAGATAGAGGAAGCTAGCGCATAGAGTGATCAGTTAAAACAAGAAACGTCAGTTTAAAGGAAAAAAGTTTAAAACCTGTTTAGTAGAAGGAATAGTCCTCTTGAGAGTTGTTTCATGGAATGTTATCAATGTAACCATTAAAGAAATGTACCTCTAAGAGTGAAGAAACATTGAAACCGTTAAGCTTCTGTACATCAATAAACTTATTACAGTTTTCTTACATCCAAGCCTCTGTTATGTATAATTTTAAATCAAGCTACGCTACACATCAAAGGAAAAGTAAACTTCTCACTGCAACCTGGTGGCGTCATTACATGGGGGTTCTCTCAATGGCTCAGGTGTTTTCATCCAGGGAAATCAGGGGAGCAGATCAGGAAGAAGTAAATTGCATCGGGTGCTCCCACACTAGGTTGTTCACTCCCTTTTTTACTTCTCTTAAAGAAAATTCCAAATAGGTGACAGTTTAAATAAAATCACCCATATATCAATCTATTTTCTGTGTGCAATCTTATCATTTCAAGGTTTGGTCAGCAATTGCCAGTTCTCTGCTCAGATAGCATGAGAAGCAGTGCATAAATGATAGATTTCTTTGACAGAAACATAAGCCGAAACATTTTGGAATGTCATGCTCTGCTTTCTGCACTAGTAGCTATGCATTTACATAGATCGTAAGCTTCTCATGGCATTAGCTATCTCCTTGTTGCATGTATAATCCATATCCTTAGCAAAACAGAATTGTGTTCCCTAAGGGTGATCTTAATGCTGGCAATTTCATGCTACAAACTTTCTGGATATTTCACTTTTTAGAGGTTTGGGCAATGATTAATTTAATTTAATTATTTCTTACATGGGTTAAAGTTCCTTTTCTATCTATAAAAGGCAAAGCAAACCCTCTGCCTTTGACTTCTTTCTTTAGCCATAAATTCACTGGGCATTTAGATTCCTATGTTATCTAGATATGAAAGTTAGTTTGATTTTCTTTATTTTCTTTAAGTTCTTTTATCCACTGCCACCTCATGTCCTCTCCTTTTGCCATGCTATTTCATTTGATCCCAGAATTTCACAAAAAAAGGAATATTTTCACTGTCCATTGTGAATGGTCAGTTCAACCTTGCACAAATGTCTTCAAATTAATTGAAACTAATAATAAAGAGATGTTTTTAAAAACAGAAGAGCCAAACATTTGTGTGTTTCTAATAATGCTACAGAAATGAAATTTCATAGGGATTGGTGATCAGAATGATGGAGGAAGCTGAGCTTTTCCATTGGCTTCCAACTGGGAGGAAGAGAACCATGATCACTCTGAAATCCTGAGGATGAGATAGTGTAAAGCCATTTACATCTGCAGTCTAGCTTCAACATTCTTATTTCATTAATATAAGGTCTGCTAAGGTACTAATTGCACTATTTTCAGAATTATAACATGGATGACATACATATCTGGACCAGTTTTTGTTGCAAAAATAAAATGCATAGTGGCTAAACAAGGGTTTTCATCAACATTTATGCAAGCAGATGTGTAACAATGTAGTTTGACACAACTCTTTTGATGATGATGATGATGATGATGATGATGACAAAGATGATTTTGATTTTACACTAGATTGTAATATTTGCACATAATTGCTGTATATTTAGATGAACTTATAGTTACAGGTCAAGTCTGTGTTTTGCAAAATCTGTAACCTGTAATACTTGTCAGATAAATTTTCCATAGTTTTATCTTTTGAACAGTGTCGGAAGTTTTAACTGTGCTGCCTGCAGTTTTAATATATTTTCTTCATAAATACAATAAACAAATGTATGTGTTCATACACCTACATATCTATCATTATGATGGTATATATGTGGCTTTCTGAAAACTTGATATATAATCAAATTCCACCTCGCAGGTAGGCTATCATTTCCCTTGATTTATCGCCCACATCTTTGCTTTTAGTGCATGATGAGAAATGATTTCTCATTTGTCTAATAGAAATTACTTTGTGCTGTCCTCCAAAAATTACCATGGATAGACGTTTAACATTTTAATGACTGTTTTCAAACCTGACAACTTAATTGCTTTGGTAGATTTCCTATGTGCTACTGTTTACTCTCTTGAAATGGGGAAGAAAGAAACCTTCCCCTCTTTTCTTCCTTAAATATTCTTCCCTACTTTTTAAACTTCTTTTGTCATTTAACAACCCACACTTAGGTTGCTTAATTGGGCACTATTTCTCTTAAAAGCATTAGAAGCAGACTCCATGCAATTTAAATGTCACTGTGCAATTATGCAACACTTTATCTTTTCTATAAAAAAATTAAAGAAATGCAGGTGTACTATTAAAGTGGCACCTGGTATTTGTAAATGGAATTTGCTTGGATTTAGCAGACAGTTATGCATGACATAGTATCTCTTGCATAGCCAAGTTCCAGGTGGAAACATGGACCACCTGTACATATCCCTTAAGTTTGATGAGTGGTTTGAAAAGGAGATAAACTGAAAAATAAATGGACCAGTAAACTTTGTTGTTCACACAGTTCTTGTATGAACACAAATATTAAGTATGCCTGCCATAGATGTGGGCGAAACATCAGGAGAGAATACTTCTGGAACATGGCCATATAGCCCGGAAAACATACAACAACCATTAAGTGTGATTTTTAGTTGGATGTCTCACCCCAGCATTTTAAAACCTTGTTTGCTAACAGACTACTGAAATTCTTCATTCGTTTCCTTGTAAAATAGATTACAGTGTGTGCATTCCTTTCTACTTGGATAATCCTTCAGTGCAACAAACTGAGCACACATTCATGAATGCAAGAGTTCTATTTGCATTTTAGTATGCATATATGAAAGGGCAGCCCTCCAGATGATGAAGCCCTGGATTTTCTGGCTTGAGGCCTTTCCTGGATATTCCCTGCCTGGAAATGAATGGACAGATTGCAGATGCATCTGGCTATGTCTGTGTAGCTAAATGCAAGATAATCCCATCACTGAATGAAATCTGCTGGAATACTCTCAAGTATTCTTCCCTAACAAAATCTTTTCACATTTCATTTACTGTGATGTAATCAGATAAATCTGGAATCCCTGGGTCTTCTTGAGGAACGGAATTGTTTTGGGGAGGTTCAGTAGGTTTCTGCTAAGTATAGATCTTTGATCACTGCAGAGTGATGGAGGAAATACAGTCTATGTAGTGATCTACAATAAGCATAATCAAGCATAATCTTAATGTGCTCCTACTAATTCCAGCCAATGTCTGGAGAGACATTTAGTCTGTTGTATTAGGGAATAATCTGAAAAGTGATAGTTTTGTTGAAGTCTATCAGTGTCTATGGCAGTGGGTCATTTTATATTAAACATGTTTGCTACAACAACTAACATAATCCAAGTGTATTCACACACGCTTTTTCACACAAAAACTAGACAACTACATCTGCTCCAAATGCAAACAGATGACTCTGATGGAGCAGAGGATCCAACAGCTCGAGCACCGTATTAAGACCCTTAAGGACATTCAGGCACTCGAGCTCTTCTTGGACACTGCACAACACGCTGCTGTAGATCAGCAGCCTGCATCACACCAACACCACCAAGACCATGATCAGGAACCTTATGGGGAGATCAACTCAAAGGTAGACAACCCTCAGGCTTGGAAGGAGGTCACCCATAGAAGGAGACGCAGGACCAGGCAGCCTCCACAGAACTCCTCTGCTCAGCTGCATTTACACAACAGATTTGAAATTCTTACATCATTAACATACAATCAGGAAACACATCTTGTGGAGGACCACAGTTTCTTAGATACCACTCAGAGGACCATCCTGGATCAATGCGCAGGGGATAGCCCTGACAGGGACAGTGCATCACCACAGTCACACTTATGTAATCATGCAAATGCTCCATCCCCAATCATAGACCAGGAGCAACAGGAACATCCTTGGGAGAGTAATGGGCTCTCGGATGTATCTCAATGGATTGTCATTGATGAATGCACTGGGGATGTTGAGGAGGAGGACAACACTTTACACCTACATGATTCACTTCAACAGGAACACTCTTCAGGGGACATACACACTGTCTTGCACAAAAGGGACCCTGTCAATCCTCAAAGGAAACAGGTCTTGGTAGTAGGTGACTCCCTCCTTAGAGGAACGGAAGCCATCATTTCCAGACCGGATGGGATGGCTCGAGAAACATGCTGCCTCCCGGGGGCAAAAATACACCATATCACTCAGAGGCTCAGCAGGCTCCTAAAGCCCCATCACCCTCCCCACCTTATGTTGATTCATGTAGGTACCAATGACACCGCTAGGCATACTTTTCAAAAGATCACAAATGATTTTCGAGCTCTGGGAACAAAGCTAAAACTGTATAATGTACATGTGATCTTTTCATCCCTCCTCCCCGTTGTAGGACATGGCTCTACAAGGGCCGGAAAAATAGTACAGGTCAATAACTGGCTCAGAAAATGGTGTCAAGAGGAGCATTTTGGCTTCCTTGACCATGGTCTACTCTTCCAAGAGGATGGACTACTGGCAAGCGATGGGGTGCATCTCACACAAGTAGGAAAACATCTTTTTGCACACAGACTCACAAACCTCATCAGGCGCACTTTAAACTAAATCCACTGGGGGAGGGGAACAACAGCCTGGCGAACACTATATTACCCACGACCACAGGGAACCGCCGTAAGGCTAAACGGAGGGCTGCACAAACACAGCAAGGACCAAGTACAGAGAGCACAATAATCCCAAATAAACAGTTCGAGGGGAGGTCACAGGGGCTTACATGTCTTTACACTAATGCTCAGAGCATGGGAAATAAGCAAGACGAACTCCAACTCCTAGCACAGCACCACACATACGATGTCATAGGCATCACTGAAACCTGGTGGGATGACTCCCATCACTGGAATTTAACCATTGAGGGCTATAACCTCTTTCACAGAAATAGAACAAAGGGGAGAGGAGGGGGAGTAGCTTTATATGTCAAAAACAGTTACGTTGCAGAAGAAATGCAAGACTGTAATCCGGGAAACCAGCTTGAAAGCATCTGGATAAGAATCAAGGGAACCGGGACTCAAAAAGATCTTGTCGTGGGTGTCTACTACAGACCTCCGAGTCAGGATGAAGGACTTGATGAAGCCTTCTCTCAACAGCTGACCAAACAGGCACAAAGAAGAGATATAGTAGTCATGGGCGATTTCAATTATCCCGATATCTGCTGGAAAACAAACTCAGCCAAGAGTACAAAGTCCAACAAATTCCTCACTTGCCTTGCAGATAATTTTATGGTCCAGAAGGTAGAAGAGGCAACAAGGGGATCAGCAACTCTTGATCTAATCTTAACAAATGTGGAAGACCTGATCAATACAGTTGAAGTGGTTGGATCCTTAGGGGCAAGTGACCATGTGCTCCTGCAGTTTGCAATACAAAGGAATGCTGAAACTAAGACAAGTCAAACACGCATTCTGGACTTTAAGAGAGCTGACTTCCAAAAAATGAAGGAATTACTGAGCGGCATTCCATGGACGCCGATATTAAAAAACAAGGGAGTTAAGGATGGATGGGAGTTTTTCAAAAGTGAAATACTCAAGGCGCAAATGCAAACAGTGCCAACAAAGAAGAAAAATAAGACAAGTGCAAAGAAGCCAGAATGGATGTCCAAAGAACTTCTAACTGAGCTAAAGCTCAAAAGTGACATGCACAAGAAGTGGAAAAGGGGAGAAATCACCAAAGAAGAATTCAAACGTATAGCCAACTCCTGTAGGGAAAAGGTTCGCAAGGCTAAAGCGCAAAATGAGCTCAGGCTTGCCAGGGACATAAAAAACAACAAAAAAGGTTTTTTTGCTTATGTTGGTAGAAAAAGGAAGAAAAAGGAGGCGATAGGGCCACTGCAAGGAGTAGATGGGGTGATGGTGACAGGGGATAGGGAAAAGGCAGAACTGCTTAATGCCTTCTTTGCCTCGGTCTTCTCACAAAAAGAAAGCCATCTTCAACCTCAGCAACATGGAATGGACGAAGGATTGGGGGAAATCCAACCCCAAATAGGGAAACAAGTTGTCCAGGAACACCTGGCCACTCTAAACGAATTCAAGTCCCCAGGGCCAGATCAGCTACATCCAAGAGTATTGAAGGAACTAGCGGAAGTTATTTCAGAACCACTGGCAATCATCTTCGAGAGTTCTTGGAGAACAGGAGAAGTCCCAGCAGATTGGAGGAGGGCGAATGTGGTCCCTATCTTCAAGAAGGGAAAAAAGAACGACCCAAACAATTACCGTCCGGTCAGCCTCACATCAATACCAGGCAAGATTCTGGAAAAGATCATTAAGGAAGTGGTCTGCAAACACTTAGAAACAAATGCGGTCATTGCTAATAGTCAACACGGATTTACCAAAAACAAGTCATGCCAGACTAATCTGATCTCTTTTTTCGATAGAGTTACGAGTTGGGTCGATACAGGGAATGCCGTGGATGTAGCATATCTAGATTTCAGTAAGGCCTTCGACAAAGTCCCCCACGACCTTCTGGCAAACAAACTAGTAAAATGTGGGCTAGACAAAACTACGGTTAGGTGGATCTGTAATTGGCTAAGCGAACGAACCCAAAGGGTGCTCACCAATGCGTCGTCTTCATCATGGAAAGAAGTGACAAGTGGAGTGCCGCAGGGCTCCGTCCTGGGCCCGGTTCTGTTCAACATCTTTATTAACGACTTAGACGAAGGGTTAGAAGGCACGATCATCAAGTTTGCAGATGACACCAAACTCGGAGGGATAGCTAACACTCCAGAAGACAGGAGCAGAATTCAAAACGATCTTGACAGACTAGAGAGATGGGCCGAAACTAACAAAATGAAGTTCAACAGGGACAAATGCAAGATACTTCACTTTGGCAGAAAAAATGGAAATCAAAGATACAGAATGGGGGACGCCTGGCTTGACAGCAGTGTGTGCGAAAAAGATCTTGGAGTCCTCGTGGACAACAAGTTAAACATGAGCCTACAATGTGATGCGGCAGCTAAAAAAGCCAATGGGATTTTGGCCTGCATCAATAGGGGAATAACGTCTAGATCCAGGGAAGTCATGCTCCCCCTCTATTCTGCCTTGGTCAGACCACACCTGGAATACTGTGTCCAGTTTTGGGCACCGCAGATGAAGGGAGATGCTGACAAGCTGGAAAGCGTCCAGAGGAGGGCAACTAAAATGATTAAGGGTCTGGAGAACAAGCCCTATGAGGAGAGGCTTAAAGAGCTGGGCATGTTTAGCCTGCAGAAGAGAAGGCTGAGAGGAGACATGATAGCCATGTACAAATATGTGAGGGGAAGTCATAGGGAGGAGGGAGCAAGCTTATTTTCTGCTGCCCTGCAGACTAGGACACGGAACAATGGCTTCAAACTACAGGAAAGGAGATTCCACCTGAACATCAGGAAGAACTTCCTCACTGTGAGGGCTGTTCGGCAGTGGAACTCTCTCCCCCGGGCCGTGGTGGAGGCTCCTTCTTTGGAGGCTTTTAAGCAGAGGCTGGATGGCCATCTGTCGGGGGTGCTTTGAATGCGATTTCCTGCTTCTTAGCGGGGGGTTGGACTAGATGGCCCTTGAGGTCTCTTCCAACTCTACTATTCTATGATTCTATGATTCTATGATTCTATTCAACAATAGAAAAATGATATATGTTGGGTAAGGAATGTATTGGTAAGAATCATAGTCAGGAAACACCCCAAGGTTAGCTATACCAATTGTTTGAATTAGTAGAAGTCATGGATGGGGAATAATATTGTGCCTGGGCAGTGTGTGGCCCACCAAATATTGCTGCACTACAACACCAAGTCCTTCTTAGCACAAGCTAGGACAATGGGAGTTTCAGCCAAAACAACCAGTGTGACACATATCCCCTTCCTCTTCCTCTTATAATGCTTGATACTAAGAAAATACTACAGAAATTTCT
Organism: Anolis carolinensis; assembly: GCF_035594765.1. NCBI lineage: Eukaryota > Metazoa > Chordata > Lepidosauria > Squamata > Anolidae > Anolis > Anolis carolinensis. Next base: position 201,475,397 of record NC_085843.1, read on the forward strand.
GTAAATTCAAAATACAGCTGAAAAGCAGCTAACCAAGTCTAGCTACAAGGATAACACTGCAACAGGTTTAATCAGTTCTCAGATTGCATGGAATAGTAGAAGGGGCCTAAAATGAAATTAAATCAACAAGTTATATCTCTCCAGATATTGCTTTTGGTTGAACCAAATCATATTCTACTCTTGAACCTTGTAAAAAAAAAGTAGACAAAGATAAAGGGATATCCCCCCCCCCCCGGGTTGGTTCAAGTATTCATCACTTTCTAATCTTTCTAATCTTAGAGGTAAAGCACTAAATGGGTTGAGAAGGGCAGCCATTTTCTGCCTGAGGAGGAAATCAATTGGAATACATTGTGATTTAACACCTGACAGATCTCACTCTTCTTCAACTCTGCTTTTCCTTGTTGTGCCTTTATGAATGCTGTTCTTCTAAAATGCAACACACTGCGGTAAGTCCTCTTGACTCTGCACCCAAAGGACATTTTGAAATGCTGCATAATTTAAAAGTCAAGTGTTATGGCTCTTCCACGGTCTGGCTGAAATTGGAATTAAAAAGGATCATCTGCCTATGTGGGTTTCCTTTTAGACTTTCTTCTTTTAAAATAGCTAAACATGAAGCTTTTAAAAGCTGAACAGATGGAACATGGAAGTTTGGGGACCAGATATCAAAAGGCAAAAATGAAATCTTTAAATGGATTTTCTGTGCACGCATCCATTGTTCTCCTATCACAGGAATAATGATACCAGAATAAGATGTAGGATAAAAAAGGGCAACTTTATTAATTGTTACCTGTTTAATTGGGTGGGGGGGGGGGTTGGTAGTGAGTGTAACTAAAGGAGGGAGACAACTTGTTGTGGGATTAACTGGACTAGCAGGTTTCATGCCGACTATACCACTACCACTCCAGTCCCCCCTGGATGAAACATCATAGCTCCAGAGAGGAATCTCTGTAACTCAGGTTGTCCAAGGCCAGCTACAAACTGGAAGGCTGACCAGAGGATGAAAGCCCACAAGTCACATTGTTACTGGTAAGGGCAAAGATCTGGAGACCAGCCCCAAGAATAGGATTTTTTTTCCCCAGCTTCAAGATCACATGATACTCCAGGTGTTAGTTTGTGCTTGATTACATGAACAACAACAAAAATTCATGGTCTCATCTCAAATTTATTGCTGGTGTGAACCACTAATGAGCATTCCAGATGTTCTGCCCTTACCTCAACTATGCTCTGCTTTAGGCAATATCGAGGGATATCTCAGCATTTGCAAGAAGCTCTGGCATGTCCTTGGGTTTGGTAGCCACCGGGGCAGCTGGATTTGGTTTGCTTCAACCCAATAACTGCTCAAGCAGGCACCACTGCCATCACCTTTTTTTCTTTGTTGATTAGTGCAGGGGAAAGGGATGGCTCAACTCCATAATGGGAATTTTTGCCATTTATATATAGGTATCATAGCACTCTGCATTGCTTTCGCTCACTCTGAAACCTCACAGATCAAATCGCCATGTGTATAAGCTAAGTTGCACAAACACAGAGCAAAAAAACCAAACAAACTAAAAACTGGGTATTTGCATGACATTTTTCAAAACCAAAGATTCCTCTGAGTAGTGACACAGAGGTAACCTTACCACAGCTACTTGTACTCCAATGATATCCTGGATTCCTGCAAACAGGACTAGGTTGGAAAGTTGTTTGGGAAAGGGAGTTACGTTTTTCAAATAGCAAAAAGCTTACTGGATAGGATCAAGTGTTCAAACAGTTATACAGCTCCCAATCTATTTCTGGGCACATCCCAAACTCTACTGATGTACTCTCAGGCCTTAAACATGGCTTGTGGGTGAAGCAAGGGAGGCCCTCCTCCCCATTTCATCTGCCTGGTTCTTAGGCTCACAGTCGTCTCTAAGCACATAGTCAGATATCGTCCAGGATTATACACAGTGGTTCTTTTTAATGCCACGACCTCTTAATACAGTTCCTCGTGTTGTGGTGATCCTCAACCATAATATTATTTCATTGCTACTTCATTGCTGTAATTTTGCTACTGTTATGAATCGTAATGTAAATATCGGATATGCAGGATGTATTTTCATATTGAACATAATTAAAACATAGTGATTAATCACAAAAACAATATGTTTGGGGGAGTATGGACAATGAATGGTGGGATTGGCAGTACCTTCAATCGATTCAGCTCTGATTTCCACAGACCACTGAGACCCCCCATGAATGACAGATCTGGACCAAACTTGGCACACAGAACCCCCATGACCAAGAGAAAATACTGGAGGTGTTTGGGAGGGATTCACAGTGATTTAATAGGAATAGGATCCTAGAGTTGCAAGAGACCTTCAAGGGCCATCCAATTCAATCCCCTTTTGCCTGCAGGAAAAGCACAATCAAAGCATTCCTGGCAGATGGCCATTCAGACTCTGCTTAATAATAATAATAATATATATATATATATATATATATATATATATATATATATATATGGAGTAAACAGCAAATCCACTGAACCGAATCACACCAAATTTGGCCACAAAAGACATAGTCATCCAAAATATGTCTTTCAAACAAAAAAAACCTTAGAAAAATAGTCCAAATTACAGAGGATGAGGAAAGCCTTTCCCCCCCCCCCCCTGGCTGCCAGTTAGAAAGGTAGGCACTGCTGCCTTTAGGCCCCACCCCCTTTGTATCCTAGCAACTACCTCAGCCAAAATGGCACCCAGGGGACAGGCAGAGTTCACTTAGGCCACATCCCCACTGCCTATAAAATACAGATTATCTGATTTGAACTGGATTATATGGCAGTGTAGACTTAAGGCCCTTCCACACAACTATATAACCCAGAATGCCAAGGCACATAATCCACAGTATCTGCCATATCTGCCACACTGCCATATAATCCAGTTCAGTGTGGATTTTATACAGCTGTGTAGAAGAGGCCTCATATAATCCAGTTCTAAGCAGATAATATAAGATTATAAATATAATATATAATAATTACTGTTGTATAATAATGCAGAACAATATAATTTCTAAAATCAGGACAGTAAATAAAGAGCAACACTCTGAATACAGGGAAATTGGAAATTCCAGAAAGGAAACAATCAGGGCCAGCTAACACCTCCCAACAAATGTTTCCCCTGGCAGGAAGCAGCCAGGCTTTGAAGCTGCAAGGCCATTCATTGCTAATCAAGGAGACTAATTGCAGCATTCATACTCGTCACACTGAGACTATTCATTCCTATGCAACCTGGCCAACCAAGGATTCCACAAGGTATAAGCAGCCAGACTTGCAAACAGCAAGGCTAATCAGTGCTATTCAACCTGGCCAACCAAGATTTCCCCTAGGTAAAAAACCCCAGGCTTTGAAGCCATGATGCTACTCCGTCCCATTCAACCTGGCCAAGCAAAGATGCCCTATGTAGAAAGCGGCCAGGCTTTTAAGTTGCAAGACTATTCAGTGCAGTTCAAGCTGGCCAAACAAAGGAAGTGGCCAGGCTTCAAAGTGGCTCTTTGGTTGAGGGTGCTACTCCAGCTTGCCAAACAGGGATTCCCCTAGGTATAATACAGCCAGGCACTGAAGCTGCAAGGCTATTCAGTGCAATTTAACCAGACCAACAAAGGATTAACCTTGGTAGAAGGCAGCCAGGCTTTGAAGCAGCGATATTACTCTGGACTATTTAAGCTGCCCAACCAAAGATTCCCTAGGTAGCAAGTAGCCAGGTTTTGAAGTTGTGAGGCTGTTCATTGCAATTTTAGCAGCCCAAAAAACCATTCCCCTAGAATGCAAGTACCCAGCCTTCCAAGCAGCAAGCCTATTCCTTTGTATTCCAGCTCACCAAACAAGGATTCCCATAAGAACAAAACAGCCAGGCTTTGAGGCTGCAAGGCTATTCACTGCTATTCCACCTGGCCAACAAAGGATTCCCATAAGCCACTGCAATGCGTGGCCTGGCACAGATAATAATAATAATAATAATAATAATAACTCTAAAAACAACTCTAAAAACAGTGCTCAAGAGACACCTGGCGCCTCTCATGAAAGATGTGAATGCAGCACTCTCCACTGTCCAAATAACATCAATTGAACAAACAAACCAGTTTGCCTACAGTGCAGCAGTGATAGTAACAGAAGAACTTGGGCTCCTACAACCAAGGCAGCCCCAAAGAAAATCTACTGGAAAACCAAAGTGGAAGGTCAGGCTAGAGTTGAAAATCAAGAAACTTAGATCAGATGCAAGTAACCTGAAAAATATGAAAGAGAGGAAACTGAAGAATGACAAAATCAAGCAATACCTGATCCGAAAGTACTGGCTGAACACCAGAAAAATTGAAGAAGCTTTGGAAATCGTGAAAGAACAAATTACAGCAACAGCCAGAAAAATTGAAAGGTATGAAGCCAGAATCATCCAGTACAGACAAAATCAACTGTTTCAATCAGACCAAAGACGGTTCTACCAGAGTCTGAACCAAACAACAGACACAGTAACCATAAAGCCAGAGAAAACTGCAACAACAAAGTTCTGGAAAGAACTTTGGGAAAATAATAAAAACTACAACAAAAACGCTGGGTGGATAAAGGAGTTTGAAGGAAAATTCTCACAGAACAAAATGGAACTGATGGAAATAACAACTGAAATGATCAGCAAACGAGTGCAAAAAGTCAAGAACTGGACATCGCCTGGTAGTGATCAACTTCATGGATTTTGGCTCAAACATCTGATTAGTTTACATGGAAAAATGGCCCAACAATTCAATGAGATGCTGCAGAAAGGAAGTATCAGTGAATGGCTAACAACTGGAAGAACATACCTGATACAAAAGGATCCAGCAAAAGGAGCAGCACCAGGAAACTACAGGCCAATAACGTGTCTGCCCACTATGTTTAAACTACTGACTGGCATCATAGCTGACAGAATTCAAGACTATCTTGAAGAAAAAAACATCTTGCCAGATGAACAGAAAGGCAACAAATGGAAAAGCAGGGGCACAAAAGACCAGTTATTGATTGACAAAATGATTCTGGAGAACTGTAAGAGCCGAAAAGCTAATCTTCACATGACGTGGATTGACTACAAAAAGGCCTTTGACTCACTCCCACACAGCTGGATCATCAAGTGCCTGGACGCCATCGGGATTTGTAAAAACGTTGGCACCTTCATTGAAAACATGATGGAGCACTGGAAAACTGAACTGTTTGTTGGAAATGAAAGCTATGGACTTGTCAACATCAGGAGAGGAATTTTCCAGGGAGATTCATTGTCCCCTCTGCTTTTCATTATTGCCATGATCCCTCTGTCAACAATCTTACAAAAAACAAATCTCGGCTATCAAATATCTAAGAATTCTCACAAAATTTCACATTTGATGTACATGGATGACCTGAAGCTATATGGGAAAATGGAAACTGAAATCCAGTCTCTGACCAACACTGTCCGAATTTTTAGCACTGATATCAACATGGAGTTTGGTTTGGACAAATGTTCGACAGTGGCATTGAAGAAGGGAAAAATCATTGAAAGTGAGGGCATAAATATGCCCAATGGCCAAACAATAAAGTGTCACCAGCCAGAGGCCTATAAATATCTGGGCATACTACAGCTGGACAACATCAAGCATGAACATGTGAAAACTGTGGCCAGCAAAGAATACACACAAAGGGTCAGAAAAATTCTCAAAAGCAAGCTCAATGGAGGCAACACCATCAAGGCCATAAACACCTGGGCCATACCTGTCATAAGATATACTGCTGGCATTATAAATTGGACACAGGTGGAACTGGACAATTTGGACAGAAAAACAAGAAAACTCATGACCATTCATCATTCACTGGACCCTCGCAGTGATGTTGACCGGCTATATCTGCCTAGAAGATCAGAGGGCAGAGGACTCTTACAAGTAAAGCAAGCAGTCAAAGAAGAAGAACATGCCCTGGCAGAATATGTCAAGCAAAGTGAAGAACCTGCTTTGATTGAAGTCAAAAATCAGAAACTCCTCAAAACACAGCAGACAAAAAACCAGTACAAGAAAACCGCACTACAAACTAGAGCTGACAGCTGGCACAACAAAACACTGCATGGAAAGTTCCTTGACAAAATTGAAGGAAAAGCTGACAAGGAGAAGACCTGGCTCTGGCTCACGAATGGGACCCTGAAGAAGGAGACAGAAGGCCTGATCCTTGCAGCCCAGGAGCAAGCCATCAGAACAAAGGCAATTCAGGCCAAGATCGAAAAATCAGCTGATGACCCAAAATGCAGACTGTGCAAGGAAGCTGACAAAACCATTGATCATCTCCTCAGCTGCTGTAAGAAAATCGCACAGACAGAATACAAACAGAGGCACAACTATGTGGCCCAAATGATTCATTGGAACTTATGCCTCAAGTACCACCTCCCAGCAGCAAAGAACTGGTGGGATCACAAACCTGCAAAAGTATTGGAAAATGAGCACGCAAAGATACTGTGGGACTTCCGAATCCAGACTGACAAAGTTCTGGAACACAACACACCAGACATCACAGTTGTGGAAAAGAACAAGGTTTGGATCATTGATGTTGCCATCCCAGGTGACAGTCGCATAGATGAAAAACAACAGGAAAAACTCAGCCGCTATCAGGACCTCAAGATTGAACTTCAAAGACTCTGGCAGAAACCAGTACAGGTGGTCCCGGTGGTGATGGGCACACTGGGTGCTATGCCAAAAGATCTCAGCCGGCATTTGGAAACAATAGACATTGACAAAATCACCATCTGCCAACTGCAAAAGGCCACCCTACTGGGATCTGCACACATCATCAGAAAATACATCACACAGTCCTAGACACTTGGGAAGTGTTCGACTTGTGGTTTTGCGAAACGAAATCCAGCATATCTATCTTGTTTGCTGTGCCATACAACGTCGTTGTGTTGATAATAATAATAATAATAATAGAATCCTAAAGTAGGAAGAGACCTCCAGGGCCATCCAGTCCAACCTCTTTCCGCCATAAGGGAAAAGCACAATCAAAACACTCCTGACAGATGGCCATTCAACCTCTGCTTAATAATAATAATAATAATAATAATAATAATAATAATAATAATAATAATAACAACAACAACAACAACAATAGGGTGTCCCATGGTCTGTGGAAGTCCGAGCTGAATCGTTTGAAGGTGCTGCAAGTACATCCTGCATATCAGATATTTATATTGCTATTCATAACAGTAGCAAAATTACAGCTATAAAGTAGCAACGGAAATAATTTTATGGTTGGAGGTCACCACAACATGAGGAACTGTATATAGGAGTCATGGCAGTAGAAAGGTTGAGAACCACTGTTCTAAAAGGTAAATTATGACATGCAGTATGTTCGCACCATTGCAATCCTCTGTCTGAATCAACCTTAAGAGGAAATGTTTGGGATAAGAGATACTTTGGAGTTCTTTAGGCTTAGCTCTATTTGAATTCACAACAAAGATGATTTATTCTATTATGTCAAGTGCACAGATGATGCATTTGTTTGTTGATTTGCAAAGGAAGTAGAGTACATCATAGAAATGATGATTTGTACTTTTGAAAGGACTTTGAATCCATAGTATTATAGGTAGAATAAACAGGCCATAAGGGATAAGAATGATCTGTGGTACGCAACACAAAAAGAGAATAATTCACATTTGAGATTACGTCCCACATGTGGAGAATAAACCAGAGATATAGACGATAAATGGGAAGGTAGAAAGAGGACCCATAAATGCATATGGCTGTAAAAAAAAAGAGGGGGGAGCTTATTTTACTCTTTGCCATAAAACTGACATATTGCTTAACAATATGACCTTACAGTCAGCAAGCAACCCACAGTAATTGCTTATGCACTTGTATAAAAGACTTAGTGAAAGTCAAGAAGATTGGTAGATATAATATAACATGGAATATATTGCACTGTATTTGGGGCCATTTGCATGTCTCTTGTCACCCAGACAGCTGCATCTACTAAATCTAGTAGACTGAGAGCCCAAAATAACCAAAGCACATGAAGTAAATAGTGTACGTTCAATCGGCACACATCATTGTTAGATATGAAAAATGTTTTTATGAGAACTTGGAGTTTGGGAAAGCTGGCTGTAATCAATCTGACAGCTCATATGCTTTTGAGCATAGCATTTTGCACTCACCTAATAGTGTAATTATAAGTGTCCTTCATATCAAGTCTTACTTTTTGTCTGGAAAATAAGGGTTGTCTTACTCCTTATGGTTATGTTATGGTGATTGTTAGAAGTGTGATGAATGCCAATGTTTTCATTGTGGTGTTGTCAATCTTTCTCTTGTCATCCGAAGGTGCAGAAAACAGAGCAACATTGTGGGGAAGCATTAATACTCGTCTAAATATCTTAGCTGGAAAGATGACATTTGTTCCATTGTACATTAGTAGCTCAGGAATTATTTTTCTGAGACTTCTTTTCATGCTGTCATCCAGAGCTAAGAAAAGCTACTTTTCTTGATATGTTGTTGCTGCTACTTCTAGTCAGCCATGGAGTTCCATGTGTGCTCTTGGCCATTATGGGAGTCATGTCCTGATATCTAGAAAGGTGCCCAGCAAGAAGGAGGAAAGCATTATTTCCTTCTTCTTGCTAGTTGTACAAGCACCTCTGCTGATATCAGAAAAAGGTGCTTCAGAAGGCCAGGTGTTTGGATGGAGTTTTGTGGCTGGCTAGGAGTGGCAGCATCACAAGCACAATCCATCTTCTTCCCTGCACTTATGAACACAGGGAAAAGGTGATAACACCAATGTCCTATCAGGACACCAGATGCTATTGTCCAGACTGTCCTGAAGCCATGGGATATTCTGGAATTTTCAGAAAACTCTGGAGTATCCCGTGATTTATCCCAAAGTGGGTCAGTCTTCTGAAGTGTCTTCTGAAAGGCTGTATCCTTCACCTGCAAGATTCATTTAAAAATCCCTTCTACTTCAGATTTTCTAACCACTATGAGGAACAATCTTTCTCTTGCAAGAGGCCCTTCCTCATGGAAATGCCAAAATGGTCCAAGAAATTTAATCTCAAATGACATCATTTTTGTAGTCAGTTTGCTTCCAGTATTATTCTCTCACTCTTAGTCCATAACCTTCAACAGGAAGGAATGATGAAATAAATTCTATACCCCATAGTCACTATCTTACTAATCAGTATTTAATAATATCTTATAGTACATAGAAGCTTGTATCTGGCAGCATCATTTGTTCCCACATGGAATATAAAGAAGGAAAATTACACTTTTCCAATGTGCAAATTGTTTCACTTGTATTATTCGTTCTCTTATTGAAGAAATGAGTAAATAAAATCTCCACTTTCATTTATTAGTTGACTGCAGTTTTGTTTATTATTTCCAAGGCTGGACCAACTTTAGGAAGGATGAGAGAACAACATTAGGCAGCAGATAATTTGGGGTGGACCACAGATTAATTGTAAAAGTCTTCCAATATCATAGAATCATAGAATCATAGAATAGTAGAGTTGGAAGAGACCTCATGGGCCATCTAGTCCAACCCCCCGCTAAGAAGCAGGAAATTGCATTCAAAGCACCCCCGACAGATGGCCATCCAGCCTCTGCTTGAAAGCTTCCAAAGAAGGAGCCTCCACCACAGTCTGGGGGAGAGAGTTCCACTGCCGAACAGCCCTCACAGTGAGGCAGTACTTCCTGATGTTTAGGTGGAATCTCCTTTCCTGTAGTTTGAAGCCATTGTTCCGTGTCCTAGTCTGCAGGGCAGCAGAAAATAAGCTAGCTCCCTCCTCCCTATGACTTCCCCTCACGTATTTGTACATGGCTATCATGTCTCCTCTCAGCCTTCTCTTCTGCAGGTTAAACATGCCCAGCTCTTTAAGCCTCTCTTCATAGGGCTTGTTCTCCAGACCCTTAATCATTTTAGTCACCCTCCTCTGGACGCTTTCCAGCTTGTCTACATCTCCCTTCAACTGTGGTGCCCAGAATTGGACACAGTATTCCAGGTGTGGTCTGGAATATTCTCTGGGGGCGGGGAGAACTATAAATGCTGTTTTCTGCCAGGTCTGAATTGGGACAAATTGACTTTAGTTTTAACTTTTTTTAAAGTATAAGACAGGTTAATAAAACTCATTGCAAATTTGGTTTGTTTATAGTAATGATCTTTAAAATTATGCAGATTTGTCTGGATTCAGATGAAATTACATACATACTGTATTATAAAACTTTTCAAAATGGTGGCACCAATGAGGAAGAAAAAAGAGGGAATAATTGTGACTTATTCCCATGGCTAAATATTAAATTAAAACACAGCCAATGGCATACATTATGTGTACTTTGATTTAATAGTTAAGCATAGGAATGAATCCCTTATTTCTTTCCCTTTTCTCTTTGGCTTAGTTGCTAACCTTTGGAACAAATGTATATTTATTCATTTTTGTTATAAAAAGTATCAATTTTCTTTTACAAAAAAATTAAAGCAACCAACAGCTAAAGAGTAAATTTAATTCAAAAGACAACAAAAAGAAAAAAGAAACTGATAATGAATAAGCAGGCCCATTAAACTGAAGCAGCACTTAGTAAAATTGCCTATTAGTACCAGCATTAAAAATTCAGAAGATAGAAACAACTGCCCACAAACCAAAGCCTCCTGGAGAGGCAAAGCTTCAAACAAAGTCTCAGCAATGGCATGAATAGGCTGGCATTTCTGAAATGTGAATTCCAAAGAAGGTGTGTGCTTTGGGAAGCCCTCACATAGGATATGAATTCCATGAAGCCAGATATCCCATATTTCTATTAGTAGAATTTCTGTGTCATTTTTATGTGTCATATTTTCCTCTTAAATTATAAAAACTCTAATAGTTACTGATTGTTAATTTATCAAGCGGAGGGAAGGGATATTTCATTTACTTCTGCCAGATTGCACAAACCAGGGATTCTGTAGCTGTTCTGGATAAAGGTATTTTTTCAGATCAAGATTATTTTGACAATACTTTTATGAGTTGATTGGTTTGAAACATTGTCCCTCGCCTTTTGGCTTAAAGGCTCTTCGCAGTTTTGAATGTAGATTGGAAAGCTTAGGATTGCTGCAGGGGGAGGGGAAAGCTAGAGAGAGAGAAAATAACATGCCTCCTCCTTATCTATATGCAGAAGCTTCTACTGGAGGCTTCTGTGAATGCAAAAGTTGCTAGATACAGCAACTCTCCCCTTGCTGTTCTTCACCCAGTTGTCAAAGTGTCCAGGACTGGTCTTGTTATCTTTGGTCTGCCAACTTGTTCTGCTGTTTTGTTATACAGTAGAGTCTCACTTATCCAAGCCTCGCTTATCCAAGCCTCTGGATAATCCAAGCCATTTTTGTAGTCAATGTTTTCAATATATCATGATATTTTGGTGCTAAAGTCATAAATACAGTAATTACAACATAATATCACTGCATATTGAACTACTTTTCTGTCAAATTTGTTGTATAACATGATGTTTTGGTGCTTAATTTGTAAAATCATAACCTAATTTGATGTTTAATAGGCTTTTCTTTAATCCCTCCTTATTATCCAAGATATTCGCTTATCCAAGCTTTTGCTGGCCCGTTTAGCTTGGATAAGTGAGACTCTACTGTACTAAAGTTCTCAAAATCTCCGCCCCACCCCCAATATTGCCAGTTGTCATGGTGATTGGGGAGAATTCATACTCCAGACTGACTCTGCATTTAGTGGCTAGTGTAGACTCATCCAGAGAAAAGGAAATATGATTTAGTATGCATTAAGCATGTGCGAATTCCTTGGAATAATCATAAATCGGTTTAAAATCGGATCTAGTTAACTGGGGCAGATTACAGGGCGCCGCTGTTTAAAGAGCTCCACTGGCTGCCATTTATTTTCCGAGCCCAATTCAAGGTGCAGGTTATCACCTACAAAGCCCTTAACGGTTTGGGACCCACCTACCTTCGAGACCGCATTTCCCCCTATGAACCCGCATGACCTCTTCGCTCGTCGGGGGAGGCCCTCCTCTCACTTCCACCAACTTCGCAGTTGCGGTTGGTGGGGACGAGGGAGAGGGCCTTCTCCGCCGTGGCCCCCCGGCTGTGGAACTCGCTCCCCAGGGAGATTAGGCAGGCCCCTACCCTACTTTCTTTCAGGAAAAGCCTTAAAACTTGGCTATTCCAGAAGGCCTTCGTTGACTGATCCTTGTGGGATCATGTTATTTACCTATTAAGCAGTAGACCCTCTGGATTGTTTTTAGGATTCATTCAGCACTTTAAGTATTACACCTGCTGTATAATTATCCCTCCCTGATAACTTGATATTGTTTTGCACCTTGGCCTGGATCTTTTGACCCAAATCGGGATTTTAATATTATTGTGTATATTGACTTTTATGACTGTTTTTAATCATGTTGAAGTTTTACTGCTCGGTTTAATGTTTTATTTGATTTGTGCTGTTGTGTCTGGGCATGGCCCCATGTAAGCCGCCCCGAGTCCCTCCGGGGAGATGGGGCGGGATATAAGAATAAAATTATTATTATTATTATTATTATTATTATTATTATTATTATTATTATTATTATTATTATTTAGTTAAGGTTCTGAACAGGGTTTCGATGCGGTTTAGCACTTCAGAATAAACTTTCAATTCTGAACCGTTTGAGCCTATTGATTTAATGGGCTTGTAAGTTAGTCGGATATATGAGAAAGTGTTTTTAAAGCAACCAAACTTTGTTTGCATGGAGGAGCAGCCTAGCCTGGCCTTGCCTCCTTGGCCAATCAGTGTGTATGTTCATGTAAGGGGAGGGGTCTCGGACATCCTCCTTAAAAGGCCCTCCCCATTGCCTCAAGCCTCATTCTGGCCTGGAGATTGGAGGAGGGTGATTGGTTGGTTGGTCTTTTGCTGCCTGGCGTGTTGTTGCAGGGGGACCTAAGGGTTGCTACAAGAGGAAGGCAGGCACTGGCAGTCATTGAGAAAAAGGAGTCAACTCTTTATAAAGAAGAGAAGGCATTTATTTTGGGGTGGGATGGGAAAGAGGTTTTTTTGTTTTAAAAATGTGACACAGTTTCTTTGAAAATAAAGGAGTGAAGGAAGGCGAATCCTCAAAGCACTGTGCCACCTTTCATTCCCAAAACCCCTCCCTTCTGTCCACCCTAAGTCTGGAGAGTGGCAGCAACATTACATAGCTGAATCCTTCTCTGCATAAAAGCCCTGTTTTGTTTTTGTTTTTTGTTGGTTTGGCCTGAGCCTCCTCTAAGCACTGCGCCACCCATCATTCCCAAAACCCCTCTCTGCAGTCCTCCCTAAATCTGGGGAGCAGCAGCAACATTACATAGCTGAATCCTTCTCTGGGTGCAAGCCCTCTGTTTGTTTTGTTAGTTTAGCCTGAGCCTCCTCAAAGCACTGAGCAACCCATCATTCCCAGAACTCCTCTCTGCAGTCCTCCCTAAGTCTGGGGAGCGGCAGCAACATTACATAGCTGAATCCTTTTCTGGATGCAAGCCCTCTCTGCCTGTTGTGTTTGTTTTGTTAGTTTGGCCTGAGCCTCCTCAAAGCACTGTGCCTCCAATCATTCCCAAAACCCCTCTCTGCTATTCAAAAAATGAAGTATTCTGGTGAAAGCAGGTTAGTTTGTCTGACTTCTGGCCAATTCTCTGCCTGTACTTCACAAGGTGGGAAGAAAGATAGGGGGCCAGCCAGCCACCAGCAACATGAAACTTTGTGTGGTGGAGGTGGTGATTCTGCCACCTGTTCAACTGGAGAAATTAGAGCCTCCCCCAGCCCGAGGCAGTCATCCATTCCAGCAGCCACCACTGACCTAATGCAGGAAGGTGATGTTGTTGTCTTGGAGCCTGAGGTGGGGGCCAACCAAGAAATTGTTCCCCCCCCCACTTTTCTCTCATCTGACAGTGAGGAGGAGGAGGAAGACCCTTCCAATAAGGGTCCTTCTGAGGAGGTCTTGCCAACACCCGCCCACCAGCCCTATTAGCACACAAAGTTCCCGAGGCACTGCAGTGTTGGGAAGGCTGAAGTCTTACCTATGGGATCATTTTAATGTCCATGCCCAGCGTGCCACTGTGGCAGTTTGCAGGCACTGAAGTACAAACATAACAGGGGGAAAGACTTGAGGCATTTGGCCACCACAGGGTTGAGAGTGCAAATGAAGAGGCATCACCCAACAATTTCCTTGGTGGGAAAAGCCGTCAGCCCTTGCAGCAGCAGCCAAAGCACTCCCACTTCGCCTTCTGGCAGGAAGAGAATGGGGGAAACGTTGCCCACCCCCAGCAGATCACCCAGTGTGTGGGAGAGATGATGGCTTTTGACCACCAGCCCTTCTGTATGATGGAGCAAGAAGGTTTCATTTGCTTGATGGAACTCGTGTGTCCCCGGTATAAAATCCCCTCTCGCATCACCTTCTCCTGAATTGTGATACCCGGCCTGTATGAGGGCTGCAAGGAACGCGTTGCAAAGATGTTGCGGTGCGCCATTGGAGGCTGCATCCATTTCATTTCCGACATTTGGTCGAGTTTAGGAGGCCATTCTTACCTCTCTCTAACAGCACATTGGTGGGAGAAAGAAGGAAGCCTCAAGACAGGCCATCGCTGGGCCCTCCTCGGGATGAAAGTTATAGATAAGGACCACAAGGTTGGAATGATCTGCCAGTACCTAGAAGGCATGAAGGAGTGGATGCAGCACATACCAGAGGCCATGAAGACGGGGTTCATGGTGACCGACGCTGGAAAAAATATGATAAGAGCAGTGGAAAGCATTGGCTGCATGGCCCACAACAGTCTACAACACCGTTAAAGATGGTTTTAAGGGTGCAGACAAACAGAACCCCACCCACATCAGTCAGTTAATAGAGCACTGTCAGAAGATTGCTGGCTATTTCCACCAGAGCAGTAAGGCAGCCCAACATGAAAGGCAGATCTTGGAAGGGCTCCCACTGCACAAGCTGCTGCAGAATGTCTCCACCCACTGGAGTTCGACATACAAGATGCTCAAACGCATGTTGGAGCAGCAGAAGGCGGTCCACGGTATCTCCCTGATGATGGGTTGTGTCTATCACCAATTTTTAAAGGCAGATATTGTCTGTCACCAATTTTTCCAAGACATACCAGTTGTACATGGAAATAATAGTAGGAACAAAAAATTCTTGATAGGCTTCTCAGTTTCTGTTATGCTGGTTTCAGTGGTTGACAACTACTGTAGATAATTATTTTATTTATTTCCAACATTTATATCCCGCCCTTCTCACCCGAAGGGACTCAGGGCGGCGTACACAATTGGCAACAATTCGATGCCTACACATAATTAAAAAATAGCAATGAAAATCCAATTAAAACAAAACAATATGTGTGCTTTCCCGTCATGCCGGGCATTGTAATAATTTTCATAAGAGATGTGGGAGTTCGGATTAATAATTTCGGAATGAATCTATTGGTTTATTGAATAAAGAGAAATTCTGTTTGTTAATGAAAAAAGGATCTACTAAAACTTCAAAAAAATCCCCATAAATTGGTAGGTGTATGATACATCTGAAAGTTAGGGGGAATGATTCCCTATATTGCCTAGTGTCATTCTCTAGAAAATTCAAGGAGTTTGCACAACCCAATGAAACAGGAAATAACACTTTGAAACTGGTAACAGATTTCAGTAATTATTAAAAAGTGTTTTTTTTTATAAAAGCTATGAAGATTTGCCAAAAATCAGAGGAAAGGAAAACGTTCTGAAATTTGGTGAGCTAACAGTGGTAAATGTGTTCTACCACTGTAGAAAGTTTCATCAGGATATCTCAAAACATGAGGGCAGGAGAATCCTCTAAACTCCCCCCCCCCCCCCGTGCTGTTTTTGCTATTGCTCATGCGCTTCCGCCATTAACAAATCAATTATAAATATTTGGAAGTTTCAGAAAGTTTCAAACTTTTTGCCTTCAAAATTTGGAAATGACTTTAGAAACAAAGCGCCAGCGCCCCCTACTTTCAAAGAGAGTTTAGAACCATTTTTTTTTTCTGGATCTCACATGCCTAATATGCATCACAAAAATCTGTTGGGACAAATTTCATGACTTGAATATAGTAATAGAGGGGTATGACTCTTATTAGATAAATAGGATGAGAAGAAGAGTAACATTATATGTCACCTAGAAAGAGACATAACCTAACAGAGAAGTGATCCCCAAATTGTGGCTCTTCTGGGGCTTCTGCTATGTGTGAAATTTGGGGATTTTTGTAAAACGGATTTGGTTGCTGCAGACTGAAGGAAGAGTCCCATTCTGTTCCCATTTTCAGAAATTGCAGTTCCCATTTTTAAAATGTTCCCATTTTCAGAAATTACTATTGTTAAATAAGCTTATAATGGCAAATGGTAACACAGTTCTACAACAAATGGTAGAATTGGACCTTAAATAACGAATTCTACAAATGCATTTTCATGGCTGATACTTTGATTTCCCATGCTATCTTAAAGGTTCCTTAACCCAAGTGCACCCCTCCAGGGCAAACCAGTAGAAGATGGATTCGCAAGGGCTTTAAAGTACCAAAGCAAACAAAAGAAATAAAAGTAGATAAGCACGTCTCCAATACCAAGCCTATGAGAATTGTACAAGCAAGCAGCTAAAAGAAAGATTTACCTTCTTCACATGTTTTCAGCCTTCCGCTCTTTTATCATTGAACTGCCAAACTAAAACAAAACTCTATCAATCAATCCATCTATCTCTACAATTTATGGTAACCTTTCTATGCCACTGGATAGTACTGAACATTTAAACATGAGGCTAACATAATGATTCCTATGTGAAAAAGGCTATACTGACTACACTCTCTTTTACTGCAAGTTTTTTAAGTGGTTGTATGGCCATCTGTCAATGATGTTTTAGTTGCGAATTTATAGTAAAAGGAGGTTGGGTTATAGGACCTCCTGGTGCTATAGTTCACCACACTAGACTATAGATTACTGCAATTCTTAAAAAAAAAACCAATATATTCTAAGGACACGCATTTCAGTAACCATGATAAAAATATTCCTTTCTTTAAAAAGAAAACGTCAGCATTTGGATTATGTAAGAGCTCAGTGTTTACAAAGACAGGCTGTAGAAATAATCTCTTCCAAAGAGACACAAAAAGCAAATAATGATTGATTTCGAGTCACAGCATGTCAAAATGGCATCATTTGACCGCATTTACATTTGGATGGAAAATGTCTTGGCTGCTTCCCATTGGGTTGTAAAGAGAGCACTGGACAGTGATTGAGAAGGTTCTGCAGGCTGCTAGAGGCTAGACTGGTTTCTTAGTAGGGAAGCAGTAAAATCCATGTGAAGAGAAATCCTGCTGAGCGTCTGAGGGATGTTTTGTGAACAACAGGCCAATCTGTTTAATTAATCCATCAAAATTCCCAGAAGACTTAAAGAAAGAAGCCAGATTCGATATCATTCGCCGCTGTAATGGAAAATGGCATTGATTGGATTTTACTAACTGTCTGTTGCAAGAATATTTCTACCTTTGCATCCCAACAAGTGATGATAACACTGATAAAGACAAAAGAAATGTTATATGTTCTGTTTGGGACTTGGGTTCTGGAGAATGTTCTGCTCTATATAGAAACATCATGGTGCTGTGTTGCAAAAGGGGTAGAGTACTAGATGTAATAGAATTCAGATATGCTACCATTACTCATTTTAATAATATTCCTGAGCTCTATAACCTATGTATTAATTCCTAAAATTCTCTTTTCTGTAACAGCCATAGATAAGTCAGTACAGCCATGAAAACAGGGTGAGAATAACTCTATTGGTATATGTTACAGAAGTTCAGTGCCATTCCAGAAATGGCACAGTTCAGCCAAGGGAAAAGCAGACCTTTTGCAATTAGCACAAAGGGTGATGTTCATAAAATGCCTTGTGAGCCATCTGCATGAAAAGTGGCCATGGAAATTGGAGATCGTTATTGCTGTCATTAAAAATCAGGCAAGTTTTAATTTCACTTCCAGAACAATTGAACTGACACAGTCTATGAATTTATTCACTTCAACTCTGCACTGGCCTAAGCTATAAACTGTGCTGTTTAAATACCTACCACAGCATAGCATGGAAAGTAGGATTTAATGGAAATGTTTTGCTTGGTTTCTCAAAGTAGGCAAAGAAAATTGATTATATTTGGGGGAAGAACTCATGTAACATGCTAACAGCATAAAACCTATGTGTGTTCATAGGTAAGTTCTCTAATCCATTTATACCTTTTTAAAAGGAGTTTATGATTTCATACTTTCAGCTTATATACACAAGCTATCAAATAAGTGTTCATATGAGTTTCAACACACTTGGGCCACAGAGACAGAATGGTGGATGGTGTTCTCTGCTGCTTGAGCCTTCAATTGGCCAAAAGCCCTGCCATTCTATTAAAAGGTAAAGGTTTCCTCTGACGTTAAGTCCAGTCATGTCTGACTCTGGGGGTTGGTTCTCATCTCCATTTCTAAGCCGAAGAGCCGTGTTGTCTGTAGACACCTCCAAGGTCATGTGGCCGGCATGACTGCATGGAGCGCCGTTACCTTCCCGCTGGAGCGGTACCTATTGATCTACTCACATTGGCATGTTTTCGTACTGCCAGGTTGGCAGAAGCTGGAGCAACAGTGGGCGCTCACTCCACTCCTGGGATTTGAACCTGGGACCTTTCTATCTGCAAGTTCAGCAGCTCAGTGCTTTAACACACTTCACCATCGGGGCTCCTGCCATTCTATTACCAGGTGGATAAAAGTGATGGTACACTTTCCACATGTGTGGTTCCTTCCCACCTCATTTTATGGGAGAATTAGCAGAATGAGATACAAAAAAAATCCTTTACAATTAGCAGAATTCACCAAGCTCTTCCATAAAACAGGAATAAGAAGTTATAAACAGGTAACCTATCTCCAATTAATTACTTAGTGATACAATGAAGTCACATTCAAAAAAGCAATGTACTGTGTAAAAGGATAGTTACTTAAGAGGTGTGATGGGAATATGAGTCTGCATCTACATGAATTACCATGGTTAGTGAAAATTGTGGCAAATTGTAAATTTCAAACCACTTCTGATCAAAGCATACCATGTGTTAGAGAACCTAGAAAATAGCTAGAGAGGACATATTTTCTCACGCTTGTGTAAATGAAACCACGGATACCAGTCCTGTGGGTTATGAGGGTTATATTGTACTTTCCAACATTATCTTTAAGTCAGTTTTGGAGGAATTTTGAACTGAATTTTTCACGTTTTAGACCATTTCCCCCCAAATTATTTTTCTCAAGGGTTTTCACATGTAATGAAATGGCCATGGATAACATATCAGGAATTAGAAAAGAGAATGAGCTACTTTTTTTAAAAAAAGACTTCTCAGACTTTAGAATCAGGTTACTCACATAAATTTCTCTTAATGTCACAGCATAAGCCACCCGGCTATGTTTCCAGCAGAAGCAGTCATTTTCCCTTGAATTTGACAGTTACATGACACATAACTTCAAATACCCAATGGACAGATGCCAACAACTTAAAAGACTGTGATATTTCCAAAGAGTATTAAAGAGAAGCTCTGTATCTCTTTTGATTCATCACATAGCCACAAAATGTGTTGGCTCTTAGTCTTTGGAGTGAATTTTCATTTCTTTTGGGAGATAAGACTGCTCTCATGAGGCAAGCTCCTGGACAGTTGTCAACTCGTTCAACATAGTGGAACCAGATGCATGTCACTGTAAAAATGCCAAGCTCATCCCAGAATAGAAGAAGTCACCATTTCAGAAGTTAAGATGACAGTGTTTCTTCTCTTTTGGGGAGGAGCCAAATTACAGAACTTTCATAGCTATAACTAAGACAGAAGTCATTCTTTCTTTCCCTAGTGTCTCTCTCTCATCTGTTAAAAATAACTCAAACTTCTGCCATTCGTGATTGCTGAAGAAGCTATTTTGAAATATGTTCAATTGTTTTACATTTCATGAAAACATTTATACCTCAATTATTTTGCATTTAATGAAAGCTAAACACCTCATATTTCTGTTTAAAGGCACACACACATACAGTACACCCATACAAAGAGGGGAGGAGGCAGAGAGAGAAAGGGGGAGGTTGAATGGAAGGCTGCTTCAGGATTATGAGGGGCAAAACAAATTATAAACTTTCCCTTGCAAGTGAGAAGCTGAATCACATAGCTGCTTTTGTGTTGCAATTAGACCCAGGTAGCAACAAATTAATCCCTTCCCTTCCCTCCCTCCCTGAAAGGTGAGGTATGTGCAATTGGGATGTGGTGGGCAATTGCACAGGTCACCCAATACATTTCAATGAGTCCAAATGCATTTTGCACATATTAGTTTGCTCACATTTAGGCTACTGAATGAGAGAGATTAAGTGAGGAGGACTGGGATGGAGACCTAAGGTTTATGTGTACTATGCATAAAATCAATGCAGTAATGCCATGTTTGAGCCAGACATCAATGGGAAATAAAAAGTGTTCTGTATATGTTCCAGGGCAAACACCTAGCACTAAACCATATTCTGGATTCATCTTGTGTTGCCTTTAGTGTAGGTTGCATTTCTCTCAGTCTTACCACTTTCTAGGTTTCTTCTGTTTTTAAGACATCATAAGGAATCATAAGGTCCCAGGTTCAAACCCCGGGAACGGCGGGAGCGGCCGCTGTTAGCTCCAGCTCCTGCCAGTTTGAAAACATGCCAATGTGAGTAGATCAATAGGTATCGCTTGGGCAGGAAGGTAATGGCGTTCCATGCAGTCATGCTGGCCACATGACCTTGGAGGTGTCTATGGACAACGCCGGCTCTTCGGCTTAGAAATGAAGATGAGCACTAACCCACAGTGTCAGACATAACTGGACTTAATGTCAGGGGAAGCCTTTATCTTTTTTAAGGAATCTAGAGGAGGACCTTCTCCATAGCCATGCCCAGGTTCTAGAACACGCACCCTAAGGGGCCTAGATTGGTTACTCCTTGTTGTACTTTCACCACCAGTTGAAAACCCCTCTATTGCAGTAGGTATTTGGGAGTATTTTATAGAATGGGTTTTCTGGTTTGTGCTGTATTGGTTTTAATCTATACTTTTAAATGAAAGTGTTGTATGGTTTTAATTTGACATTATTTTAATCTCAGCTTTTGTATATTTTAACAGTTTAGCTATATGTGGTTATATTTGCATTTATTTTTATTCTGTAAGCCACCACTCTTAAAGAAAAGGTGAGTTATAAACAAAGTGTTTGATAGACTAGTTGAGATAAAGTTTTGATTACTCCGTATTGTGAATGATGCTCAAGAACAGTGAAAAGTATGTGATTTCCCCCCTCCATAATAGGATACCAGTTTGATCAGTAAAAATATACAGCTTTCCATGAGTTCTGCAATGTACCCAGTGACAAAAAATAATGGAGACTGGCACAACACAGTAATAGAGACAGAGGCTTTGTTGTTGGGTTATACAGTTTATCTTTACTCTAGAGGTCATGCTAGTTCAGCCCCCAGAGTGGTGATAGGAATTACCATCACTACTCCAGTGGCAATTATAAAAGTGCCCTACTATCACCATAGTATAGAGTTTAACATGAGTCAGTGTGACTGACACAGAAAATCCATTCTTCACAAAAAGCTGTGGGATTGCCAGAGTTATTATTTTTCATATTGTCAGAGCACTTACTTTCAGCTTCTGTGAAAGTGAAGTTTTCAAAGAGCCACAGAAGTATTTGATCCTTCAAGGTGAAGACACTTGTCTAGGTTTCCTATGCTTAAGGTTTCAGAAGTTTTGTGCAGATGTGAATGATTTATAATGATATTAATACTGCTCCTACAAAAGCAGAAAGGAAAAAATAGGATTTCATGAGGCATTTGCAAGTTGAAATTAAAAAGAGGGAAAAGCATAGAGACAACCTGAGTGAGTAAAACTCACTATAGTCTTTTTTTTCTAGAAGAGACATGCCCTATTCATAATTCTCATAATTTAAGGAATAAGAGCAAGTATGATCAATCCTCTTATTGTATATCTTGTCTGGAAAAACTATTCCTTCTTGCTTTCCTTTGATGCTTAATGTCTGAAACACGGGAAAGAGCATTTCACAAAGGCAAGGACTGAATTAGAGCAAGAGTTCATAATGGATGAGCCTCAGAAGTGGCTTTTAATATGGATGAAAAACAGTTTCCTTGGTATCTGGTTTCTTAAAGAAAGTATCCATTTCACAGCTGCCAAGACACATTACGAGGCAAATACACTTTGCCTTGGAAATGGATAGTTGCACATTTTTGCTTTGGTCAATTGTGTGAAAGAATATAATAGATTACATTTATAAAGAATTTGGGCCATTTTTCTTCATGCAGAACAACAATAACAACAATACCAAAACAAATATTGATATCCCATTAGTGACATATGAGCATAAGCCTCTGAAGAAAGCCTTGGAAGACAGCG
Organism: Anolis carolinensis; assembly: GCF_035594765.1. Classification (NCBI taxonomy): domain Eukaryota; kingdom Metazoa; phylum Chordata; class Lepidosauria; order Squamata; family Anolidae; genus Anolis; species Anolis carolinensis. The sequence goes on from NC_085843.1 coordinate 201,497,781, forward strand.
AAGACCTTTTCCCCATGGCAGATAAGTCCAAGGTGCTACGGATTTTCATCAGTCCTAGTGTGGATGATTCCCAATGCCAGAGCATTGGACAAGAGAGGGAGGTGCTTGAGGAGGAGGAAGAGTTGGAGGTGGAGGAGGTGAGGGGGGGGGAGGATAAGGAGGATGAGGAGGGGGATGAGGAAGAGGAGTGGACGTAGATGATGTGGGGTATGTTTGGGATGTGTTGGAGGAGCAGGTAATGGAGATGGTACCACCTGTGGTGGTGGGGGAAATGCCTTCCAGTTCCCCCCCCCCACACACACACAATGTTATCTCAGTCTACAACTGCCGCCTCCCATACAGGTACTGCTGTTGCCCCTAAGTCATCATCAAGGCGTCGTTCCCCCATACGGGATTACTTTGAAAGTGATCCAGAGGATTCTACATCTGCTATTTGCTGGCACTGTAAGGCAAAAGTCAGCCGCGGTAGAGACATCAAACACCTCACCACCAGTGGCTTGATGCACCATGTCATGAGACACACCCTACACAGTACAGAGTTGGCAGTGACAGCAGTACGAGTTCCCCCGTTGTTGTTGCTGAGAAGGGGAGGAAGCAGACTACCATTGATAAGTGGGGCACATCCAGGGGCAGGGTTTTGACAGGGCCAAAGCTGCCCATTTACGAAGAGATGGCCTTGTGGATAGCGGAGTTGATGGCCCTGGATGATGAGCCCTTCCACTTGGTGGAGAGGAAAGGGTTTCGCTGCTTTCTTGCCCATGTGGCTCCCCACTACAAAATCCCCTGCCACACAACATTATCCTGCACGATTGTTCATTCCATGCACCAGAAATGTAGGGACCTGCTTGCACACAGACTGGACACCACCAGTCCCGGTACGTTCCTCCATTTTACCATTGACTTGTGGACTTGCACTGGGGCAGCCCATGCCTACCTTTCCTTAACTGGGCATTGGTGGAAGACAGAGGGAAACCTGGAGACAGGCCATCGCTGGGCCATATTCCACATGAAAGTATTTGACCAGGCCCACACTTCCGCGAAGATTGCTGGCGCCATCCAGGACAGGGTAGCAACCTGGCTCCCCAAGGCAAAAAGGAGAACACTCAGGGCTGGCTTTGTCGTGTCTGATTCCAGGGCAAATGTGATGAGGGCAGTCCTAGAAATGGGGTATACAGGAGTGTCATATCTGGTGCACAAACTCCACCTAGTGGTGTGTGACGGGCTATGCCTGTTTCTGCGCCAAAAGGAGCTTCACAGGCTGTCTCCAAACATTGTGCAGATCAGGCAGCTGGTTGAGCAGTGCCAAAATATATCGGGCAACTTCCACCGCAGCATCAACGGCAGAAGATTCTTGAGGAAGAAACAAGCCCAGCTGGGAGTCCCCAAACACAAACTCCTTCAGGATGTCAGCACCCATTGGAACTCCACCTATCTCATGATGCAACGGTTGGTGGAGCAGCAGGAAATAATCTACTCCTTTTCATTGGACAGTACCCTCCCATGACATGTGCCAACTGTCAAAGACACAGTGGGACATCATGGCTCAGCTTGTCTTGGTACTCCATTCCTTCCTGGAGGCTACTGAGGCCTTTAGTGTGGAAGCGCCCCCCCCTGAGCCTGGTGGTTCCTCTTGTGGTTGGGATAAAGAACACCTGAAAGGGCTGGGGGGGCTCAATACCAGCACCAGAGAGTGGCCATTCCTGCCGGGGCCCAACATTTGAGCCCCCAGGTCCTGGAGGTTGTGAATCAGCTATATGATTCCGCCATCAAACACCTCAACCCTTTCCTGCAAAGTACGGAGAACATGTTGGCCACCGTGTGGAATCCACAGCTGAAAGTGGGGTTCTGGAAGAGGGACAATGCAGAGGAATGAAAGACCAAATTCTTGGTGGCCATGTTGGTGGCTCACTGACTACAGTCCACAAGAAAGGAGAAGGGACAGGATCAGCGGCAAGCAACGAAGGACAGACCTAGCGGCTTGTGTACAGTAGTACTTGGATGAGCCTGTTGAGGATATCTCCTGTGACCCGTTGTCCTACTGGGTGTCCCTGAGGTGGCCAGATCTGGCCATTGTGGACAAGAAGTACTTCAGCTGCCCACCTACCAGCATGGCAAGCGAAAGGCTGTTCAAAATGGCCGGAGATGTAGGCACTCCATGACACAGCCAGCTGCACCCAAAATCTCTGGAAAAGCTGTTGTTCCTGAAAGTTAATCTCCCACGCCTGGGCTACCCAGATCTTTGTTCCAGTTACTTTATTGCCCAACTTCCCCTTTTGCAATCGGAGTGGATTCCAACAGAAAAATGTTTCTGACTTTAACTCCAAGCCAAGCCAAGCCAAGCCAAGCCTAGCCAAGGCATAAGAGGGACCCAACGTGTAAATCCAACATGTGTATGTAGCCTTTTAACATCCACACTACATTGCACTGTTATGTTGTTGTTCTCACAAAGTAAATATTTATAACTTTGCCTATTTGTCAGTTTTCCTTTTTTGTGCTTCTAAATCCTACACTACAAAAACAACAAACCGTGGGGCCATACCATATCTGCTGGCATTCAACAAAATTCCTGTGACTCCCTGAAAGGAAGACTGGCCACGCCTGGCCATCCTTCCCAAGTAACATTGAGGGGCAGCACACAGACTTTAGCCCTAGGGAATTCAACATTTCCTTTCTCCATCTAGTACCTCTACATTTCTTATTGTTTCTTTCAATTCCAAACTCTTCATACTCAAGGGAGATGTATTCCCTCTCTTAAAGTTTGGGAACTGTGTTCCTCCGCCAGCATTGTTGAGTGACCTCCTGACTGAATGTGGTGAAATCAGGTGCCTCAGCTTATATTCGGGTCGGCTTATACTCGAGTATATACGGTAATCCTCTCAGGAGTTTCTGGGCTACAGATGGTTTTGGAGATGTGGTCTTGCACAAGATTGGACTATTGAAGTTCTACAGCAGTGGAAGTTATACCAATAAAAATATTTAATACAAATATTGTTTTAATTCATTCTTTATAAAGGGGGTGGGTTGATTTTTCGATAATGTTATTCTGGAACTCTCTCTTATTGGAGCCCAGCCTACTTTAATCTCTGTTAGCCTTCCACTCGCAAGTTAAGACATTTATATTCAGAAAAACACCTGACTTTGAAGCTGATATGTTTGCAGAAATAGAAGTAATCAGAATACAATATATATTACCTAAGAGCTAAAGCCTCCTAGCTAATGTTTATTGTTTTCTTGATTGCATTTTTGTTCATTTTAATGTGTTTGTTTATGGTTTGGTGTTTTACCTGCTTTTCGACTATTGTCAGCCATTTATAGCATTGCTTTCTTCTAGTGAAAGGTTAAGGTATATATATTCAATACAGCTTAATGTTTAGTAATAACAAATTTAAAATAGAGTGGGTATTTTAATTTTAAGTCATCTCTTTTAATCAGTTGAAAGAGCTGGGGGTGGCAATGGCCAACAGGGAGCTCTAGTGTGGACTGGTCCATGAGGTCACAAAGAGTCGCAAGTGACTGAACAAATAAACAACAAATTTTAATCAGTTATTTTAATCCTAGTTAATTTAATTGAGCCCCTAGTGGTGCAATGGGTTAAAGCCTTGTGCCGGCAGAACTGCTGACCAAAAGGTCCTGTCTGTCAGCTCCAGCTTCCCGTGTCGGGACATGAGAAAAGCCTCCCACAGGATGGTAAAACATCTGGGTGTCCCCTGGACAACGTTCTTGCAGACGGCCAATTCTCTCACACTACAAGTAACTTGCAGTTTCTTACGTCGCTCCTGACACACACAAAAAAGTTAATTTAATTAATTTGATTTCCTTGATTAACTTGAGTATCTTCAGGTTTGTTGTGTCCCCATACATTTTATTATTGCATTTTCAGTATGTGTCTGTATCTCTTATAGGGTTTTGGTTTAACCTCTGGTTTGCTAATAAAACTGAATTACTTTGTCACAAAATTATGCATGTCTAAAGAGTGTGTCACCAACATGAAATGTTTGGAAAGCTCTGCTGTATATGAATGAAATTGTTAGTATGTATACAGGAGATTATTCTTTTCATATCACGACTACACCATCCATAAAACATATTCTCATAGTTCATCTTTTGGATGTTCAACTGTGCAGTGTTAGATGCCTACAAACTACACACAACACTCTCAAATTTAAAAGTATCCTGACATAGCAGATATTTACAAAAAAAAAAAGAGAAGAAACAAACAAAAGACCAAAAATCCATTTTCTCTCAATGCATGCAGTCAAAACATATCTTCCCAACACTCCAGTTAGCCAACCACCAAATTCTCTGTTCTTTGTTTGTCTGTTATATACTAAGATACAATATTTCTTAGACAACAATCACTGGCTACTTGGTTTTCTGAGACATCCCCATAAAAATATATTAACCATTAACAAATAGAACATGTAGCATTTTTCTGGCTACAATAGTATTTCTCTACATCATTTGCAGCATCTGTCCAATATTTTGAAATTGATGTCAATGGAAGAACTTTGATTGCTTTGCACTACGTACATCTTCCTTCCACTACTTTGACAGCTAATGTCAGCAAGAGACAAAAAGGGAAAGGACACTTGCAGTAAAAGAAATAAGTAATTAACTAAAACAAGCATTGTCATATGTTTCCTACCTTTGCACCTGCCAGATATCTTTTTTACATGATGTGGCTTTGACTCATTTATTGCTGTCCATCAACTGATTCACCAAATCCCCATGTGTGTCCACTGAAGTTTATCTGTCTTGAGCGTCCACTGAAGTTTATTGATGGAGCCTGATTTCTAACCCTAACCCCTAACCCCAACCCCTACTCCTAACCCTAACCCCAAACCCCTAACCCTAGCCTTCACCCTCACCCTCACCCTAACCCTAACCCTAACCCTAACCCTTACCCTTACCATAACACTAACCCCACTTACATTGTTGCCCACTTATATATATATAATAGGCTTGCTCAAATAATTCGTTTTCCCCGTTTACCGTTATTGATTCGTTATTTTCGTTTGTTTTGAAGCAATATCGAACCTTGGTTGTCCACACGCCTGGATATCGCGGTTTCGAACCACGATTGGCCGTTTTCCGTTATCGCGCCTTTTTTTTTTCGTTTTTAAAAAATGCTTTGGCAAATCATCCAAACTTGTTTAAGTCCACTGGGGCAATCTAGCGTGTTGTTTGCACCTTGTAGCCAATCAGAGAGCACGTTTAACCAGGGGGAGGGGCTGGTAGGACTGCACACGCCTCGTGGCTCAGTCGCACTGGGAATTTTGGAGAGGGTGGAAGGGAGATTTTGGTGCAGGCACTGGCAGGCAGGAAAGATTGCTGCGTCACAGCATGGCTGTGTGAAGACTGGGAGAAAAGGTGGGGTGGCTGGCTGAGTTTGGGTGGTGTGTGTTAGTTGGGTCTTTCTTTTTCTTTTGTTTTTGCAAAGGGCTGTCCTGTGGGTGTTTTTTTCCTGGTGCTGCACCATTTTTCCTCTTGCGGGCGGGGTGGGCTTTCTCCTTTCTTTTTTCCACGCAAAAGTGTTTTTGGAAACAAGGGATCCGAGCCAGGGACGCTTCCTGATAATCCTAAGCCAAGTTTGGGAAAGAGTTGCATATCCCATACTTCCCTGTACAAAATACAACTCCTTTTGGGGAAAGAAGGGGGGGTGCCTTTGTCCCTTCACCGCTCTCAAACACAAGCGGGGCTGCTTGTGTCTCAGCCGGGGACGCTTTCTGATAATCCTAAGCCAAGTTTGGGAAAGAGTTGCATATCCCATACTTCCCTGTACAAAATACAACTCCTTTTGGGGAAAGAAGGGGGGGTGCCTTTGTCCCTTCACCGCTCTCAAACACAAGCGGGGCTGCTTGTGTCTCAGCCGGGGACGCTTCCTGATAATCCTAAGCCAAGTTTGGGAAAGAGTTGCATATCCCATACTTCCCTGTACAAAATACAACTCCTTTTGGGGAAAGAAGGGGGTGCCTTTGTCCCTTCCCCAGTCTCAAACACAAGCGGGGCTGCTTGTGTCTCAGCCGGGGACGCTTCCTGATAATCCTAAGTGTGCTGTGCCAGGACCATCTCCACATTGTATGTGTATGAGCCCCAATGGCGAAGTGTGTTAAAGCATTGAGCTGCTGAACTTGCAGACCGAAAAATCCCAGGTTCAAATCCCGGGAGCAGAGTGAGCGCCCGCTGTTAGCTCCAGCTTCTGCCAACCTAGCAGCTTGAAAACATGCCAATGTGAGTAGATGAATAGGTACCGCTCTGGCGGGAAGGTAATGGCACTCCATGTAGTCATGCCGGCCACATGACCTTGGAGGTGTCTATGGACAACACTGGCTCTTGGGCTTAGAAATGGAGGTGAGCACAACCCCCAGAGTCAGACATGACTGAACTTAACGTCAAGGGATACCTTTACACACACACATATGCAGGGACTACACCAATTTAACAAAGTTTCAGCCACAAAAACAAAGTTTCTGAAGTAGAGCAATGACTTTCACAGTAAAGACAACCCAATTTAACAGGAAATAAGACTTTCAAACCAGGAACAGATTTCTGCAATTATTAAAAAATGGTTTATTATAAAAGCTATGAAAATTTGCCAAAAATCAGAGGATAAGGGAAACGTTCCACATTTTGGTGAGCTATCAGTGTTAAATGTGTTCTACCACTGTACCAAGTTTGAAGAAGATCACTCAAAAAATGAGGGTGGGAGAGCCCCCTAAGTCCCCCCCCCTTCGGGCTGTTTTTGGGCCACCGCGCATGCGCATCCGCCATTAACGAATTAATTTCGAAAATAACGAATTTTCGTTAATTTCGAAAAATTTTGGGGGCCAAATTCATTATTAGCAACAAAAACGAAAAACTGCCCCCTCTAGTTTTGAAACGAGTTTAGAATCAAATTTTTCATGGATCGATCAAGCCTAATATATAACTTTTGTTGCCCACTTATATATAAAATGATGGTGCTGTGTGTGGAATGAACTGAAATGCCAATTTCCCCAGATCGCCAACACAGAGGCTTGGGAAAAGGGTTAATTTAAAACCACTTCCTAGGATCACCAATGAAAGGGCTATGGGAATGGTGAGGGTTGATTTAAAACCACTTCCTATATTCCATGGTGATGTTTGGGTTTTTTAAAGACAAATAATCAAAATACTTGAGGGACAATGGGAGGAAATTTCAGTGCAAACAACCCCAGGGAAAGTGCCACCTTAAGAAAGGTGCTTCTCATCCGCTCCCTGCAGCCAGGCCCAATTAACAATTGGGCTACAGCTCTTCAGACAAGCTAGCATTTCTGAGTGGCATGCTGGACTTGCCAAGAAGTTTAACGCTATGGCTGGGAAGGAGCATGACCTTGACTATGCTGCATATATGTAAGGACTTTAGAGTGAATGCATCTGCAGGTTTGCAAATGAAATGTGTGTGTAAGTGTGAGTCATAATTATTTAGGATCAACTCACTCATCACATTCACTACATAGAGGTTGCAACAGACTTACACTATACATTCAAGATTTTTGGCTAGAAAACCAAAATTTACCAAGGTGGATGGCCAGCATAGTGGATAGTGTCTCTGTGCCATCAGTAGACTTCCTGAGACTTCATGGGCCTGAAAACTTCTGTAATGGCAGAAGTACATGTAATAAACTTCTTGCAAAGTTGTGACCACTGTACAGACATTTATCTTTCTAATGGCTCTTACCAGTGGATGCCTTTGGGCAGCTATATATGGAAATCAGTCTTCTGTATTGAGTAAAATGCTCTCCACATTTGGTTAGTCCCAAACAAAATATTGGAACTAAAACAAGCTGAGTTTCAACTGAGGCAAAGACCTGATGTAGGCTTGCTCAAATAATTCGTTTTCCCCGTTTACCGTTATTGATTCGTTATTTTCGGATTTTTTGAAGCAATATTGAATCTTGGCTGTCCACACGCCTGGATATCGCGGTTTCGAACCGCGATTGGCCGTTTTCCGTAATGGCGCCTTTTTTTTCGTTTTTAAAAAATGCTTTGTCAAATCATCCAAACTTTTTTAAGTCCACTGGGGCAATCTAGTGTGTTGTTTGCCCCTTGTAGCCAATCAGAGAGCACGTTTAACCAGGGGGAGGGGCTGGTAGGACGTGCTTAATGAAAACAGCGTGCACACGCCTCGTGGCTCAGTCGCACTGGGACTTTTGGAGAGGGTGGAAGGGTAGATTGGTGTAGGCAGGCAGGAAACATTGCTGCGTCACAGCATGGCTGTGTGAAGACCAGGACAGGAGAAAAGGTGGGGTGGTCTGTGGCTGAGTTTGGTGGTGTGGGTCTTAGGTCTTTCTATTTGTTTTGTTGTTGCAAACTTGCAAAGGGCTGTCCTGTGGGTGTTTTTCCTGTTCAAAATACAACTCCTTTTGGGGAAAGAAAAGCTTGCCTTTGTGCCTTGCCTTCCTTGTGTGTGTGTCTGCCAGGGACGCTTTGGGAAAGAGTTGCATATCCCATCCTGTTCAAAATACAACTCCTTTTGGGGAAAGAAAAGGTTCCCTTTGTGCCTTGCCTTGTGTGTGTGTCTGCCAGGGACGCTTTGGGAAAGAGTTGCATATCCCATCCTGTTCAAAATACAACTCCTTTTGGGGAAAGAAAAGGTTCCCTTTGTGCCTTGCCTTGTGTGTGTGTCTGCCAGGGACGCTTTGGGAAAGAGTTGCATATCCCATCCTGTTCTAAATACAACTCCTTTTGGGGAAAGAAAAGCTTGCCTTTGTGCCTTGCCTTGTGTGTGTGTCTGCCAGGGACGCTTTGGGAAAGAGTTGCATATCCCATCCTGTTCAAAATACAACTCCTTTTGGGGAAAGAAAAGCTTGCCTTTCTGCCTTGCCTTGTGTGTGTGTCTGCCAGGGACGCTTTGGGAAAGAGTTGCATATCCCATCCTGTTCAAAATACAACTCCTTTCGGGAAAATAAAAGCTTGCCTTTCTGCCTTGCCTTCCCCTGGGCTACGGGTGTGTGTGTGTCTGCAAGGGACGCTTTGGGAAAGAGTTGCATATCCCATCCTGTTCAAAATACAACTCCTTTCGGGAAAATAAAAGCTTGCCTTTCTGCCTTGCCTTCCCCTGGGCTACGGGTGTGTGTGTGTCTGCAAGGGACGCTTTGGGAAAGAGTTGCATATCCCATCCTGTTCAAAATACAACTCCTTTTGGGGAAAGAAAAGGTTCCCTTTGTGCCTTGCCTTGTGTGTGTGTCTGCCAGGGACGCTTTGGGAAAGAGTTGCATATCCCATCCTGTTCAAAATACAACTCCTTTCGGGAAAATAAAAGCTTGCCTTTCTGCCTTGCCTTCCCCTGGGCTACGGGTGTGTGTGTGTCTGCCAGGGACGCTTTGGGAAAGAGTTGCATATCCCATCCTGTTCAAAATACAACTCCTTTCGGGAAAATAAAAGGTTCCCTTTGTGCCTTGCCTTGTGTGTGTGTCTGCCAGGGACGCTTTGGGAAAGAGTTGCATATCCCATCCTGTTCAAAATACAACTCCTTTCGGGGAAAGAAAAGGTTCCCTTTGTGCCTTGCCTTGTGTGTGTGTCTGCCAGGGACGCTTTGGGAAAGAGTTGCATATCCCATCCTGTTCAAAATACAACTCCTTTCGGGAAAATAAAAGCTTGCCTTTCTGCCTTGCCTTCCCCTGGGCTACGGGTGTGTGTGTGTCTGCAAGGGACGCTTTGGGAAAGAGTTGCATATCCCATCCTGTTAAAAATACAACTCCTTTTGGGGAAAGAAAAGGTTCCCTTTGTGCCTTGCCTTGTGTGTGTGTCTGCCAGGGACGCTTTGGGAAAGAGTTGCATATCCCATCCTGTTCAAAATACAACTCCTTTTGGGGAAAGAAAAGGTTCCCTTTGTGCCTTGCCTTGTGTGTGTGTCTGCCAGGGACGCTTTGGGAAAGAGTTGCATATCCCATCCTGTTCAAAATACAACTCCTTTCGGGAAAATAAAAGCTTGCCTTTCTGCCTTGCCTTCCCCTGGGCTACGGGTGTGTGTGTGTCTGCAAGGGACGCTTTGGGAAAGAGTTGCATATCCCATCCTGTTAAAAATACAACTCCTTTTGGGGAAAGAAAAGCTTGCCTTTGTGCCTTGCCTTGTGTGTGTGTCTGCCAGGGACGCTTTGGGAAAGAGTTGCATATCCCATCCTGTTCAAAATACAACTCCTTTCGGGAAAATAAAAGCTTGCCTTTCTGCCTTGCCTTCCCCTGGGCTACGGGTGTGTGTGTGTCTGCCAGGGACGCTTTGGGAAAGAGTTGCATATCCCATCCTGTTCAAAATACAACTCCTTTTGGGGAAAGAAAAGCTTGCCTTTGTGCCTTGCCTTGTGTGTGTGTCTGCCAGGGACGCTTTGGGAAAGAGTTGCATATCCCATCCTGTTCAAAATACAACTCCTTTCGGGAAAATAAAAGGTTCCCTTTGTGCCTTGCCTTGTGTGTGTGTCTGCCAGGGACGCTTTGGGAAAGAGTTGCATATCCCATCCTGTTCAAAATACAACTCCTTTTGGGGAAAGAAAAGCTTGCCTTTGTGCCTTGCCTTGTGTGTGTGTCTGCCAGGGACGCTTTGGGAAAGAGTTGCATATCCCATCCTGTTCAAAATACAACTCCTTTTGGGGAAAGAAAAGCTTGCCTTTCTGCCTTGCCTTGTGTGTGTGTCTGCCAGGGACGCTTTGGGAAAGAGTTGCATATCCCATCCTGTTCAAAATACAACTCCTTTCGGGAAAATAAAAGCTTGCCTTTCTGCCTTGCCTTGTGTGTGTGTCTGCCAGGGACGCTTCCTGATTTTCCCAAGCCAACTTTGGGAAAGAGTTGCATATCCCATACTTTCCTGTAGAACTGGAAAGTACAGGTATCCCCTTGTAAATAAATAAAACTAACTAAATGTTATAGACTACGCTTTTGCAACAGTAAATTGGCCAGAATATAACACGTTGCCAATCAAGATTCAACAAATATTTCCCACCAGTAACACAACACCTTACCATCATCCCTTCTGTTACCTGAAAACACTCCCCTTGACATGAAGCGCTCAGCTGTACGCGGGTCTGGGGGAGCAAGTCCTAGTAGTGGTCAAGCCACGGCCAGGACACTGTGGGGGGCCAAAAAAGTTAAGGTGGGTCCCATACGTCTGGAACGCCGAACTATGGGAGTGGGTGGACTTGATGAAGAACCAGGCTGTTCTAATGCAGACAGTTCACAGGCATCCACCCGGAGCCGGCTGTCGCATGGAGCTGAGACAACTGGACGATCATTGGAACATACAGGTGTTGCCGTCCTGGAACTACAGGTGGTGGATAGTGAGGATATAGATAACCCCACCCCTCCACCCGCTACTGACAGTGAGGAGGAGGTAGAGGAGGTACTACCATCAAAACGTAGACTTCCTCATGCTGCTGAAAGGGTGCCCACGACTCCCATCTCTGAGGGCGTCGCCACAGTGGCTGTGGGGAGGCCAAGGTCATTTATTTGGGACCATTTCCATGTCCACTCTCAGAGTTCTACTTTGGCAGTTTGTAGACACTGTGGGGCAAATATCAGCAGAGGCAGAGACACGAGACATCTTGCGACCTCGGGGTTGAGCTCTCACATGAAGCGACACCATCCCTCCATTTCGCTGGGAGGGGGAACTGCAAGCCCTTCCAGTGGCAGCCTTAGCACGCAAAGTTCACCAGGTGAAGATAGTGGAAGGCGGACACAGTCCACCATGGAGGATTGGGCCATTCCATTACCCAGAAAGAAAACGGGGGAAACATTGCTCACACCCCAGCAGATAACCCAAACTGTGGGAGAGATGATTGCCCTAGATCACCATCCCTTCCGCCTGGTAGAACAAGAAGGCTTTGTACGCCTTATGAAACGACTGTGCCCCCGCTACAAAATCCCCTCCCGTCACACCTTTTCCAGAAAAGTAATCCCCGGCTTGTACGAGGGCTGTAAGGAACGCATTATCCAGATGTTGCGTACCGCCATGGGAGGACACATCCATTTTACCTCTGATATTTGGTCAAGCTTGGGAGGAGGCCACTCCTACCTCTCTCTCACGGCACATTGGTGGGAGAAGGAAGGCACTATGGATACATCCCATCGTTGGGCACTCCTCGCATTGGAGGTAGTTGATCGTGATCACAAGGCAGAGACCATCTGCAACTATCTGGAAAACATGATGGGGGAATGGATGCAGTGTAGGCCGGAAGAAATGAGGAGGGGCTTTATGGTGACGGACGCAGGGAAAAATATGATCAAAGCGGTTGAAAGTGCCGGGTTTCAGAATGTGTCCTGCATGGCCCACTTGCTTCACAATACCGTCAAGGAAGGTTTAAAGAGCCAGGAAGAGCAGTCGGGCAGCAACACAAACATCTCCCTGCTGATCGAGCGCTGTAGAAAGATCGCGGGCTACTTCCACCGGAGCATCAAGGCAGCCCGGCAGCTGAGAGACAGGCAGAGCCTTGAAGGCCTCCCGCAGCACAAGCTGCTCCAGGACGTCTCGACTCGGTGGAATTCAACCTTAAAAATGCTCGAACGCATGGTCGAGCAGCAGAAGGCGGTACACGGCATCTCCCTCACTTTGGTTGCGCCTGTTAGCAAGCTTGTTCCAACTAAGCAAGAGTGGGACACCATCTCCCAGCTAGTAGACGTACTAAAGCCATTCAAACATGCCACTGAGACACTTTCGGAATCAAAAGCTCTTCTGAGCCAGGCAGTGCCCATGGTCTTGAGGCTAAGGAGGCACCTAGAAAGGCTTGGGGCCGGTCGAACAATTGACTCCCTGGCTGGACTGCTGACACCGCCGGTCCAGGAGGTGGTGAGGAGGTTGTCCTTTGCTGTACGGAAACGGCTAGAGCCACTTCTTTCCAGCAAGGTCCATATGCTGGCGGCCTTGTGTGATCCACGGCTAAAGTACAACGTCTGCCCAAAAGACTTTACCATGTGGAAGGCCCAACTTGTTGACCTTGTGAGGGAGGTCTTTGCTGCCAGGGTGGAGGAAACGGGCACAGCGGCCCCTCTTCCAGAACTGCCTGTCACCCCAAGCACTAGCGCTAGTGGCGAGACGGAAAGTCCCGCGGAGCCGGTAGGGGGTTGCCGTAGGGATACGGATCTCCAGCCGCGAACAGGAAACGTTTTCTTTGCAGAGACGGTGGCCATACTTGCCTGCTCTGAAGAATCCTCTTTGCTGGCTTCTGCTCAAAAGGTAGACTCGGCCGAATGCTCGGTCAACAGGTACTTTGAGGAGCCTCCGGAGATAATTTCTTGTGATCCATTGTCCTATTGGGCTTCACGCGAACACATGTGGCCGGATCTGTCGCACGTAGCCCGCCAGTTCCTCAGCTGTCCTCCCACCAGCGTACAGAGCGAAAGGGTCTTCAGCCTAGCGGGAGATGTAGTCACGCCCCACCGCAGCTTGCTGGACCCTCAAACAGTTGAGAAACTTGTTTTCCTGAAGGCCAACCTTCCTGTGTTGAATTTCCCAGATTTGGATTTTGAGACCGACTGCTCCTAGAGCAACAGTTCTCCTCCTTTAACCAACTCTGCTTCAGAGTAACTTTGGCCAATTTTTTGGGCGTCCGGGCGGGGGGGTGGCCCCTTTGGACTCTGTCCAACAACTCTCTCCTCTATCCTACAATGCTTTCCTCTCTCTTTTCCCTTCCTTTCTCCTCTTTTTCATCACTCGACGTTGCCCCACTGACGTTTTTGGGTTCATCCATCTCAAGGGGCCGTTTCACGAATCATGTAATCATGGAATCATAGAAAAGTAGAGTTGGAATAGAACTCATGGGCCATCGAGTTCTCCCCCAAGAAAGACGCAGGAAGTATCATTCAAAGCATCCCCGACAGATGGCCATCGAGCCTATGCTTAAAAGCTTCAAAAGAAGGGGCCTCCAACAACACAGTCCGGGGGAGACAGTTCCACTCCCGAACAACCATCGCGGAGAGAAGTACTATCTTTCATTTGTCCCTGTTGAACTTAATATACTTTTGGCCCATCTCTGTATTCGGAAGTTACAAAACGTTTTCTCTCATGTAATACTGGCTCTGTAGAGGTTGAAGGATATTCTGTGGAAAATTAGACCATAAAAGCCAAGGTAGATAATGCTTCCTCTTTGTGTTCTGTTCGGATTTCATTCAATTCCCTTTTTATTTGGGGGGGGGGGGGAAATATTACCATCACGAGCCATGACTGTTTGGTCTTCTACAGATCCTCGCAGCTCCTGTACAGAAAGAGCACTGTTATATTTGATGTGGATACTTCAGATAATCATTTCAGGTGTAGGAATACGCCAGACTCTCACTTTACAGAGGTATACTATCTGTCCATCTGAACCTTTGAGGATGTCTTTATCCACTGGAATTACTACACCTCGACTTGGGACAGAACTTCTCTAAATTGTCATCTTTCAGTGTCCCATTGTCTAGAGCGGGTGTGGTTGCCGCAGTGGTCATGGGACGGCCGCCTTTGGGTCCCCTAGCCCTCTGCCCGCTTACGCGGAGGGTGCCTTTATAACTCGGAGGGGGGAATCATCAAAGACAGTGGTACTCCTCCGCCTTTGCCAGCATTTCTCCAAATGGTTGTCTAGTGTCCCTTCTCCTTTATATGCCGTGGTCTACGCTGTGGTCGTTAAACGGCCGCTTTTGGGTCCCCTCCCCCTTTGACCTGGCACGCAGAGGGTGCCGTTCCCCCTTCAGGACGTGTGCCTTGCGGCTGCTGTAGATGTTTGGGCGCAGGTTACGCCGAGTGGGAATTGCCTTTTGCTGGCTTGTTGGGAAAACGATAGAAGAGGTACACGGCCTTCCCCTTGGGTGGTGGGGTGTTGCTGTGGGTTGAGGCTTAAGTCGCAAAAACAAAAAACTTTGTGGGAGGGCCGTGCCGAATTCTCCGGGATGCATGCCGGTCAACTGTGGCCGGCTGGCACAGGGTGGGGTCTTTGCTGCCCTTTGTTTTTTTCCCTTACTTTTCTTTTCTTTTTGCTGCCTCTCGGACTACGTGACGCCAGACTCTAGAGGTATATGCCCTTCCCCCTTCAGGGCGTGTTCCTTTGCGGCTGCTTGCAATGTGTGGGCGCAGGTTACCCAGAGTGGGAACTGCCTTTTTCTGGCTTGTTGGCAGGACGATAGAAGAGGTACACGGCCTTCCCCTGGGGTGGTGGAGTGTTGCTGTGGGTAGAGGCTTAAGTCGCAAAAACAAAAAACTTTGTGGGAGGGCCGTGCCGAATTCTCCGGGATGCATGCCGGCCAACTGTGGCCGGCTGGCACAGGGTGGGGTCTTTGCTGCCCTTTGTTTTTTTCCCTTACTTTTCTTTTCTTTTTGCTGCCTCTCGGACTACGTGACGCCAGAGTCTAGAGGTATATGCCCTTCCCCCTTCAGGGCGTGTTCCTTTGCGGCTGCTTGCAATGTGTGGGCGCAGGTTACCCAGAGTGGGAACTGCCTTTTTCTGGCTTGTTGGCAGGACGATAGAAGAGGTACACGGCCTTCCCCTGGGGTGGTGGAGTGTTGCTGTGGGTAGAGGCTTAAGTCGCAAAAACAAAAAACTTTGTGGGAGGGCCGTGCCGAATTCTCCGGGATGCATGCCGGCCAACTGTGGCCGGCTGGCTCAGGGTGGGGTCTTTGCTGCCCTTTGTTTTTTTCCCTTACTTTTCTTTTCTTTTTGCTGCCTCTCGGACTACGTGACGCCAGACTCTAGAGGTATATGCCCTTCCCCCTTCAGGGCGTGTGCCTTTGCGGCTGCTTGCAATGTGTGGGCGCAGGTTACGCCGACTGTGAACTGCCTTTTGCTGGCCTTTGGGTAAAACGATAGAAGAGGGTGGAACGATTCAAAGTCTCCCATCACCCTGAGAGGCTGTGATTGACGCTATTGCTGCGGAACGGCCGCCTTTGGTTCCCCTTGCCCACTGTCCGCGCACGCGGACGTTGCCGATTGCCCGTCAGGGCGTGTGCCTTTGCGGCTGCTTTCGAGGTGTTGGCAGAAC
Source organism: Anolis carolinensis (assembly GCF_035594765.1). Classification (NCBI taxonomy): domain Eukaryota; kingdom Metazoa; phylum Chordata; class Lepidosauria; order Squamata; family Anolidae; genus Anolis; species Anolis carolinensis. Next base: position 201,513,738 of record NC_085843.1, read on the forward strand.
GTTTCGCCGAGTGGTAAATGTTTTTTGCTGGCCTGTGGGTAAAACAATAGAAGAGGGTGGAATGATCAAAGACAGTGGTACAGTCTCCCATCACCCTGAGAGGTTGTGATTGACGCTGTTGCTGCGGAAAGGCCGCCTTTGGTTCCCCTTGCCCACTGTCCGCGCACACGGACGTTGCCGATTGCCCGTCAGGGCGTGTGCCTTTGCGGCTGCTTTCAAGGAGTGGGCGCAAGTTCCGTCTCGTGGAAACTGTTTCTTGCTGGTCTGTTGGTAATAACGAGGGTGGAGTGATCACAGACTGTGGGACAGTGTCCCATTCACCTTAAAAGGAAGTGTACTCAACGATGTGGCGGCAGAACGGCCGCCTTTGGTTCCCCTTGCCCACTGTCCGCGCACACGGACGTTGCCGATTGCCCGTCAGGGCGTGTGCCTTTGCGGCTGCTTTCAAGGAGTGGGCGCAAGTTCCGTCTCGTGGAAACTGTTTCTTGCTGTTCCCCTCGCCCTCTGGCCGCGCACGCGGAATCACTGAAAGAAGTGGGACACCTTGGCCTTTACCACTTCTCAAAATTGTCTTCTTTTACTGTACCATTGCCTTGTGCGGGTGTAGTCGAGAGCATGTGATGATAATCTTACGCAGAGTAAGAAGTAGAGAATCAATCCACTCAGAATCTCTTTTGCTATTAAAAACAATTACTTAATAATGCCTTCATGTTTCCTTTGGAATCAACATTTCTGCTTTGTTTCTACTTTGAATTACTTTCTACTACATTACACACTATATCTTTCATAATTGTACTTCCTCAAGTTTACTTAAACTGTATGTATACCAACTGAAGTCATTTCCCTCTATCCAGGTCATCTGCAGGAGAACTTTAATAACCCCTGAAGAACACACTAGTCTTACCTGCAGTGGAACTGCATGGAAACATGTGCCTAACATCAGAGCCTTAAAACCTTCCCCCTCCAAAAAGCATTATAGGTCTGTGTGGTCGTTTGTAGCCTATTTAAGAATAGCTTGACAGGCCAATAGTATTTCGCACTGTATAGTTTTTTAACTGTCAAACTACCTCCTCTTCAGTCCTCGGACTCGAGCCGTGTTTTTACACCACTGTTTTTTAAGCTGGTAATGCTGTATGCTGACTGTGACTTCAGTTATATCTTATGTCTTATTGACCCAACATGAACACAGAAGAGTCTCACTGATCAAAGCCAAACGGGCCTACCACTGCTGAAATAAGCAAATTTCTTGGATTGGACTTGTTGAAGAAAAGCATATAACACATCATATCAGGTTATTATTATCCAAATAAAGCACCATAAATGCATGTTATACAACCAAGGAGACATAAGAAGTCGTTCTATATGCTGAAATGATATGTTGCTATTGCTTACTTTATGAATTTAGCTGCAAAATATCATAATATAATGGAATCATTGACTACAGAAATGGCTAGATTTTTCCAGAGGCTAGACGGTTTGCTGTTATGGAGTGTATCTTTGTGTCATGGGTTGTGGTGTGTGGGCGTGGGGCCGGCCAACGGTGGCCGGCCCCCCGGGTCTGATGGGCTTGGGCCCACATTTTGAAAGCAGACGTGAAGAAAGCATGCCCTTCCCCCTCTGGGTTCAGCGGTGTGGGCGTGGGGCCGGCCAACGGTGGCCGGCCCCCCGGGTCTGATGGGCTTGGGCCCACATTTTGAAAGCAGACGTGAAGAAAGCATGCCCTTCCCCCTCTGGGTTCAGCGGTGTGGGCGTGGGGCCGGCCAACGGTGGCCGGCCCCCCGGGTCTGAGGGGCTTGGGCCCACATTTTGCAAGCAGACGTGAAGAAAGCATGCCCTTCCCCCTGTGGGTCCAGCGGTGTGGGCGTGGGGCCGGCCAACGGTGGCCGGCCCCCCGGGTCTGAGGGGCTTGGGCCCACATTTTGCAAGCAGACGTGAAGAAAGCCTGCCCTTCCCCGTGGGTTGCGGCGTGTGGGCGTGGGGCCGGCCAACGGTGGCCGGCCCCCCGGGTCTGAGGGGCTTGGGCCCACATTTTGCAAGCAGACGTGAAGAAAGCCTGCCCTTCCCCGTGGGTTGCGGCGTGTGGGCGTGGGGCCGGCCAACGGTGGCCGGCCCCCCGGGTCTGAGGGGCTTGGGCCCACATTTTGCAAGCAGACGTGAAGAAAGCCTGCCCTTCCCCGTGGGTTGCGGCGTGTGGGCGTGGGGCCGGCCAACGGTGGCCGGCCCCCCGGGTCTGAGGGGCTTGGGCCCACATTTCCTTTTTTTTGTTCTTCTCTCTCTTTCTCTGGGAAGGGTGTCGGCCAACGGTGGCCGGCCTAGTATTTTAAAGTGTGGGCCTTTTTGGCGGTGGCTTTTTCTGTCTTTTCTTTGGTCTTTGCTGCCTCTCGGCCTACGTGGCCGAGTTTCCCCGATGTACCGCCTCTCTCTTCTCTCGCCGGCTGTCGTTCTTTAGCCCTTTATGCTATTTTGCACAGAAGCCTCCTTTGGGGCGGTGTCCTCTGGTTTTTTTTCTCTCTCTCTCTCTCTCTCAGGGATGCGTGCCGGCAAACAGTGGCCGGCCCGGCTTAATGTATGGGCCTTGTCGCCTGTGGCTTTTTTCTTTCTTTTCTTTTCTTTTCTTTTCTTTTTGCTGCCTCTCGGCCTACGTGGCCGAGTTTCCCCCGATGCACCGCCTCTCTCTTCTCTCTCGGCTGTCGTTCTTTACCCCTTTATGCGAGTTTGCACCGAAGCCTCCTTTGGGGCGGCGGCCCCTCTTTCTTCCTGTCTGGGAATCGTGCCGGCCAACGGTGGCCGGCCTAGTATTTTATAGTGTGGGCCTTTTTGGCGGTGGCTTTTTCTGTCTTTTCTTTGGTCTTTGCTGCCTCTCGGCCTACGTGGCCGAGTTTCCCCCGATGCACCGCCTCTCTCTTCTCTCTCGGCTGTCGTTCTTTACCCCTTTATGCGAGTTTGCACCGAAGCCTCCTTTGGGGCGACGGCCCCTCTTTCTTCCTGTCTGGGAATCGTGCCGGCCAACGGTGGCCGGCCTAGTATTTTATAGTGTGGGCGTTTTTGGCGGTGGCTTTTTCTGTCTTTTCTTTGGTCTTTGCTGCCTCTCGGCCTACGTGGCCGAGTTTCCCCGATGTACCGCCTCTCTCTTCTCTCGCCGGCTGTCGTTCTTTAGCCCTTTATGCTATTTTGCACAGAAGCCTCCTTTGGGGCGGTGTCCTCTGGTTTTTTTTCTCTCTCTCTCTCTCTCTCAGGGATGCGTGCCGGCAAACAGTGGCCGGCCCGGCTTAATGTATGGGCCTTGTCGCCTGTGGCTTTTTTCTTTCTTTTCTTTTCTTTTCTTTTCTTTTTGCTGCCTCTCGGCCTACGTGGTCGGGTTTCCCACGATGCACCGCCTCTCTCTTCTCTCGCCGGCTGTCGTTCTTTACCCCTTTATGCGATTTTGCACAGAAGCCTCCTTTGGGGCGGCGGCCCCTCTTTCTTCCTCACAGGGAAGCGTGCCGGCCAACGGTGGCACGCCTAGTATTTCAACGTGTGGGCCTTGTCGGCCTACGTGGTCGACGTGTTTCCCACGATGCACCGCCTCTGTCTTCTCTCGCGGCTGTCGTTCTTTACCCCTTGGTGCAATCTTGCACAGAACCCTTCTTTGGGGCGGCGGCCTCTATTTCTTCCAGTCAGGGAAGCTTGCCGGCCAACGATGGCCGGCCTAGTATTTCAGTGTGTGGGCCTTGCCGGATGTGGCTTATTCTTTCTTTTCTTTTATTTTCATGAAATCAGCGGGGGAGGATGGGCGGGTTGTGTTTCCACAGAACACCACTCAAAGAAACAGTTAGCGGTATCCTATACTGTTCTAAATTGCTCGACAACATAATGATAGAATCATAGAAACATGGCACCAAACATCATATAATCATAAAGCTAGAAGAGACCATCCAGTCCAACGCCATTCTGCCATGCAAAAACAATATACAGTAGAGTCTCACTCATCCAACACTCGCTTATCCAATGTTCTGGATTATCCAACTTATTTTTGTAGTCAATGTTTTCAATATATTGTGATATTTTGTTGCTAAATTCGTAATTACTACGTAATATTACTGCGTATTGAACTACCTTTTCTGTCTAATTTGCTGTTAAACAAGATTTTTTGGGGCTTAATTTGTAAAATAACCTAATTTGCTGTTCAAAAGGCTTTTCCTTAATGTCTCCTTATCATCCAACATATTTGCTTATCCAACGTTCTGCTGGCCCGTTAATGTTGGATAAGCGAGACTCTACTGTATCCAGAAATATCTGGTGCTGTAACCGATATATCATTTACCGTCCCGGAATACTAGCCAGATGGCCCATGAATGGTCACAAAAGTCATAGAAATATGGTCACAGAAGTCATTGAATAATAGAAACATGGTCCCTAAAGTCATAGACTCAAAGAACCAAGTAACAGAATCATCCCAGAAGTCCTAGAATCCTAAAATGATAGAATCATAGAGTCATGGCGCCAAACATCATAGAATCATAAAGGTAGAAGAGACCATCCAGTCCAATGCTATTCTGCCATGCAAAAGCAATATAACACTCTTGCAGGCTTCATCATTACTGGATCCGTCCTTCAGGACTTTGGCAAACGTTGGATGTGCAATGTTGCTATTTCATCCAAGGCAGAAATTCAACTCATTCTTGGATGGACAAACAGAACCACAACTGCTAACGTTCCCTTAAGGCAGTGTTTCTCAACCTGTGGATCTCCAGGTGTTTTTACCTACAAGTCCCAGAAATCCCAGCCATTTTACCAGCTGTTAGGATTTCTGGGAGTTGAAGGCCAAAACATCTGGGGACCCACAAGTCGAGAACCACTGCCTCAAGGGAGAAACTGTGGCATTACCTCCGAAGTTAAAAAATTGGAAAAACCAAACTCTTCCTTGAAAAGCTGTGATTGTCTAGACATGTGGGGGTTAAATCTAGGGCAAAGGAGGGTAAAAATAGATGGGAGGGTCCAATGTGAAAGGTTTGGAACCCCTCCCCTTATATATAAAACAAAGACTCCGCCTCCAATATGTGGCATTCAGTGTGTGTCCACACCAGGGTAGAATTGGCACCATGCTCTCCAGATCAGCCATGCACGTGCCACATTATGCCCCTTCCATGTTCAGGGAGTTTGACAGATGGAAGGGCTATCTGAGCCTTGCGAAAGTGGTTACGGAGATCATCGCGGAACGCAAGAAGGTCCCATTTCCATCTCAGAGTTGGGACACAATGGAGTACGACATGCAGCTAGTCCTCAACGAGGACAACTTTGAAACAGCATCACAATGGGTTAATGGAAGCAGTTCCAGCAGCAAGAGCTCCAAAGGTAGTGCCAATGGCCAGGCTTCCCAAAACAAGGAGATTTGCAATTTCTGCAAACACAACGGGGAATCCAAGCAGGTCTATTCGTCCCACCGGCTGAAGGGGATGGACGGCACCGTGGAGTGCCCCATCTTGCGCAAATACACCTGTCCGCTCTGCGGTGCCACGGGCGAAAAGGCCCATACTTTAAAATACTGCCCACTGAGCCAAGGGAAGAGGTCGCTGTATCGCAAGTGCGGACGTAACTCGGCTGGACGCAAGGTGAGGAGATAAGAAGATCAGGAGAAGACCGAAGCATTTATTCTTAGTTTTAGTTTGACTTTGTAAAAGAACAACATTTGATTTCGAGCATCATTAACACTCTTTACATTTCCTCCCACTTTGTTTCAGGTTTGGAGAATGGAAGCCCAATTCTCTTAGACTACATTTGTGAGTCCAGAAATGTTTTTTTATGTATATTGTTGCCTTCTTTCACATTTGTTGTACCTAGGTTAATTATATTGTGTTTCTTTTAGATGTGTCAGTTGCCTAGTGTGATGACTCATGGGCCCTGCAGTCCTATTCCTGACAGTATTGTGGCAGATGAGGAGGAAAATATGGAGTTTTCCCCAGATTTCCGGTCGGAGTCAGAGCCTTGGCAGCTGCCTGAAGTTCTAGTCCAAGAACCAATTAAACCTGACCTTGGTGGGAACTCTCCCCCTTATGGGAGAAAACAGGCTTACACGACTGATAGAGGATCGAGAGAAAAATTTAGAAGTAGTGCTCGCCTTGCTGCCAAATATGCCACTGATTAGAAGTATTTCCCCTGAGAAAATACGGGGAGTCTTGCACCTGCAAGCTGGTTTCCTTCGCTCCCTGTTCTCTAGGGAAAGTGATTGTTGTTTGGGGAAACGAGACCCAATATAGGGAAATTGCGCGAAGGATTCCTTGCGGAGTCAATTCGTCAGCTCCTAGAGAGAGGTCATGTGTGTGTGGACTTCGAATCCTGTTCCTTGCCTCCTGAATCTAGTTCCAAGCCTTGTCCTCGTCTCACGGATTTACCACAGATCTTGTTCCATGCTTCAAGTTGCTTTGCCTTTAGCCACAGCTCCAGCCACGTTCCAAGTAACTTTCAGCCTTGTGTCAAGCTTCATTGGATTCAAGACTTTTTCTGTTTTCCCAACGCTTTGCTTGGCAAAGCGTGTGTTGCGGTTATTGGATTATAATCTTTGGACTCTAATATTTCATATTGGACAATAATCTGCTGGACTATATTTGGCCTCATTTGAAAGGTCTGCTTCTGAACTTTATTCTACACTTGTTTTTATTGACTTTATATATTCCTTTAATAAAGATATTAGATAGAATCTGGCCTCAGTGTATGGTTATTGGTGCCCAGCAGCCTAGATCCTGACACCTTGTATCATGCTTTTTTATACATATAATCATGTTTTTTACATATGTAATATCACGTTCCTTTGACATCTGTAATTGCCTTATATCATATTTTATATTGTGTTTTATATATGCAGTTACTTTACATGTTTCTTTTATGTATGGATGTATAATTTTTACATGTTTAATTATATTATTTGCAACTATAATTGCCTAATATCATGCTTCTTTTATATATGCAATGACATCATGTTTATTTAACGTATATAAGTGCCTTATATCATGTCCGGGTTATCATGTGTGTCTCCAGAGGGATGCAGCCCTATCCTTTGCAGGGAAAATATAGAAATATCTTCTAAATGGCTACTGTCTAGAATTTTGTTTTGTAAAGAAAGGAAAAGTTTATATGCTATTGGAAAGAAAGATACTATTTTATGTTTAAATTTTGGAAAGGAATAGAATTGGTTATTATTACTGTGGTCTAACCTTCAATTGTTTGCAAGTTGTTCTAAAGTTTGGATCGTAGAGTTTAATAAACAGAGTTTATGGTTTTGGCATCAAAACTGTTCATGTTGTGCTTAAATGGGATTGAATTTTCTTTAATTTGTGGCCCATAATAGGCTGGTTATAAGCCTGATCTGGAAGGCAGCCAAGGCAAAGACCATTGAGCTGCTGAACTTGCAGACTGAAAGGTCCCAGGTTCAAATCCCGGGAGCAGAGTGAGCGCCCGCTGTTAGCTCCAGCTTCTGCCAACCTAGCAGCTTGAAAACATGCCAATGTGAGTAGATGAATAGGTACCGCTGTGGCGGGAAGGTAATGGCACTCCATGTAGTCATGCCGACCACATGACCTTGGAGGTGTCTATGGACAACACTGGCTCTTGGGCTTAGAAATGGAGGTGAGCACAACCCCCAGAGTCAGACATGACTGAACTTAACGTCAAGGGATACCTTTACACACACACACATGCAGGGACTACACCAATTTAACAAAGTTTCAGCCACAAAAACAAAGTTTCTAAAGTAGAGCAATGACTTTCACAGTAAAGACAACCCAATTTAACAGGAAATAAGACTTTCAAACCAGGAACAGATTTCTGCAATTATTAAAAAATGGTTCATTATAAAAGCTATGAAAATTTGCCAAAAATCAGAGGATAAGGGAAACGTTCCACATTTTGGTGAGCTATCAGTGTTAAATGTGTTCTACCACTGTACCAAGTTTGAAGAAGATCACTCAAAAAATGAGGGCGGGAGAGCCCCCTAAGTCCCCCCCCCTTCGGGCTGTTTTTGGGCCACCGCGCATGCGCGTCCGCCATTAACGAATTAATTTAGAAAATAACGAATTTTCGTTAATTTCGAAAAATTTTGGGGGCCAAATTCGTTATTAGCAACAAAAACGAAAAACTGCCCCCTCTAGTTTTGAAACGAGTTTAGAATCAAATTTTTCATGGATCGATCAAGCCTAACCTGATGTCCTGGATATAATCAGTTGATTTGACACCTAGTGTTTACATAAAGCTATTAGAAGTATAAAGCCATAGAGGCTAAGCATAGCATGGATGTGATGGAGGACAGTTCACTTAAGCACTTTCCTCAAAAGTAAAGTCCTTTGGCATATAGGGCCAATTGATCATAATTGGACTGCCACTGAGAGCCAAAGGAGCCTTCAGCTGGGTCAAACCAATTTAAGTGTCATTAAATCCTCAATACTTTGGGAATGGCCAGTTCATTTAAATTAAAAATGTGTCACTCTGTAGCACCAAAGGCATGTATGACAAAAGACATCTCAGTGTCAGGGTTATATCACACATTGCATTTGAAGCAAAACTGAGCATGGTATCAAATATGAACACTCAACAGGGTGTTTGAAACTATGTGCAACTTATATAAATAAATCACCACTGCATACAATGGCTGTAAAATTGTGTAAGTATCCAATAATGGATTTGTGTATGTATGTGGAGATGGTGGTGAGAAACAAACAAACCAGACCAACTTCACCACTCTATCTATACATGTAAATAATGTAATGTAGGCTCTGGTCTTTAGTTTGCAATCTGACACACAGTTTCTTGGAAATAAAAAATACATTTGGAGTGAACAGGCATAGGATTTCAGGAAATCCTATTTGCAAAGTAGGTCTGCCATCCAGAACTTATTTTACACTACACATGCAGTCCCCAAGCAGCTCACCAACCTCTGGGTGAGACTCTTGCTTTGACACTCCTCCCTCCTTGCCCCCCAAGGAGGAGCCCTTTCGGTGCACTTAGAGCCCAACTACACAACCCCAGCATATGGCCTTTCTAAAGCAAGTGCCTCTGATTCCCTGTCGCAATCGAAGTGCATCTCCTTCAGCCCGCCCTGCCAGGCCCCAGACCCATAGACTCACTTGAATTGCTGCCTGGGAGGAGGCTTAGCTGCTTGGGGAGAGAGAAGAGAAGAGGGCAGAGATTGGGAGAGCCAGCACCCTGCCAGGGCTTTGCTGCTAGTTTGCCTCAAGCGGGGGCCCTCATGGCACAGGGTGCATTGCTGTGGCAGCAAGAGGGAGCAGTGTCTGTGGTAGAAAGCAGGAGGAGCCCCTGAGGAACCACTAACCCTGGCCCCAGGATATGTATACTGGACAGAAGTGGGGAAGGTAGACTGAGGGGAGGGGAGGGGGGTGGAGACAGATGCTTTATGCAGTTCTGGCTGTTGAGTCCTGGGATGGCATGAAATGGAATGAGGATGCTCATCTCTAACCTTCACCACAATGCCAGTCAATAAGCTATTGAAGATTGGCACTGCTCATTCTCTTCTGCTGGCTTCCTGCGACATGGCAGTGATACCAACTTCCTCTGTGAAAATTCCCCACAAGAGCTACGTGCCTTGTAACCTTACTTTCAGGATAACCCTAGTATGTGTGCGTGCGTCTGTCTGTCTGTCTGTCTCTCTCTCTCTCTCTCTCTCTCTCTCTCTCTCTCTCTCTCTCTATATATATATATATATATATATATATATATATATATATATATACCTTATGCAGCATAGGGAAGGGTTAACACCCATGTGGTATTTGTTTTGTTGCCTGTGCCCCTGTTCAGAAGATTTTACCTCACTTTCTGCCCTTGTGATAATTGGAATTTTAAAAAATGTGGTTCATTGTAGAAACAAGGATTGGTGATAAAGCTTCAGTGGAGACACCTTTTCCCCATGATAACTCTTTCAGGAGTGAATTTCTCTCAGTTCCTGTTGCTCACCCCCATTCTTGACCATGAGTTGTTTGCAAGTTGGATGTTTGTAACCCGGGGACGGACTTATACTATTGTTTTTTAAAATCAGTTTGGCTTCAATTATTTGAATCATTTGCTTCCTTTTCCACAATAGTTAATATTTTTCCTTACATTCTGTACAAAATGTGATTTGCAGATTCATCTTTTAAATAGATGGACTTTTTTAAGCAGCCAGTCCCATACTCCATAATATCTTATGTTACTGAATCAATTTATTTTATAGGTATCCATCAAAACATTTGCCTGCAAGAAATCCAGTGATGACTATTGCTTTTGTGGTTCATTTCACAAAGTAATAGAATGCTGTACAAAACAAGAAATTATCTTTGGTTTACTAAAACACATTTCACTTTTCAGCAGTCACTGCAATTTTTATTATCTTTTTTTTGTAGGATCCTATAATCATGCAAACCATTATTACTATTTATGGGTTGTACAAGCCTTGTGAAGATGTCACATGTCTGCTTTAAGCTAGAGTTATCACCTTGACATACTGAAATAAAGATACTAGTAGTGTAGATTTGAGAGTTCTGGACTGGGGTTTAGGAGATTCAAGCTCACATCCCTTCTCAATTATGAAATACACTGGGTGACCTTGAGTCAATCACTTTCTTTCACCCTGACTTATTTCATAGTATTCTTCTGAGAATAAAAGTAGGAAGGAGAAAAGACATACACACATGTTTAAGCACATTGGAAGGATATAATTGTAACTACTCAATTAAATACAGTTAGCTCTCCATATCCACAGATTCCACATCCAGGGAATAAATCATAAATAGCTTCTGGAATATGGCCATACTGCCCAGAAGACTCTCAGCAACCCAGTTATTCTGGCCATGAAAGCCTTCTATATATATATATATATAGAGAGAGAGAGAGAGAGAGAGAGAGAGAGAGAGAAGAGAGAGAGAGAGAGAGAGAGAGAGAGAAAGAGAGAGAGAGAGAGAGAGAGCTTGAAAATATATATTTAAAAGTAAAATAAGAAACATTGATTTTGTCATTTTGTTAGAGTTATGATTTTACTACACTACTGTACATAATACAACTTGAGCATCCATGGATATTGGTATTTATGGGTGGTGTCCTGGACCCAAATTCCAGTGGGCATCAAAAGTCCACTGTAGTTTATTCTATACTAGCTTGTGTTCCAAGTGTAGTCTAGACTCAATGTCAGCTGGGTTCAGTGGGTGCAGATCATCCATGGTCCATCCCCTTCCAAACATCAGGATGTGGAGTGGGTCATGGGGGCTCTATGTACCAAGTTTGACTTGATCAGTCATTGGTGGGAGTCACAGTGGTCTCAGAAACTGAATGAAGATACTGGAGGTCCCATCATCCATGATCTTGGTCTTCCAAACCACACCAGGATATAGAGTGGGTCATGGGGGTCCTGTGTGCCAAGTTTGATACTGATTCGTTGTTGATGGGAGTCACAGTGCTCTCAGGAGGTGAGTGAAGGTATTGCAAGTCCCATCGTCCATGGTCCATCCTCCATGACACCACACCAGGATGTAGAGTGGGTCATTGGGGCTCTGTGTACAAAGTTTGGTCTTGATCAGTAATTGGTGGGGGTCACAGTGGTATCATGAAGAGAGTGAAGATACGGCTAGTCCTGTTATACTTGGTATGTCCTCCCCCAAACTTCACCAGGACATTTAGTGTGTCATGGGGGGTATGTGTGACATGTTTAGTCTTGATCCATCAATAGTTCAAGTAACAGTGATCTGTTGGAGACAAAGTGTTTGAAAGTACTGGAAATCTCATAAGCCAATCAGAAAGCTGCCACATACACAGAAACATACAAACCCACATACCCACATACATTGACTTTTATGATTAGAGATAGAGATAGAGATAGAGAGATAGAGATAGACTAGCTTGGGGACCCGGCGGTGCCTGGGTCATTTGAGAAAGGTATTGTTTGCCCGTGTTCCAAGTGTAGCCTAGATTCAATGTCAGCTGGGTTTAGTGGGTGCAGGTGAACTACAACTCCCATATGCAAGTCCCATCGTCCATGGTCCATCCTCCTCCAAATAGCGCTAGGATGTAGAGTGGATCATGGGTCGTCTATGTGCCAAGTTTAGTCTTGATCAGTCATTGATGTGGCTTCCAGTGATCTCAGGAAGTGTGTGAAAGTATTGTAAATCCCATCATCCGTGGTCCGTTAATGTGACTGTTTGTGACTGCAGTAAGATCTCCTCCAAAATCACCTGTCCTAATTTATCAACACTCTGCTGTCCATAATTTTTCTGGGCTGCTGTGGGATTTTTATCGGATTCTATTCTTTGAATGTTTGCCCATGATTCATCCTGGAAATTTCTGGTGCAACATGAGGGGCTAATTATAATGTGCTTTTGGTTATGGAGGAAAAGAAGAGGGCAGTTGCAAAGTATAGTGAGATAAGAAGGAGAAGGAATAGACTGATATACAATGCATTTAATTGATGGAACATGGAGAGGCTAGATCAGAAGAGAAGATTCCCTCTTCCATTGAAGATCAGTCCATCATGGAACTCTCATTCTATTGGCTAAGGGTGCTACAAGAAACTCTAATCTCATTAACATTTTTAAAAATCCCAGGACATTTGCTGGGATTGCACAGCAATGTTAGCAGTTGTTTCTGCTTGTCCCCACCTTTTTCATTCTTACCTTGACATCTGATAATGCAGAGGATTGAACCTGTCTGGATAGGCAGTGGCTGACATCAATCCTCGATGATGAAGTGAAATAAAATTGTGTCTAACAAAATGAGAAAGGGATAGAGTCTTGGCACAGTTTTGCAATATGTGACAATGAACTGATTAATACCAAGAAGAACAGGGAGAAGAGAAGTTGAAGTTCAGGGACAGTTGGCTTATTGGTTTAGCATTTTTTAAATAGAAATACTGTTCAGGTCTAGATGCACATAGGAAAAGGGAACAGATACAAAAGATAGTTTTTTTTAAAAAAATGAGAGTATTACAACCAATAAATTAGCAAAACAAAACTAAACGAACAAAAATCCTTTGTCCATTACTTTTAGGAAATGATTTTATGCCAATCATTTGTGTTGGAAAGTTATACTTAGTACTGCTCCTTTGGGTGGAGGGAGTAACCAGATGGACAGTGATATTGATTGCATGGGGAAAGTATTTGGTAAGATTGTGGACAGCAGAAACAAAAAGAAAGAAGAACAGGTTACATGCATCAGTCAACACAGATGTATGTGTATAGCTCATTGTGAGATTGTCAAACTGCTGTCTTGGTGCATGTCTCTGAATCCCTTGACAGTCAAACAGCACATACTATAACTTTTCATTGAAACAAACAAACAAACAGCATTAGCCATTTTGTCTGGAATGATGATCACACTCTGTGTGAATTGTTGCTTTATACAAGATTATTTTAAACAGTCCACATGATTAAATTCATCCTACATGCTTTCTTTTTTATACAGACACTAGCTTGGTGACCCGGCAGTACCCGGGTTATTAGAAGAAGGCACTGTTTGTTTTGGGATATTAGGAAATATCACTTAAGTTTGGTCCAGATCTGTCATTGGCTGGGTTCAGTGCTGTCTGGATAAGGGTGAACTACAACTTTCAGATTCCCAGGACAATCACCCTAAAAGCATGCCTGTATGCACAATTGGCTATGTTGGGTCTGTGTGCCAAATGTAGTCCACATCTGATGTCAGCAAGGTTCAGTATTTTCTGGATGCAGGTGAACTATAACTCCCAAAATCAAGGTCCATTCCCCTAAACCCCTGCAATATGTTTAGTTGGTCATGGGGCTTCTATGTGGCAAGCTTGGTCCAGATCTGTCATTGGCTGGGTTCAGTGCTGTCTGGATAAGGGTGAACTACAACTCCAAGAGCAAATGTCAATTACCCCAAAACCAGGCCTGTATGCACAGTTGAACATGTTGGGGCTGTGTGGCAAGTTTGGTCAAGATCCGAAATCAGCTGGGTTCAGTGCTGTTGCAGTGGTCCGTGGGAGCTGAAGCGATTTAAAGTACTAGAAATTCCATCATCCCTGGTCTATCCTCCTCCAAACAGCAGCAGGACATGAAATGGATCATGGTGGTTAAGTGTGTCAAGTTTGGTCCTGATCTGTCATTAGTTAGAGTAACAATGGTCTGTCAGAGACAAAGTGTTTGAAAGTACTGCAAATCCCATAATCCTTGGTCCATCCTTTACATGCTGCAGCGGGTAAAGTTTGTAAGTTGGGATATGTGTGCCAAGTTTCGTTCAGTTCTGTATTTTGTGGCAGTTGCTGTAGTCTCAAGAAGTGAATGAAGGTACTGTAAATCCCATCATCCTTGGTCTATCCTGCCCCAATCTGCATCAGGACATCAAGGGGCTCAAAAGGGTTCTGTGTGCCAAGTTTGGTCCAATTCCCTCACTGGTGGAGGTCACAGTGGTCTGTGGGAGGCAAAGCGATTTAAAGTACTGCAAATCCCATCATCCATGGCCCATCATCCCCAAATAGCATCAGGACAGAAAATGGGTAATGGAGGTTAAGTGTGGCAAGTTTGGTCCAGGTCCGTCCTTCCTGGCAGTCACAGTGGCCTGCGGAAGTGGCGGCCAATCAGAAAGCGGCCACATACACAGATACATACCTTCAAACATACAAACACTGACTTTCATTATATAGATAGATAGATAGATAGATAGATAGATAGATAGATAGATAGATAGATAGATAGATAGATAGATAATTGCTTAGTTCTCTAGAGTGAATCCCTTACTGGCAGTACATGGGGTGCAGACACAAAATTAATGAGGGATCAGCCCTGGCCTCGTCTTACTCAACTGCTGAGCATGCCTGCCCTGTTTGGCACAATTCTATCCATGCAAGACAGGTAAATATAGCACTAAACAAAACATGCAGAATAATCACACGATGCCTCAAACCTACACTTGTTGATCGACACTATAAACTAGCTGGAACTGCCCCCCCCCCCATGTGTGAGGGAAGTTGCTGCTAAGGTTGAACACTGTGAAAGCCATCCACTGCATGGGTATTAACCTCCTCCCAATAGACATAAATCAAAGAAAGGCTTCACAAGAACCAGTTAAACCAGGAAATCCCAAATAAATGGTCCCCCAGGAGGATCTGTGTCCAGAGGCAAATCAAGAATGGGCAACTTAGAAGTCCCTGAACAGACTCAGGGGTGGAGTGGGCAGATCAAAAGACAACCTGGCAAAATGGCACTACCTGGAAGAATCCTCCACCTTGTGTGACTGTGAAGCAGAACAAACAGCTCAGCATCTGTATGCTTGTCTACAATACCCTGCCTCATGCACAGAGGAAGAATTGTTTAAAGCTACAGACAATGTGATTGCTGTTGCCTATTTTTGGTCTAAAATTATTTAGCTGCTTATGCTCCCTCTGTTTTATCAGTTTTATACTCATTTATGCAATGTTTTAGACATAAAATAAATAAACGAATCCATCTGTAGAATGAATGCAGTTTGACATCACTTTAACTGCCATGGCTGAATGCTATGGAATTAATTTGGAATGTGTTGATGTTGCTTGGCAGAGAAGTTTAATGCTCTTGTAAAACTCTTATGATTCCATAGCATTGCAACATAGTAGTTAAAGTGGTGCCAAACTGCAATAATTCTACAGTGTAGATGTACAGTTGTCATTTTCCTTTTTGTTTTGTCTACAAAATCTCCCTTGTTCTTCAATACAATTTTTGTTACACATTCGTCTTGAGGTCCATGGGCTTTTCAGGGGGAGAGTTTAGGTAGTTTTCAGTAATAATTTCAATCAAAATGTATAAACTTCTGTACCTTCTCACCATCCCAGCATCCATTGTATATTTAGTTGTTGACCATGATACCAAGAGCTTAATGTCTACATTCAGTGTGTTTCTGTGCATCAATAGAACATAATCTCTTATTTCTTCTCCAGCATGGAAAGCCTCTCTAAGGAATTCAAGGTATTATGGAGAAAAATGGCAGGATGAAATGCTCCTGTACATGTGCTATTCTTGTTTTGGGGTTGTTTGGATCCTAAATGCTACAGTTTAGTCAAGGAGGATGCTTGGCATTGAATCAAAAATAGAAACAATGGTTGGATAGGTTGGTGATTATGGTAGATAAGCTCCAGTGTGGTATGATTTCAGAAATCTAGAAAATGTGTTTTCAATATTTGAAGCTTTCCTTTCATAAATCATGAGATAGTATGTATGTCTGAAAATATTTGGGTTACAAATTTGTATACAGCCTTATGAATTTATGCGCAAACCTGACTATAGACCTCTTTTGAAAGGATAGAGGTGGTTTGAATTTTTTATTTGAAGCAGGCTGCATCAGTCATTACTACTCTGCTGAAATGAGTGTTAGTGAATCTTTTGAAATGAGCTGTCACTTCTATCCTTTCTTCTCATTTCCCCATGTTGCTGTCATGGGAATTCTGTATGTACATAAAAGAACACCCACAAGTATATAACATTTAAACAGAACTGCCTCACTGATTTCAAAAGCTTTCAAAAGGTATATATTCAAAGCCTTGTGAAACATACACACAGAAAGGTATTAATTTTGATCTTGGCTGTGTAGAATAAAAAAACCTCTGCATTATTTCTACTGAGCCTTTTACAACTTAACACTATATAGATCAAAGCAAAGGATGAAAATTGATAGCTGAAACAATTACATTTTCTTAACTATATAATAATACAGGTATTTCACACATACACACACATATATATTCTAAGTCAAGTGTGTTTTATTTTTAAGTGGCTTGTTTTGACAGGTTATTGATTCCTGTCACATATTCTTTATCTTCTGAGAACTCATAAAAATGATGGTAGGATCTATTCTGCTGGGCTATTATGAGACATCCGTGGAAGGGTAGCAGATACAGCAGGGCTTTCATAGTGGTCTGGGACTTTGTGGTGGACACCTAAACAAGGAAACCAGCTATGGACCAAATGAAGTACTGGCAGAACACTATATGATTCCAGCTTCAGTAGCAGTTTAGAACTTCTGGCTACTTGGACAAACAAATGGAATCATGAGGTAGGAGGCAGAGTAAAGCATTAAATATGCCATTTTTAGAGTGAAGATCCTAAGCAAACATTTCTGGACCCCTTTTGGGGATAGGAAGAGAGATGGGCCCAATTGCTGTTATCATGGTCCCCAAAGGACTAATTTGTCCTTCCTGCCTCTTTATTGAAAGGTAGAAGGCAGTTAGAAGAAGAGGGAGAGAAGATGCTTGGATCTCTGTGTCCTCATTGCTCTAGTGTCATGGATCACTCTAAAACTTCAAAGGAAGCCTTAAGAGTCAACAATGCCATCTGTCAGGACCCAGGCTGCAGAACACCAATAGCCATGCGCAGAGACCAGAATCTATCTAATATCTTTATTAAGGAAATATATAAAGTCAATAAAAACAAGTGTAGAATATAGAAACGTTGCACTTCCTTCTTGTTGGTTGGCGCCCGCCACTCCAATACTGCTGAAACCTTTGCCGGGTCCATGGAGAGCCCTTGTGGCAAGACGCGGTACCCCAGGAAGTCTCCTTCTTGCAGATCAAAGACGCATTTTTCTAACTTGGCATATAGTCCATGATCCCGCAATCGTTGTAACACCATTCTGACGTGTTTCTCGTGCTCCGATTGTGATCTAGAAAACACCAAAAAATCGTCCAAGTATATGATCAAGAACCGATCTAGATAATCCTGAAAGATATCGTTGACAAAATGCTGGAATGTTGCGGGAGCTCCGGATAATCCGTAATTCATGACCAGGGACTCGAATAATCTGGCTGAAACGGTGGGAAACCCAAGTTTTCCTCTTCATCTGCCACAATAGTACTAGGAACGGGACTACATGGCCCATGAGTCATCACACCATCAAAGGATTGTTAACAATGATAGGTTAATTATGGACATCTAGGTTCAAGGCTGGGAGAAGGAAACTAGTCATAATAGTTGTTATGTAGATAGCAGTTAAGTAGGTTTCATGAGAACATGTAAACAATGAAATGATGAAAGGAAACTGGGGTGAGATATAACCTGTGGGTCTTTTGTTTAAAGGTTAGAAGCAGCTTTCTCTCTACTTGTATGTCTTGGAAAATAAAGGATCTGTTCCCAAATCTATCTGTCAACCATTCTTTCCTAGAAGTCTATAATTCCTAACATTTTGTCATCTTTCTGGACTCCTTCTTCTTGCTGCACCCACCACCTCAATATGTGCCCTGGGTGCAGGGGAGAGAGGCAGGATGGTCAGGAAGGCGGAGAAAGACTTAGAGAGGGTGAGCAAGTCCATTTGGGATGAAGATGCAGGTGGGAGCTAGCAGAGATGAGTGGGAAGAATGTCCACTGTCATTTTGACTCTGATCATCTCCTTGGCCAAGCACCCCCCAAGTTCACAGAGCAGCTGACTTTGGAAGAGGCGGGAGGCTGCTGTGTCGATTGCTGGTTCTCTCCCCTCCCAAAGCGTGAGGCTGTTGTGTAAATGTTCATGCAGTGGCCTCCGACTTTTGGTAGGGAGTAGAGGCTTCAGACCAATAGTGGCAAAGCCATGAATGATCAAATCCATGGGTGTCAAATCCTCAAACTTGTTGCCTTTCCATTCTCCTCATTTCTTCATTTCTTTCCTTTCCTTCAGAAATGATGGGATTTTGTTAAGTAAACAAAAGTAATTTGAGAATGAAGAGAAGTAAATTAAGATGCAGGCTTACCTCTCACAGTTCTATTTACTTACCCTTGAAAATTAATTGATACTGAAACTCTTTTGTATGTAGCCTCACTGATGGTGAGGGAAAGGGGAGTAAATAAACATTAGGATTGCTGTTCAAGTTCACCGACAGACCTGTAATCACATAAATAGCATTAAATCACACTATTAAAGACAAGAGAAAGCATGATGAACTGAAGCTTGTTATGCACCATCAAAGTAGTTTGAAAACATAAGAAATCAGTACCAGGCCCTGGCAAAGTGTGTATTTATAACATGGCTGTTCATATAATTAAAATGAAGATTCATTTCAAAAAGGTAGAAGGCCTTCTTCGAAAGGGCAAATGGTTTGTATTCTGAATATAGATGTCTAGGGAAGTTCGCAGTGACAATTTGATCAGCCCTTTTAGAAACAATAAAAAGTCAATATAACAAACCATCATCCTTATGGGCTTAATATCTACAGGCTTATACTCTTGGCAGAATACTTAGGCTGGAATCCTCTCATGGCCTTACACTGGTATTAATGCTGTTCTCAGACAGTTGCATTTTCTTGAAGGGTGCACAAGTGTAATAAGTTATGTATATACCTCACAACCTCTGAGGATGCCTGCCATACATCTGGGTGAAACGTCAGGAGAGAATACTTCTGGAACATGGCCATACAGCCCGGAAAACACACAACAACTCTGTGATTCCAACCATGAAAGCCTTCAAGAACACAGTAAGAATAAAATATATCCTTCACCTATTTAAGGGCTCAAAGTAGCTAACATTTTTAAAAATGTCAGCTAAAATAATTTTATAACAGTAAACAACAATTAACCTGGGGAATCACATTAAAGTCAGTGAAAGTAAAAAATGCCTAGAAGCAAGCAGACTATGGACAAGTATTATCTGCCTTTATATGAAATAATCCGGTTGGTTCTATGTTTATTCAAATTGACTTCAATGGATCTTCCTCCTAAGTACGTTTGCAGGTCAAAGCCTTTTAGACTCGGCAAAATATAGATTAAGGCCGCCTGTGGCTGCCCACAGTGGTTTTCATGCTCCACCAATCCCTTCAGATTCCTTGCATGATCCTTTTCATGGCTAAAGAAGTATTAATTCCCTATTTTGGAGCCCCCGGAACTAGTAATTCAACTTTTAAATATGTTGTATCTCCCTGCACTTTTGAAACATAAAAATACAATTTTCAAAATCAGAAAGTAAACTTATAGCCACTTTTTGGTGTTTTGCTAGACAAATTCATAGCAATCCATGTGGCCTTTAGTGAATCATGGTGGAAGACTGACCCTCCTCTGATCCACCAGTTGTTTTAGGCCACTATGCAAGTAGTGTATTCTCTTTCCAAATAAATCCTGTATTTACATGGCTGTGAATTAATTTATATTTGAGAAATCATTCCCCACTTGATCCCAAAATATCTGAAAACAAAGTTGAAAGGTAAAGGATATCTTTATTATTATTTTCAATGGAATGTAACATCCAGTAAGTGTGCAAAGGACTACAATCCAAATACTACTATGTAGTTTATCGAACACTGAAAGGAACTTCTGAGTTGAGGACAGTCATGGAAACATTTAGAAAATGTTATCATAGTCATTCTTGTTACGATTCAATTTTGCTAAGGAACCAAAAGGAGTGAAAAGATCAAGAACGATCTGACCTGACATGCTACAACCTTAAAATTAAGCAGAAATAGTTGAAAGAAAGTTCATTTGTGCCTAAAGAGTTATATTCATAATGAATGAGGGTAAGTTCATTAAAAATTCACCCACTATATAGTCTACTTTTAAGGAATTTTGTTATGGGCTCTGCATGACCCCTCAAAAGCTCTATGTTTCTAGGCCAGCAATCTCCCAGCCCATCCATCCATGGTACAAAATATGCTACAGTCAGCCCTCCATATTTACTGTGATTAAAGATTCAGGACTCCTCAGGAGGATGACCACAGAATTGGACTGCAGACCTAGAGATTCCTAGAGAGGCATTCTCTCTAGGAATATTTAAGTCCTTCAGCATGATGGTCAACATTCAGCACAGTTTGACCATAGGGTCTCACTGGAGGGCCTAGAGATTCCAAGAGAGAATATTTTAATCAATAAATAATGAAATCAACAAAAGTCAAACCCACAAATGTGGAGGACCAACTGTACTTATGAAAGTGAAAGGATGATGCTGAAAAACTGTCATCAGTCCTAGGTGGTATAGGCACATCTACATGAAGACTTTATCTTCATGTAGCAGGATGGGCTGGCGATTAAATCCATGTTGGCTCCATGATGCATGGAGCTGATTTGGGATAATGTGAGCCAGGCAGCATAACATGAACTTGAACTGCATTAACAAAAGTTGTGGATTGCTCTGGTGTTTTCCTGAGAATTTGGAGGAAACCATGTCTTTGGGGCCATGTAAATAGTAGGGCTGGTTTTTGAGACTGTTTATGAAGCCATCCCATGTTCCTTGGATGGCCCAGGGACATAGAATGGCCTTTACTGTCCACTTACTGTTCTCATTGTAACCATAGTCACCGGATTCAAAATGGCTGATGGGTGTTGCTTGTCACTTGGAGTGAGGTTGGCTACGGTGCAAGGGCAATCAGAGACAGCAAGAGGGGATGAATGATCATGATTCCTCTCTGCCTATACAATAGTGGTAAGAATCATCCTGAGGTTGGTCTGGAACCTGACAGTCTGGATCGGCCTCAGGAGAAAGTGTCTATGTAAGACCATCCATACATGTGAAGGATGATGGAAATTGCAGTTCAGCAACAGCTGAAGGCCTATGTTTTCCTCATCCATGAGAGATGTAGCAATGTCAAAATCCTTTTGAGTGAATGGAAGAAGCAAACAAAAGTGAATCTTTGACTAATTGTCCTTTTTCTTCTGTGGGGACAAATCATAGAATGATGTAAGTCACTTGCAGTTATAATCTAACTCAGTGGTTTCCTTTATTTAAATGCAAGGTTGTGGTAAATCAATACCTAGAGAAGAAAAATGATGAAAGGGAAGCTTACTTAACTGGCAGGTTGAGATTGTTGCATTCAAAACTGTAATGAGGCTGACAAATGTCTTTTCAGACTAACAGGATATTCTAAAAGATTTCTGTTTTGATGGTCTAAAAGGTTTCTATTTTGAGTTCTTTTCAAAACATCATATAGCGGTGATTCATTTCAAGGACATTGCTCTTTTGAAAGAATGGGCTATGGTTAATAAATTGTTTGTGATTTGTGGTTCTTTTTCTGTGTTCAGTACTGTAATCTTTGATCTCCACCCTCGCTCCACCCACCTCAGCACACCATTTTGTCCATATCCTTGATATTGTCCTTCCTCTGTAATAATGGCTGTTTCCCCCTGAATTCAGCTAAAGGAAATCAGGAAAAGCACACACACACGACATATAAGAGCACAGGCAATAACTCCGTTAGCAAAACCTCTGGGAAAGAAACTCCTTTTATATCCACCTAGTAATTCCTTTCTCTTTCTCCTTTGTCAAGCTGGACATTTATTTAGTAGCATTAAGCTTGGGAGGCTGTTGAAGGAGGTCTGCAGAAACAGAGTTACTGTGGCAATTTTCAGTGCTGTGTCTGTATTAACTGCTTCACATGGAAAAGAACAGGATGTTGCTCTAGTCAATCTTACTATAGTAGTGTGTCTTTGCATAAATAGCACCAACCTCCAGACATCACTGTTGAACATGTATGATCAGCAAAAAAGAGAGAGAAAGGGAAAAAGCAGGTCAGTCTGCCCCATCAGCCACTTCCAACATGAAAAAAAGCATGGTCTATAAGTATAGGAATCATGAGACAAGTGGAGGCTGGTCAAAGAAGAAAAAAACCATACCTGGAAGCACTGTGGAAAAAGCTTTCAAGAGGTCTATAGAAGGTTCAAAATGTTCTCTTTGACTTATACAAGGTGTACCATACCTGACTGTTTCATTTCACATGTGTGTATTTATTATTTTTTTTACTAGAAAGTTTCCATAATATAGTATAGAAATAAATTGAGCTCTTTATTTTTTAGGAAACTATCCTTGTTATTCCCAAATTATTTTTGCTTCTGCTACCAATAGTTCTGTGAAAGACGTATTGTCTAGGAAACACATCCACTTTGTCAAATGCAGTATAGCTGTAGTCTAACAAGATGATGTGTAGACTTTTAGGGTTTGTTTCTGAAAATTGGTGCTGATGTGATCAGTGTACTGACATGAATCCATGAAAAACTGAGGATACCACTCTTTAGAAATCACAGCTAAAGAAAATGTTACTGCCTCAAATCATTTTTGCCCAGTTGGGAGGCCTTAATAAAGATATAGTAAAGCTTTCTTCAGCTAGGCAAATAAATTTGTGACCCTTGGTCACCAGCTGTATCCCATGTCTTTCTTCTGGGTAGGCACACAGTATTATGTTTCATATTACCATGACACTGATGGTAGCTCAACTATGTGGAAACTGGGGGTGCATCCAGACAGGCGCAAAATGTGTGCCCTCTCAGATATTTATGGGGGGGGGGGTGTCCAGATGATGCCCCACGAAATTACGAATGTTTTTGCTACAAAGAAGGAAAAATCTGCTTTGTAGCAAATTTATTTGTTAGTGGGTTTGTTCCATACCTCCTAGGAAGGCACAGGGCAAACCCACTATGGCTGCTGTCTGAACTGGCCAATCAGATGTTTTGGGACTTCTGAAGGGGCTGTCCCCACAGTCGTTTTGTGTTTTCCGGGCTGAATCAGACCCAGGAAATGCGAGGGGGCTCTAACCCCCAGCCACCCCAATCCTCTTTTTAAAATAAAAGAACTTACTCCACCTCCATTAGTGTGGTGCCAGATCTCTCCTGGAGCATAGGAATGATGGGCCAGGAGAAAGGGGAAGAGGAAAATCACTCCTGGCCCCCCTTCTTCCGGCAGGTCATTTCTATGCACCAAGAAAGCTCCGGCACTATGCTAATAAGTGGTGCCAGTAAGTTCTTTTATTTTTAAATGGAGTTGGGAGGATTGGGGAGGGGGGGAGCTGTCCTCCAGTTCTCCTGGTAGGTACCTGGAGGACATCTAGACAGCGTCAGCAGAAAGCACAGTTTTTTTGGTGGTATGTGGATTAAAATCTGCCTCGATCTGGGTTTTTTAAACCTGGGTTGAAGCGGACTTTACCATTGTCTGGAACCACCCTGGGTGTTACAAGAAACAAAGACACATTACTGGTGTAGTTCCAATGTCACATAAAACATAGCTTTGTACTGAACCTTATGGTGCCTAATTAATTTTACTCCAATGGGTTCATAATTTTTAAAAATGTCTTAAATGGTTTCAACTTGTTTTAAAACTGTCATGTAGTTGTCTGGTTTGGCATCAAGTGGTTTAATATGCTTTTGCCTGTTCTGAAATTTTTTACTGTTGTAAAAACTGATTTTATTTTACAAAGAGATCTCATGATATATGGCAAAATGTACATATATGTATTTATTTTGTATCTTTATATTTAATTAATTTGAATCTTACCTTTTGCTCAGGCTGTGTGAACTAAATGTTTAAATAGTCTGTCACCCCCTATTTGATTTTGGAGTATTTCTTCACATAGTTTAATAGTTTGATCCTACGTGACCTGCCCACCAACAATGTTCTTGAGAGTGCCATAGCATGGCATACAAAGAGAGAAATGAATCCCCTCCAGTGTTAAAATTATAGAACAAAGGAAGTCTTAATATAATCCACATCCTTCACTCCCAGGCCTTTACCAGTTTATTTAGCCTTCTAAAATAATAGCTAATTGAACTACTGTTCTCCCTGCCTCACTCTAATTTTATCACTGAATCTCTCCTCTTTTCTACTCTAACGACACAACTGCCATAACCTAATGTTTAATGCTCCTGCAGCTCCTATTGAGGCACTGTTCTCTGCATTTAAAGGATAAGATAATCGAATAGCTGTTCCCCTATAATGAGCATTCAATGTTATTTTACATGTCAGATTCAAGATGATCTAATCCTAGGTAGAACTCATGTCATCCCATGGATTTTAACAAGGTTTAGAGGACACTATGTGCATATCTGGCTCAATAATACTGCACTAGCTTACTCAGGAGTAAGAACCACTGAATTATTTATTTATTTGCAGCATACTGAACTCAGTTGGACCTAACTTCTGAGTAAATGTGGATAGGGTTTGGTTATTGACTATTTCTTTCTCTTATTTTTGGTTGGAAACAGATTTCTTTTATATTTAATCTGACCTTAAATAGGACACAAATTACTGATGCTGTTAGCATAGGAATTAGTGCAGAAGGGAAACAAATTTATAAAGAGTAATTGCCTTTTTACTTTAGGCTTTTAGGCATTTGCATTTCATGATGAACTTCACAGCATAATTGGTCAAATTGATGGATAATTACTGAATTTTTCCTTTTATTAGGTTTCTTGTTTAGTATTTCTAATTTATTAATTTTATTTATACTGTCCCCTCAATATTTAGACATTAAGTTCACAAATGATCATGGAAATTTATTGATTAGAGTATGGAGATCTCATTCAGGATTCATTAGTAGAGTTTATTTCTTCATTTGCACCTTATTGACTGACATGGGTAATATTAGTCTATGGACAGAAAACAATCTAAGCAGTATTAAAATTTGAACTATTTCATCATGCTATCACCTTAACTGCAACATAACAAAATAACTGCAACACAGCACATTTGAAGTCCCAACTCTTGTGAATTTTAATCTACATTTCATCAGTGGATTTTAACTTGTATTTTTCTCAAGTTGCTCCTGACACAAAAAAACCTGTGTATTTTAACTCTGTGTATCACCACGAAATAGTGTTTTATCTTTTGTTTTAATTATGTTGTGTCCCACCTCAAGCCACAGGGAGAGTCAGGTAATAAAATTGTTGTTATTGTTATTATCATCATTATAATCATTGCAAAAGACTCAACCGTAGATGGCAGAATGGGAGGATCAGTGGACAATGGGATGCCCCAGTCACTACTCTCCTTGCTTTAGCTGGGCCCAGATGTCTCTTGTAGAAGGTTTTCCTTTTCCTTTTCTGGCATTGCAAGATATATCCCTAACTCTAATCCTTACAAGGTTGGGGAAGACTTTTGCAAATTATGGGGATCTTTTGATCCATAAAGGGGTCCAGGTTCTGTAACCGTCTCCTCCCTTCTGCCCCTATAGCCATTCATAATTTGTGGGAAATCTACAAAACTATTGTAGTTTGTCATAATGAGATCCTGTCAATTCCAACTGTAATATAGATTGAATTAAAGGACGTTGTAGGTGATCATAAACCAAATACATGAACTTCCATAAGGGTGGGTTACAGGAAAATTAGACAGCGTTTTTGATGCATTGTTATTTCCAGTGTGTGGTATTGCTTTTCACAACAGTGTGACAGAAATTGTGGGTGAACAACAAAATAAAAGAGGCAGCTGGCACTGGATGTGAAAAGCTCCATTGTGTTAAAACACCATTCAGCTAATACATGATGGTTACCTCACAACATTTTATTTGTTCATATTTACAGGGAAATTTTGGGGGGGGGGGTGTGTGAGTCTTCATGGGAAACACAAGTGCTGACTCTGCCTCACTTTATGGTAGGAAAATATCAAGAGATTCATAGTAGTGCTGGCACAAGTCTGAGAATAACATGACTTTATTAACTATGCAACAAGGGAAGATGTACATGGTAAACAGAGTCATTTCCTGTAGCTAGCTACTAAAAATCATTGTTGCCTTGTCTGGGGTTACTTGGATAATAGCATACAGGCCAGTAGGTTGCTTGCAGTGACAGATACAAGGAGGGTAACAGTAAAGTAATAGAGGCAAGAGACCTCGATTTTCCTTCCGTGCAGTATAGAAAGCTCTTATGTCACCAGTGTTGAAGAAAGATACCCAACTCCCATCATTTAACACAGAACCCAATATGTTTTCAGCCATCATCAGTAACTTAACACTGACAGAACAATTATAAGAATGCTGGATGATTAAACATATGACTGTCACCCAGGGCCGGTCCAACATGGGAAGTCAATTACGCTTCGGTGTTGGGTGCACGTCGACGGGGGGCGCTCTTGAGCCTCGTCGCCTTCTTGGGCAAAACATGTGCCTTGGTAGCCCTCTGTGCGCTCCGTACCCTCCCATGCCTTTTTCCAGCTGATTTTGACATTTTTGTCCCTGAGCGGTATTTGAACTCGCAGCCTCCTGGTTCTGAGTGTGGTGTGCTCTCTCTGGGAGCCACCGACCGCTCTGTAACAATAGCAATTCGGAACTTATACTTATTCACTCTCTTGTAATTGGTTCATCTTTTTCCTTTATCGGGGCTGTCCTGGCCCCGCGCCTTCCCAAACTTGGGGACATTCCTTCCTTCATCCTTCTCTTTAGAGTCCCCTAGGATTTATGTGCCAAGGAGTCTGGCTTGCTAGGGTACTTTGGGAAACTACATCATTATGTATATAAAATTGCCCTAAAAGTTCAGTGTTTCTGTCTATGTGTTCCTACTTGCCCATGTGTTATGTTGCCTCATTGTCTTATGTTTCTGAGACCCCATCCCCTTCCCTTTGGTGGGAAACAGTGTTTCTGACCCCAAAGAAGTCCTGCATCCCACATAATCATATAGCCTGTGGGGACGAAACCAAGCTGGGAATTCCCTCATCATGTATAATTATGTGAGAGGAAGTCATAGGGAGGAGGGAGCAAGCTTGTTGTCTTCTGCCTTGGAGACTAGAACTTGGAAGAATGGCTTCAAACAAATAACCCACATTACCTGCTTTGAACTGGGATATATGGCAGTAAGGACTCAGACAATCCAGTTCAAAGCAGGTAATGTGGGTTATCCTGCCTTGATATCTTGGGTTATAGAGCTGTGTGGAAGGGCCCGAATTCTTTCTCCTTCTCTGCCAAATAATGCTGGAAAGTGTCCAGAGGAGTGCCACATCTACGGCAGGCATCCTCAGAGGTTGTGAGGTCTTTTGGAAACTAAGCAAGTGGGGTTTGTATATCTTTGTTGAGAAGTGTTAGCTGGCCCTGATTGTTTCATGTTTGGAATTCCCGTTTTTGAGTCTTCTTTTTTTACTGTCCTGATTTTATTTATTTATTTATATATTTCCCATACTTCTGCCCTGCCCTTCTCACCCGAAGAGGACTCAGGGTGGCCTCACAACTGGCAACAATTCGATGGCCGACATACAAATTCCAATAATATGACAATTAAACACAAACATTAAAATAAAAACTACTAAAAACAACAATTACAACCACACAAGTTCAAAATCATAGTCCAGAATCAGTCCAGTGGTCAATACTTAAAAAGTCCTCAAGTATTGCACTGCTAGGAATAATGCTTGGTCCATAACCATGTCTAGCAAGGCTATTCTATGCTAATCAAGGTGATCAATTGCAGTTATTCACACTTGCCGTTCATATTATCCAACATTTTTGCTTATCCAATGCTCTGCTGGCCCATTTATGTGGTTTGGTGGGGGGGGGGCACCAAAATTTATGTTCGCTTACACTTGAAAATTACCTTGGGCCGGCTCTGCTGTCACCTTTGCATATTTTTAGACACTTCTCTTTCTTAACATGTATTATGGGATTCCCCTGCTCCCTCAGTTACTCCAACACTTTGTGACATATGATTTATATAGTCTCGTCTTTAACATAACATTTAAAATGTGCGCATTGGGAAAGCTGTATAGATTAGGGTCAACCAAAGATGGATTTTTAGAAACTTTCTTCCCAGTACCATTTTTGTATTAAATCACTCCTTTTCTCCAACTTGTGGTTGCCCTTTATTCAGTTGCATACCAAATTTTGAGCCTTGGCAAAGGGAGTGTCCCAGTTAACACCCTGGGGTGGAGAGTTTGCACTGAGACAAGAAAGTGACATCCAGTTCATTGTGATCCCAGCCTTAATAATGTGTCCCACAGCTGTTCTTTTGTTTAAAATACATGCAACTCCAAATCATTTTCTTAAAATTAAGTGTACTTGGCCTATGTTATTGAAAGGAAGGGATATAGTAGTACCTTTGAGACTAACTGAGGGAAAGATATTGGTATCATTAGCTTTTATAGGCATCAGACTATTAGATGCAGTGGACTTAAAGCTACGAAAGCTTATACTCCCAATTTATTTCTCTTAGCTAGTCTCAAATGTATTAAAAGACCATGTTACATATTGATCCAGAGTAACATGGCTATATCTTTGAATTCTTGTATTATATTATTTCAGAACCAAGGAGTGAGTGAGGGAACAGAAAAATCTAGAAACATACATGCTTCCAAGTAAGTATGTACATAGTCTGATATATTCAATGTGATTTCATCTGTCTCTCTGTAAAATCTCAACCACTGAATAATTGTCAATATTTGCAAAATCTTTCCAAAATAGAAAAGATAGGATGATAGGATTATAACATAATCTACTATAGATTTTACTTCAGGGCATCAGAGGTCACACCATAGTGTAAACAATCAATAGTTATCCTATCTAAACCTGGGACATTTAAACAATTTTTCATGAGCTGTGAAGGTTAAATGAGGTACTTGCCAAGATCTGCTGAGAACTGTTTGGGCTTTACATATTTTATACAAAGCCTTTGTGACGTGCTTATTATTGCTCTCATTAATGGCTTACAATTAATCATAAGGATTTGGTTGAGGTTCCTGCACATACAACTTGCCTAATTTATTCATCTAATTTGTTGCTGGGGAGGGAGTATTCCAGAGAAAATGCTGCATAAATGGTCATAAAGTAAGATTCAATTCATGGCACACATTGTATATGTGCTCAATTAACTAGGGGTGGTGTTTCTGCAATTAGTCAGTCACAGCTAGTACTTAATAATCTGGCCATAAAAGGGACAGTCACACTTGATCTTGGTGAAAAGAAATGGGGCACCAG
Source organism: Anolis carolinensis (assembly GCF_035594765.1). Classification (NCBI taxonomy): domain Eukaryota; kingdom Metazoa; phylum Chordata; class Lepidosauria; order Squamata; family Anolidae; genus Anolis; species Anolis carolinensis. The sequence continues at coordinate 201,543,286 of NC_085843.1, forward strand.
TAGAGTGTCATTTCCACAGTGTTACCACAATTAATCATCCAAAGGGTTGATCATAGAGATATATACAAAAAGAGAATCATATACACATTCTCATTGTAGTGTTCCTGCAACTTGATCTCTCTGCATGGAAAACATTTTCTGGCTTACGAAGAAAAAAGTAGAACCTCTGCACATGAGTGGAATATCATCATCATCATCATCATCATCATCATCATCATCATCATCATCATTATTGGATAACACTCCTTTATTTATTTATTTAATTATTTATATATTCAATGTTATGGTTTTTTGTTTTTTGTTTTTTAAAAAAGCAGTGTTCTCATATGTACACACTGTTGGCCCTACATATAGGCTGCTATTTTTAATGACATCCAAGATTTATGATGATCTTGTTTTCACATACCGGATAGACACACAACACTATTTTTGGGAGATTCCATTTGAGGTGGAATTTAGGGAAGTCAGGATTTCAGATCATGCAAAGACCTCTTTCCATTTCCTTTAGTCATTTCAAGAGGAAATAAGAAAGGGTCCTTAGTGTTCTTAACCCTGCACCCCCATGGATTCATAGTCAATTGAGGCTTGGTAGATACTTGAGAGGCTATTCTGCTATATGCTGTGCAGGATCTTGGGCCATATTTTACAAGTTTGATGGAAAATCACTAGAATTTGAATTGCTTATTCTGTGAATGTTATCAGAAAAATATTTCCAAGTGAGTTGCTCAGCCTCCTACAGCCATTTATGCCCCAGTTACACTGACATACAGGTTTTAATACAGGGGGAAACGTGGTTTCCCTGTGCAGATGATTACAAAGGAAATTCTGAAACCAGTTTGAAGCCTGGATAGTGATTACACAAACAACAGAGCACTGGTGCATATTAAGGCCTTTTTTTCATTTCACTTTTGTGGGTGTGTGTTGTCTGACCTCCACAGATTGAAGCTAGCTCCAAACTGGGTTAAATGGACAGTGTTGATGGGCCTTATAATTAATTTCTAAATTACAAAAGTGGTTTCCATAGCATATTTTGGGGGTGTATATTAGGCACTAATCAATGCAGATTTTACAGGTGACAAAGGATGGGGACTCAGGTGAGTGGGGCGATGTGGGGCGTTCCCCATGCCCCCAGTCAGGCATCGCTGGAATCACCAGAATCCATAGCAATTCCAGTGGCCTTTGTGAAGAGGTCATATTTCAGCTTGGATTTCAGTGAATAATCTCAGATCTCAATAATGTAAAATTGACTTCCCCAACATAGCTGAAAGATTATGGAAGTTGTAATATAATATATCTGTCATAGTCTATCATGTAATTCCTTACTTGGCAATTATGGGCATTGCAATCTTAATGAGCTAGCATGGTGAACACTGAACTGTGACTCCCGCTGGAATCCAACTGTGTAGACTCATATAATGCAGTTAAACTTCACTATATGAGTCAAATTGCATTTTATGGCAGTATAGATGGGACTTAAGTGATACTCTCTCAGTCTCACAGGATGGCAAAGGGAACACCTCCTCTGAAGAAATCTTGCAAAAAAAAAAAAAAAGCCTCAATGGTAGGCTCACCTTAATGTTGCGATATGTCAGAAATGACTAAAAGGCACACAAAAAGTCTGAAAGAATGCTTTAAGACTTTCTCAGTTAAATATTAATAAACTAACATTGAATTGTTTATTTGCAAATAAATGATAGCAGCAAATCAGAACAGTCACTGGCATTATTTATGGTCTAAACTACTGCTGGGTTGATGTGGAAAATATGTGAATTATAAACAAGAAGTTTCAGCAACAATTACAAAGAAATATCCACAGGTGACTGATTTTGACAATAAATGCCCTTCATGTCTAGAGTCAAATAAAACCAGAAACTAAAAATAAGGAGAATGTTTGAGGGTGCTATTAGCAAAAAGCAAAAGTTGTTTCCAATGTGTTTTCATATTTGACTGGTATGCTAAAAATATATTGGAGTTTCTATAACAATTTTATAATAATTGGAGATCGTTAAAATGCTGATAACTATTATTTGAAGCTACATGAGCTTTGCATTTTGCTGATATGATGAGAAGCATAGCTATTGTTACCACACTTTTTGTACCTGAAGTTAGAAATGTGTTCCTTTTTGGTCCTCTGTAATCAATAGTGTTGGCTTTTCCTTTCCTTTTCTGTGTAATCAGTTTGCACAATGGTGTTTTTTGACTTGCCTCCCAGTCTTTTTTATTCATCATAAAACTATAATCTCACTTCAATCTTTTATGTTGTTCTCTCTGAAACTACTCCTGACCCTATACAGTCATTTATAGTGTTTGATTTGAATGAAATTATTAATCTGAACCAGAATACATTCACTGAATCAGTGGAGTTTACATAAGTGTTGATTTGCCAGGCCCTCCATTGATTCAAAAGTCTCTCATTGGATTAGATTTCAGTCTTTGCAGTCTGTTACACTGTATAATATCACCCTGGTATCTGTGGAATTGATATATATGCAGGCCCGTAGCCAGGATTATGATTAGGAGGGGGGATTTTGGTTCGGGGGGGGGGGGCTGAGTTTGAGTGAGAGAGGGTCTACCCTAGCAAATCTTTTGTATTGTTATCCCAATACCCCCATGCATATGGGATATATTGAGCATGGTGATCAGATCATGATATGAATAAACACAGCAGTTTAAATAATAAATGTAAGGCCTTCTCGCGGACCATCCTGAGAATTTCGGGGGGGGGGGGGGGTGAAGCTTTTATGCCTTTATCCAGGTTTTTATTTATCAATAGTTTCACTTATTCACTTAGGACTTTCTGTACAAGCTACATCCCATTCTCAGTACCTTTGCTGTTTACCCCATCTAATAAAAAAAAGGTTTACTGCAGCCATACAAAGTCTGGGAATGTTTCCCCAGCAGATATTGGGGATCTTACTGTATCAGCTCGATTGCAGAATCCCCAGCTATGGTGTGTTATTTAATGGGACCAAATTGTGGTCCAAGCATGGTAGGAGACTGGAGGATGAACACTGCATCCCATCAACAATTATTTGCCCCTAAATGACCTGAAATGCTGTCTGGCTTGCATGGGACATTTTTGTTAAGATGTTATGCCCTCCTGAGCCATTGTAGGTCCAGTAAAAAAAGTTTTCAAAAACAAAGTGAAAATAAGTCAATGTTTCCAATAAGTACCCCTCCTGGGCCTAAGTTGGCTCAGGGGACCATAACTTTGGCAAAATGCCATCATGTTGGGACTATTTTTATTGCCTAGAAGGAATGGAGCCCCCAATGGTGCAGCAGGTTAAACCACTGAGCTACTGAACATTCTGACCAAAAGGTTGATGGTTCGAATCTGGGGAGCTGAGTGAGCTCCCACTGTTAGCCCCAGCTTCTGCCAACCTAGCAGTTTGGAAACATGCAAAATGTGAGTAGATCAACATGTACAGTTCCAGCAGGAAAGTAACAGCACTCCATGCAGTCATGCTGGTCACATGACCTAGGAGGTGTCTACAGATAATGCCAGCCCTTCAGCTCAGAAATGGATATGAGCACCAACCCCCAGAGTTGGACACGACTAGACTTAATGTCAGGGGAAAACCTTTACCTTTACCTAGAAGGGGTGTGGGGCTATTCCACTGGAAGTGTTTTTTCTGGTACCACCATGTTTCCCATCCTTGCATTAACTCCTCCCTCCACCCCCCTTAAAAAAAAAAACCTTTACTGATATGCAGGGATAGAAAATGGAACATGTTTGGTCCATTATGATCCCAGATGGTGACTCTGAGGACAGACTTTTTGAAAGATGGTTCATATAAAGAAGAATTCCTCTGAACATGAGAATAATGTTCCTATTCGAAGTTGAAGTAGTCCTTTCCAAACTCAGGTTTTCCATTTTAGCAATTAGGTCAAGAGCACTTATTCCTCTTGCCATATTCCTGATTTTCATTTCTCCTTCTTCTTTTCAAGAGCAAAAGTGACAATGTGTGTTTCAATTTTTACTCTCCGAACCAATCTTACTCATCTCTCTTTCTGAATATCTTTTCTCTGGCTCAGTTTTTAAAAATAATCTGCTTGACATGTGCTTCAAAAGGATAGTGTCTCCTAAAACATTTTGACTTGTATGTAGTCTTTACTTTCGTTTCACAGAGATTCTTGACAATGTACTGTAAGACGACATTCTATAGTAGACCTCTTCAGTCTAGTGTCATAAGTTCTGCAAAAACCAATACAAAGTTAACCATTATGTAAATGGAAACTGTTATGGTTGAGCCTTATGGCTCCGATACTGGGAGACGTGGTCGTAAGACTCCTCGAGAGTCAGACTCTCTTGAGGAGCGAGAAAGGAAACGGCTGCGGGACTTATTTGCAGAACCAACAGACGAAGACTCCTTTGAGGGTTTTACCGAGGGATTGGAGGAAGAGGTGGTTAGCTCAGAGGAGGATGACATGGAATGGACTGGTGTGAGGGAGGATTTGGGTCTCACCGGCAATGATAGTGTGGGAGGCGACTGGCGGGTTGCAGGATCGGATCCGTGGACGAGTTGGAGGGATGGAACGGGATCCACAGCTGGGGATGCTGTGGGGCGTAGTCAAAGGTGTTTTAGCTCTGATGAGGATGATGATGAGGCACCTGGAATTAGGGTAACAGCTGACAGCGATGAGGAGTTGTAAACTGGCATAAAATGGGGTTTTGAATCCAGGTCTAATTGCGTTGGGCAAGGTAATCTGGACGAACGCTTGGGCTCTTGTTGGGAATTTCCTGAAGACGGGTGTGTTTCGCTTGCTGAATACGTAAGTTACCAAGGACACTGGGCATAGACGGCGGGAGGAACTGTGTGGGCTTTTGTTGTACAACCTGTGTTTAATCTTATTAGCTTGGACCTCCGTCGTCTTCTTGACGGACATTAATTGCCTACTCTGGATTGACGCTGGACGGACTGACTGACTACGACCTCGGACTACCCCTTCTGTGGCTTTCGGTGGAATTGGTGAATTAAAGACCTCTGTACCTGGCTTTCGACCTCGGACCGGACTGGGACCCTGCTGACCGTTGCTTCCCTGATTGATGTGCTTGGATCCGGATCCCGTTTGTTGCACGGAGGAGTAACAACCTTAGTTACTCATTTGCAGCTTTCGAGTAGCAGAGAGGAATCTGCTGCCAGCTTTTTATGTTTCTTTGAGTCTTTGTTTATCAACTTTTGTTTGTTTAAATTGCCGGGCTGAAGTAAGCATTTTCTGTTTAACCCGGATTAAACTCCCGTTTAATCCGGTTTATCTTTTGAACCGCTTTAGGTATCAGCGGAGTCTTTTTTGTGTATCTTTTACACTGAAGGCAAGTGTTTGCCTAGTCCTTTGTTTCATACGGGCACTTTTTAGTTCTGTAACTTTAATAAACTGTGTTGAACTTTATCTGGTGGCGTTCTGTCTGTGACAGAAACCTAATGTTATTATTAGCTGATGCACCAGAAACTTACATATATTGGTTTTTTCTACTGTAGAGGATGAATATATGCTCTAGTTAATCTGCACTCTGTTTCTATTTTGTAGCAACCATCTCCTAAAGACTCCTATTCAATGCAGCATACCAGCCATCAGTTTTTCCCATTGGTCATATCCTCAGATTCCATGTGACCTAAGTTCAAAACTCTGAACTTATTTTGTAATGGAGTCAAAGGCAAAATTGGTTTTGTTTAGCTAATCAGAAAATCTGAAGAAGCTGCCTGTGTATTATTTTTCTGGAACCTTTCAAGTGATTTTCTATGAAAGTAGCACTTGTGGTAATGTTGATTAATGCCTGGATTCTAACTAGATATATGTGCATTGGAGGTTACTTCTGAGATTCTAACAGTGATAGAGTTTGTCTACCCATAAGAATTTGGGTGAAAATTATGTAGCCCAGTAACCATGCTTCAGGCTGTTTCACCAGAGACCACACTATGTGTGGTGGTGGAAATGTCAGCCAGCTATTTCCTATTGATTCTTGCTGATATTACTTGGTGAATGGGGCTGTGGGGTGGAGGACTTAGGCCAGGAGGCACTATGTAGGTCTGCAACTACTGTGGTTATGTATTTGTGGCATGGGGGTGGAGGGTGGAAATGAGTGTCTTCTTCACACCCAGCCAGTCTGATATCTATTTTTAAGAAAAACATGCAAAGAGATCAAGAACAACATCTAATAAAGAAGTTCTTGTCACAATTCTTCCTCATACAGAGGTCACTCATGTAAGTTCAGGATAGAATCATGAGGCAGGTGCTAGGAACAGACCCCTATCAATTGAAGTGGTTTCTGCCCTGTAAGTGGGGATTGGGTCCTAAATATTTTCTAAAATAGGGAATGTGTAAGGATTATGAATGTGAAAGAATTACCAATGCTGTAACTGAAGGTTACACATTCATAACTCCCTTTGTGAATTCAAGCCTAGGATTTATATTTGGATAAAATATGTATATGTAACACTTGGTTCAGCTGAGAAGGTGAGAAACACTAAAGAAGAAATTGTACTTGCTCCAGAGAGAAAGCCAACTATAGTTTAGTCCAGAGAGGAAGCCAACTATAGTTGACAATCATAGGGATGATGAGTCCCTTCTCACTTCAAATTAGTCCATATCATTTTAATAAATAAATTTAGGAAGGGATGGGAAAGAAAATTCCTTACACTGAACTTCGTATCATTTGTTTCTCTATTATATTTTATTGAGGGTTTACAGGTTGCTGACAATTAGTGCTAGTAAGCAGCAAGAGCACTAGTGGTTTTTTGGAAGGCAGAGCTAGCGGAAGAAACTTTGGGAAAATGTACATGTACACTGCGTATAAAATATGCAGGCTAGTTGGGGGATTTTATGTTTTGAAAATGTTTGCATTAATAATAATAATAATAATAATAATAATAATAATAATAATAATAATGCAAGGAAACGGACGAAACCATTGATCATATCCTCAGCTGCTGTAAGAAAATTGCACAGACAGACTACAAACAGAGGCACAACTATGTGGCCTAAATGATTCATTGGAACTTATGCCTCAAGTACCACCTCCCAGCAGCAAAGAACTGATGGGATCACAAACCTGCAAAAGTATTGGAAAATGAGCACGCAAAGATACTGTGGGACTTCTGAATCCAGACTGACAAAGTTCTGGAACACAACACACCAGACATCATAGTTGTGGAAAAGAAAAAGGTTTAGATCATTGATGTTGCCATCCCAGGTGACAGTCGCATTGACGAAAAACAACAGGAAAAACTCAGCCGCTATCAGGACCTCAAGATTGAACTTCAAAGACTGTGGCAGAAACCAGTGCAGGTGGTCCCGGTGGTGATGGGCACACTGGGTGCTGTGCCAAAAGATCTCAGCTGGCATTTGGAAACAATAGGCATTGACAAAATTACGATCTGCCAGCTGCAAAAGGCCACCCTGCTGGGATCTGCGCGCATCATCCGAAAATACATCAGACAGTCCTAGACAGTTGGGAAGTGTTCGACTTGTGATTTTGTGATATGAAATCCAGCATATCTATCTTGTTTGCTGCGTCATAAATAATAATAATAAATAATAATAATAATAATAATAATAATAATAATAATAATAATAATAATAATAATAATAATTTATTCATACCCCGCTCCATCTCCCAAAGGACTCGGGGCAAGCCCAAAACAGTATTACATCAATAAAAACAGTAAAACAATAAAATCACAATATAATAACAAAAGTTAAAATAACTTAAAACATAGACAGTAATCCCAATCTGTAGTCAAGCACCATAGGCCATGGGCCATTTTAAGGGGAATGGAAATCTGAAAATGCATATTCTTTGGTGACTAGGGATGGTAACAACTAAAGGTAATAAAATGCATGGAATGGCCAAGGTCTAGGTAAAGCACATGGACAATCAACTATCAGTTATGAGAAGGCACCTGTGAACATCCAAGTTTTCAGATTCTTCTGGAAGGAATCCAGGGTGGGAGCTAATCTAATCTCATTTGGGAGGGAGTTCCAGAGCCTTCAAATTGTTTAAATATTTGTAAATATGTTTGCAATATTTCTGTATAAGAGGCTGTAAAGGGTGCATGGAAGAAAAATAACGGCAAAGTAGTCACACACATTGGAAGGGTTTTTCTCAACTGAAATTTCTCTTCTTTAGAACACCCCCTCGCCATTTTTCCTATTGCTACAGCAGAGTAGGAAATTTTCAGTGTTATCTTGCATTGTATTCAAGACACATAACAACAATCAGGACAAGGACTGTACTGTGCAAATAATTCATCACATTTGAGCTAAAGGAACAGCTGGAAATTATGCCCCTTCCACCAAAATTGTAGCTATAACATATAGTATAGATTAAGGTTAAGTATTTTATTACTTATGATTACACTCATCTCTGAAATGTCTGCATAATGAAATGATTTCAAATACCTCCTTATGTTCCCGCATTTATTTACTTATTTTCTGCTTTTCTTCCCATGAAGGTCCAGGGAGTTTTACAACACTAAGGAAAATGAAGTATAGCCAACACTAATAATTATAGTACAAAAATTCAATTAAAATAACTGTCATCACATTATAAACAGGTAAAACTAAAATAGCCCTAAAACATTAAAAACACATCAAATGTTAAATGCTAAAATAAAGAGACCCGAAGTTGCCCACCTAACTCCACCAACCAAGGCCAAACTCCTGACTAAATAAGAAAATCTTGGCTTGTTGGCAGAACAGTGAGATGATTATACGTGACTCCCATGGAGGGAGTTCTACATGCCTAGAATTCATGTGGTTGTAAATCCCTGGGTGACAGAGACTCTGCACATGACCTGTTCAGATACACTGATGCCCCAATGTGTACTCAAATACCAACCCATGAAAAGTCATTCATTCCATTTTGTAATGATAGAGCCATTTGAATTCCCCACCATGAAATAAAGATACCAGATGCAGGAAAATTGATATAAGGGAATATTTACAAGGTAAAGGTAAAAGTTTTCTCTTGACATTAAGTCTAATTGTGTCCGACCCTGGAGTTTGATGCTCATCTCCATTTCTAATCCAAAGGGCTGGCGTTGTCTGTAGATGGCTCCAAGGTCACATGGCCAACATGACTGCATGGAGCACAGTTACCTTCTTGCCGGAGCAGTACCTATTGATCTACTCACATTTGCAAGTTTTTGAACTGCTAGATTGGCAGAAGCTGGGGCTAACAGCGGGATCTCACCCCGCTCCCCAGATTTGAACTACCAACCTTTTGGTCAGGAAGTTCAGCAGCTCAGTAGTTTAACCCGCTGTGCCACTGGGACATTTACTGACCTATTTATTAATAAGAACTTCTGGAATAACTTGTGAAGGAAAAAAATACTATTAAGGGGATTCAATATGTAACACTCTACTTATGGTTTATTAGCCACCCAGTGAGAACTGCCCCTGAGCCAGGGGTCATTTTCTCTAACCACCTCCAGGGCCATTTGGGCACCAAAGATCCCGAAGACCATCCATTATTCTTTGGCTGTACCTCTCAGACGATCATTACTGGAAGGCTATCCTGAGGGTGGTCCCTCCCAAACCTCATAGTTTTAAGAGTGAGAATCCTCATTCCAACTCCAAGAGTAGTTTCTTTTTCAGCTCCTCACCTCCAAAAACATATAGGAACTGTTATGGAAGTCAAACATTCACCCACTAAAGGGAGAGTGCCACAATGCTTACCAGGACTATTTCACCTGTATTAATTTTTTATATCTCACTCTTCTCACCCCCGAAGGGGAACCTGTACCATGTTATGGAACCTGTTTAAATGACTCAAAGGAATCTATTTAAGTGACTCCACCCTAAGCCAATTACCACACCCTTCCAAAACAGTGTGGAGTAGTGAAAAACCAATGAACATATTGGGGGGGATTCCTAGCTGGCCTTTGCACAACCAGTTTTACTTACATTGTTCATAGAGTGGGAGGGTGGGTCATGTCCAAGCAAAAAGAACTGATGAGGCACAGAGCAGCCTTAGGTAACTTGCCGCTCCGCCCCCATCATGCAGTAGGGGCCTGTCCAGCCACCCCAATCAAGTCTGGCCTCCTTCATGGGTCCTGTTGTAGTTCAGCTCTTGATTGTTCCTGCACCTGATGTCACTGAGGAAGTGGATCATGGGATTTCTGCTTCTGGGCCTGTGAGCTAGGAGATGTTTAAGTCCTGAAAGTGAGCTGTCTGTCTCTAGCAGCTAGCGAAGGCCACATTCCAGAGAGGCTTCCTGAGAGGCTTTTTGCTAGGGAAGCAAGGTCAGAAGCTGAGTTCAGAGGATGAAACTCCAGGTGGACAGTATAATGAGCTGATAGATAGGTGAATTAATTTTTGGGAACACAGAGCTTCCTAGCAGAGTTTGTGAAGGTCACAGCACTTGTTAGCCAAAAAGTCGTTATCAGGTTCTCAGGGGAGATGGAATGATTTCATGTCTATATCAGAGAGACCAGAGGCTTTTTTTGCATAATTTGGTCAGTGTTGGAGTTTGAAAAGCAACAGCCTTGGTCAAGTCTTAGCTAGCCTGCTATGGAATTTCTAGTTTCATGTTTCATACTTTCAAGTTTAAGTGATTTTTGTGTTCTTATTGTCTTGGATTTTTAAACAACTCTTGTACCTTGAATCTTATGGACTTCTTATACATGTGAACTTTGACATTTCTACTATTTTTGTTGAACTCCTTTTTCTATAATCTTCAATAAACTGCTTTGCTCTTTTAACTTGATCTGGAGTGTGGTGGTTAAATACAGAGGTGTTTCCTGCCCTGAAGTACAACAGGTCCCTTCAAATACCTCACGCACTTTAGGCTTTACCCAACTGATACAACCTCTGTTCATACTCAGGTTTCTATAAACAGCCACCTGAGAACGCTGAGCCATTGCAGTCAACCAACATATCTACTGGAGGTATGTTCCTGGATGCCATATGTATGAACTCTATTGAAAAGTAGAACTTCCAGCCACAAAATACCATGGAGTCACACTGAAAGACCTAGAAAAATGCCTCGGGATGACATATTTTGTCAGAAGTGGATAAATGAAACTGTGTGTCCCATGGATACAGGAGCCATACTGGATTTCAATGTTCTCTTCCTTCCCTTTTAAAGTCTTAACGGTATTTTTGTTTGGTAGGTGGTAAAGTTTGAACAATGGATACTGTTGAAGGCATTGTTTTTTAAATTAAATACAATAATGCTTACTATATGCAATCAATTAAAAGTACCTGTATTCTAAAACAGTGATTTATTGATGCTAGGTTGCAGTGCAAGTTTTACTAGGAATAGCCATAACAGGGCTAATATTTCCACCATTATTTATTTTGTGGAAAGAAAGAGGCTGAATATAAATAACAATAACTATTTATTTAACTTATTTCACTTGATAAAATGTGTGCTTCTAAATCGGTAGCTTGTTCATTTTAACAGTCACCACTGGTGGTTTTGGGAAGCAAATTACTCGACACACCAAAATTTATTAAAACAATTACTGCTGGTTCACAAATGCATCTAAGTAGGTGTATAGATTATTATATGATTAATTACCAAGTATGGTCTGTTCCATGCAGGGAGAGAAAATTGCAGCTTTAGTATTAAACAGCTGCTGGAATTATTTACAATGAGATACCTAAGAAGCTGAACCTTCATTTGATAAATTAAGAAAGGATGATCATCAACAGCATCCAAGGAACTGGTCTGAAAATATACTCTGTTTTGCTTAATTACTTTCATTCCCTTTTTGGAGGTGGATAAAAAAGAAAGGGGGGATCTCTGAAAGGATGCCAAGCAATTAGTAAATTTTGGAAATGTTGATTATTTCTTCTAGGAATGGATCAACAATTAAACTAGCATTTTATTTGCTAGCTTGCCATTCCTACATATCTGAAATAAGGACAGCAAACAAATCAAGTTCATGTAAATTGGCATCCAGCCCGAAGCTTGTCTTTCTTTATGGTCTGTTTTAATGAAGCTTTGTGTTCCTCATTCCTGGCACCACCAGATGCTTGGTCGCCGTTCTTCACTATTGTAGAATCCCTCCTGGAATCACTTTTAGCTCTGACTATGTGTCAAAGTACCTATTTGGGTAGATTAAAATAGTCACTTCCAGAATCTGAGTTAAGGCAGGTGTAACTGTTGTCAGGCTCCTCTCCTTGGAGAAGGCTTCCTCTTAACAGTAAATAATAGGCCACTTAAGAGCTTTTCTGCCACCTGTTTTTTTATTAAAGATAGATTGCTCCTGCATGATACCATTATAAATTCTTAATTGCTAGTCATTGCTAATAACATGCATTTATGAGCAAGCATTGCTACACTGTTACTGAAAACATTCCTGAAGGGTTTCCAATAAACCAAGCTGAACTTAAAGATACAGTAAGTATAAGCAATATTTTCCTTATGCTTTTTATTGGACAGACTATTTTGTCCATGCTCATGCTGGGCTTTTTTGTACCACACAATTATAGTAGTATTGTCCTTCTTTAACAGCCTTGGCTGCATCCTATGGAAACCTAGGTTTTGTTGTTTGGTGAAGCACTTAGAGTTCTTTAGCAGAGAACTCTAAATGCCCTTCTCTAAACTTCGAATCCCAGCATTCCATAGGATGGAACCATTGATGTTAAAGTTGAATCATAGTGATATAACTGTGTAGTATTAATGGAGTCTAGATTTAGGAGAATGAGGTTCATGAAAGATGCTCAAGCAGGTGAATGCACAGTTTTGGCAAGAAGGAGCAAAAGTGTGACCCCGAAATATAAGTGGTCAGAAGCAATGACTATGGAGGTCTTGCTGGGTCTCTTGTTTGATGGTCTTTAACAGTTGTCTGATGATGCCAATCCTTGATGAGAAGTGTGTATTAATGCCTAGAATTTGTGCCACATTTTAGAGTTTTCACATTAGTCGTATCATTTATTTTTCTCACTGGTCGGCCATTTTCTCTCTCCTGCAACTACCAGAAGCATATTGGGTGTGTCCCTGGGGTGCATCTACACTGTAAAATTGATGCAGTTTATTTATTTTACTTATTTTATATCAACAGCATTGCATAAATTAGTATAAAACTGATAAAAATAAAAGCATAAGCCACTAAATATCTTTTGACCAAAAATGGGCAACAGCGACCGCATTATCAGTAGACTCAAAATGCAGTTTAATACCACATTAACTGCAATGGCTCAGGGGTATAGAAGACCGGGATTTATAATTTAGGAGGAACCAGCATATGCTGTGACGAAGTGAAATAATGTCTTGTGTTTCTTTGTCTTAAAAACAGACCAACTTCAGATTTTGGGAGGGGCCAAGTGGGCTGTATTTCATGTCCTTCCTGGGATGCTTTGTGAGCTCTGAAGCAATGGCACTGGACTCATCAGCCATGTTGCCTAAATCTTTGAAATCTATTATTAGCATCAATGCACTAATCTTTAAGAAAAGAAAATTGGTTAATTTTTTAAAGAAAAGAGTGACAATAATTGTATTATACTTATTTTTGCGTGTCATCAAGTTGTTTCTGACTTACGGTAGTCTTAAGGTCACAGTATCACAGCACTGCCTGTCACCCACTGTGTTTTCATGCCTGAATGTGGATTTGAAACCTGGACTCCAGAATCCCAATCCAATCATCAGAGCACTACACTACACTGGCCCTTCTTATTAAAATGGCTTATTAAAATATAAAAATGACAAAAAATGGCAAACTGAACACCCCATTATCTCCAGAATTAAGAAATTCAAATAGTGTGAAACATTCACTATTACTAAATATAAACTATTGCTAAATGTAAATATATAATAATAAAATTGAAATGGTGTTCAACCATATAAGTAACACATTCTCAATTCGTTGTTGAAGATGTTTATGTATTAACAACATATTTTCATATTTAATGGATTATTACCAAGTCCCATGACTTCATTACACTCACTCCACTTCTATGATGTACAATGAAAATGAAACTCACTTAATTCAATTGCAAATGCCAAGAAGTATGATAATGTGTCCTCATGCTGTGATAGTGATGCTTTTGGGCCAGAATTCAAGGCATGTTCCTGAACTCCCCTGCTGTAATTATCTTAATTACAGCAGCCCTGCTCCAAACATATACATACTGGAGGCTAGTTTAATTAAGATGTCAAGGCTAATTGAGCACAAATCTCAGGACTTTGATCAACATATTTTGCATTGTCCTTCATAAATCACCCCAACCTGAAAGCATCTATAATAAATGTCAAGTTATTTTTAAGTAAAGGTGCCAATTGGAAGCAGATTTGGGTGAATGGATTTTTTCTAAAAAAAATAAATAAAATAATCCATTCACCTTTGTCATTTCCAGCCCACTCAGGGATCACCATCTCACCTACATATCCCAACTCTTCCTGAAGCTTCAACCTTAATCTTTGCCATCAAATATGTCATATTATACTCCCCGCAATTTGACATTTAAAAGCAATTGTTCCCCAGGCCTATTTTTTAGAAAATGTGGCTTTGACTGAGAAAATGGAAGTGATTTTTAAATGGAAAATTGTATTTAAAAGACAAATTGCAGCTGCTGGAGGCTTCAGAAGTTGCCATTCACCATCTTAAAAGACAGGATTTGGGGACAGGAATAGGGTGGCATTTCAACATCTGGGGAGGACAAAATGGCCTGCAGACCCTCAGACATTGTCTATCTGTGTTTGGGAAGATTGCATTATAGGAAGATTGCTTTCGAATTAAAACTTTAAATGACTTGATTCACTCTGCTTTTAACTGTCCTGTTACTAGCTATTGCATCGCAAACCACCATGTGTTAGTTTCTTAACAGAGTGGTATTGCTTGTCCATAGAAAACATAACACTTCAAAATTCTTTTCTTATAATACCAAAAATCCCCTTTGACTACCAAAGCAAAGTACTTTTGGGGAAAATGTCTATTAGCTTTCAAGAGCTGATACAAATGTAAAGCTGTGCAGCTACTGAGCTGAACACTCTAATGATGTTCTGATAATGGCAGAAGAGAACAGATTTTGAGGGGGGTCTAAATATACAAAAAAAAACTCTAAAAGTAATGGGGTGTAAAAAATTGAGCCATTTGGACAGTATATCCCAAACTCTTGCATTGGAAAGCTTGAGTTTTCTTTTCTTTCCTTTTAATGTGATATTCCTTAGTGTCATTTCACTTAATTTAAGAGGCTCATTCCTTTCTACTTAATTTTAATCCGTGTGATTATAGTTAATTTAGTTTTAAATAACATCTGCCTTTACAGATCAGTAATGAGTTGGTTTTCGATCCTGCATAGAAAATAACCAATTTGAGACACCTTCAGAAGGATAGGAAATTACTCCTGAATCATATTTCACATGACATTTAACACATTGATACATGGAAGCTGTGAAGTGAGAACAGTATTCATATAAATGGGTGTAATGTAATATCGTGAATCACAGGGTTTCACACTATCTTGAATCTAATGGTGAATTTGGCCAAATTATAACAAATTCCCTTTTACAGAATATATAGATGAATGTCTCAAGGTGGCACAGTGGGTTAAACCACTGAGCTGCTGAATTTGCTGACCAAAAGGTCAACAGTTTGAATCCGGGGAGCAGAGTGAGCTCCCACTATTAGCCTCAGCTTCTGCTAACCTAGCAGTTCAAAAACATGCAAATGTAAGTAGATCAATAGGTACCACTCTGGTGGGAAGGTAATGGTGCTCCATGCAGTCATGCTGGCCACATGACCATTTCTAAGAGACAATGATGTCTCTTAGAAATGGAAATGTGCACCAACCCCCAGAGTCAGACATGATTAGACTTAACATCAAGGGGAAACCTTTACCTTTAACTTATGTCTCCAGGATGAGAAATATTTCAATCTTATTGATAACAGCTGATCAACATATACACATTGTCTTCAGATACTGACTGAAAAGTATTTAAGGACTTGGAAAACTGAAAATGGAGGGCTTTTGCTTGCTATTGTCAGAACCCTGGCAGCAGAGCACCAATAACCTTACACAGAGGCCAGTCTCTATCTAATATCTTTATTAAAGAAATATATAAAATCAATAAAAACAAGTGAAGAATATAGTTCAGAAGTAGACCTTTCAAATGAGGTCAAATATAGTCCAAAAATGTATTGTCCAATAAATGATATTAGAGTTCAAAGTTTTAATCCACTTGACCGAAACACACACTTTGCCAAGCAATAGTGTGGGGAAATAACAGAGTCTTGGAGTCCAATGAAGCTTGACAACAAGGCTGGAAATAAACTTGATTCTTGACTAGATCCGTGACTGGAGACGAGGCAAAACATGACGCATGAAACAGAGTCCGTGGCAAAACCGCGAGGCAGGGCAAGGCTTGAAGCTTGATCCGGGAAGCAAGGAACTGGGATTACGAAGTCCACACACGATCTCTCTCCTGAAGCTCAATTGACTCCGCAAAGAATCCCTCGCGCCAAACACCTATATTGGGTCTTGTTTTCCCGCCAACAGAACTCTTTCCCTAGAGAACGGGAAACGAAACCCAACTCTGTCCAGATGTGTGACTCCTTAGAATTTCCCAAGGGAAGCAGGCCTAATCGGCTTGATTTTTGGCAGCGATGCATAAACTCCTTCGTTGGGCTTCTCTGACTCCCCTTTCTCTAGCATAAGATTCCTTCCTGGGAAACGGAGGGGAGTTCTGCCCAAGGCCTGTTTGGCTGAATTCTTGAGGGCAAACATCAACATCCTGCAGGTGAAGAGACTCCGGCTCTTGCTGAACCGGCGAAAACCCCATGTTTTCCTCTTCGTCTGCCACAATGGTACTAGGAACAGGACTACAAGGCCCATGAGTCATCACAGCTATGGACATATCCATGAGACATATGGAGAACACATAATGAACACCACAGGGATTATACCTTCTACTCAGGACGACATGATTCATGATCCCGTATCAACATGGCATGGGTGACAAATGCATTAATAATAAGACTGAAAAATATTAAAATATTACCCAGAATCTTTTCCAATCATTGTGCACTGGAAATTATAATAAAAGTAAAAGAAAGACAGTTCAAATGGAGACTGAATAAGAATCTATTGAAAAGGGATAAAGATATTGAATTAAATAAGAAATTACTAAGTGAATACTTGCAATGTAACAAAGGAGAGGAGACTTCCAAAATTACACAATGGGAAGCCATGAAGGTGGTAATGACGGGCTATTTTATGCAACAAAACTCAATAAAAATAAAAACAGAAACAAAGAAATAAAAGTAATCACAGACAATATAACCAAAAAAGAGGAACAATTAAAAAGAGAACCCGCCAATCAAAAATTGCCCTGGATCTGGAGATATTATGAAAACGGTTACAAATAATACATACACACCAAATAGAGAAACAAATGAAGTTTATTAGACAATATCATTTTCAAAATGCTAACAAGATAGGAAATTGGCTGGTTAAAAAATAAAAGAAAGAAAACAAACAGTATATTACGAAAATACAAAAAGATGGATCAATATATTTAGAAGAAAGAAATAGCTCACCAATTCATACAATTCTACAAAGACCTATACCAAAAAAAAGTATCCAAAGAAGAAATAACTCAGCATTTATGTAAATTAAATTTTTTCCAAAACTAAATGATAAACAAAGGGAAATATTAAAATGTCTGATTACGATGCAAGAAATTGATAGTGCAATTAGAAATCTTAAGAATAACAAAGCACTAGGACCGGACGGTTATACGACCATTTTCTGCAAAAAAATTAAAGATGAACTAGGTCCCCCTTTGAAAGACAACAAAGGGATCCCAAAATCATGGGGAAAAGCTAATATTACCCTAATCCACAAAGAAAATAAAGACCCAACAGAAATTAAAAAATTACCGTCCGATTTCTTTACTCAGTAATGATTATCAAATCCTTACGATGATAATGGCAGAAAGACTCCAAAAAATTGGATCTCCGAGGAATAAGCTGGCTTTTTCCCCAATAGACAAATAAAGGATAATATAAGAATTCTAATAAATACAATTGAATATAATGAAAAACACAGCTAAAAACAGTTGGCCTTACTTTTTTATTGATGCTGAAAAGGCATTCGACAAAATTAACTGGGACTATTTACATCTACTTTTGAAGGAAATAGATATCGGATATAAGTTCAAGAATGCGGTAAGAGCCATATACTCTAAACAAGAGGCAACATTAATAATAAATAGACAAGAAATGAGAAAACCCATACAAATCAATAGAGGCACTTGGCAGGGATGTCCGTTGTTTCCACTATTATTCATTCTAATTATGGAAACCCTAGTAAGGGAGATAAATGGGGACAAGAAGTTGGAAGGAATGGAAATAAGGAACCAAAAGTTTAAATTAAGAGTCTACGCAGACGATGTTGTATGCATTATCAAAAATCCATCAAAAAACATTACTAATTGTCTAGGTAAGATTGAAAACTTCAGAACATTAGCAGGCTTCAATTTAAATAAACAAAAAACTAAGATATTAACAAAGAATATGGATGAAAAGACAAAGGCACAAAGGCACAAAGACAATCAGAGATAAAAACAAAAAATTAAATATCTCGGGGTGACAATAACGACAAGTAATGCCAAACTGCTGAAAAATAATTATGAGCAATTATGGGCAAAGATAAATAAAGACCTGGAAAAATTGAAATATCAAAACATCTCATTATTAGGCTGCATTGCGATAATTAAAATGACCATATTACCTAAATTATTATTCTTCTTTCAAACTCTTCCAATAATTAGAAATGATTTCCTTTTTAAAAAATGGAATACAGATATAATAAAATTTATTTGGAAAAACAAAAAACCAAGGATAAAATTAAAAATATCAATGGATGACAAAAAGGGAAGGTCTCAGTCTACCTGATCTTAAATTGTATTATGAAGCCTGCAATTTGGTATGGGTAAAAGACTGGACAACTTTAAATCAAACCAAATTGCTAACATTAGAAGGTCATGACCTACTGTGATGTCTCATGGGCCATGTAGTCCCGTTCCTAGTATTATTGTGGCAGACGAAGAGGAAAACTTGGGTTTCCCACCGTTTCAGTCAGAAACGGAGCCCCTGCACCTGCAGGATGTTTGCCCACAAGAAGTCAGCCAAACAAGCCTTGGGCAGAATTCTCCCCCGTACTCTCGTAGGGATAATATTAATCGAGATAGAGGCGCTAGGGAGGCGAATCGCCGAAGCGCCAGGATCGCTGCCAGACAATTAGATGATTAAGCCTGCTTCCCTTGGGAAATCTTAAGGAGTCATGCATCTGGACTCAGTTTGGGTTTCACTTCTTGTTCCCCAGGGAAAGTGTTCCTTGGTGGGAAAACAAGATCCTATATAGCTGTTTTACGCAAGGAGATCCTTGCGGAGTCAATTCGTCATCTTGTGGAGTGAGATCGTGTGTGGACTACGTTACTCCAGTTCCTTGTTTCAGGACCAAGTTCCAAGCCTTGTTTCATGGACCTTGTTCTAGTATCAAGCCTTCCTTGTTTCCACGGACCTCGCCACGGACCTTGTTCTTGCTTCTTGCTTCTTGTTGCCACGTATCAAGTCTTGTTTGCCAAGAATCTGGTTTGTTTCCAGCCTTGTTGCCAAGCTCCATTGGACTAAAGGACCTTGTCATTTCCCCACACTTTGCTTGGCAAAGTGTGTGTTTCGGTTATTGGATTATAACTTTGGACTCTAATATCTCATATTGGACATTGTTTTTCTGGACTATATTTGACCTTTCCTGAAAGGTCTACTTCTGAACTATATTCTTCACTTGTTTTTATTGACTTTATATATTCCTTTAATAAAGATATTAGATAGATTCTGGTCTCTGCGCATGGTTATTGGTGCTCTGCAGCCTGGGTCCTGACACCTACGTTCTGTCTATCTATCTATCTATCTATCTATGGTATAACAAAAGGAAGACCGATATTTTTTTTTTGAAATCACTATATAAGAACTGCCTTTATTAGAATATGGGGAAAATATAAATACAGACTTTACGACAAAACTCCATTATGGATTTCACCAATAGAAGCCAAACACAAAAGAGAATTGGGCACAGGAGATTGGCTCACATATCAACAGCTATTTAAAAAATGGAAAACAGAGAATTAATAATCAAAACACATGAAGAACTAAAATAAGATTTTGAGCAGATAACATGGTTCCAGTCAGAGCCGGCCCTAGGTATTTTTCAAGTGTAGGTGAACAGAATTTTGGCGCCCCCCCCCCCAAACCAATCACTGAAAAATAAAAGTGTTGGATACGCGAAAATGCTTGATAATAAGGAGGGATTAAGGAACAAGCCTATTAAACATCAAATTACATTAAGATTTTACAAATTAAGCACTAAAACATCATGTTTTACAACAAATCAACAGAAAAAACAGTTCAATACCTTGCGGAGGCAAGCCGCAGGAGACAGGAGTTGCCTCGATGGCGCGCCCAAAAAGATGGCACCACAGGCAACTGCCTAGTTGGCCTGGTGGTTGAACCGCCTCTGGTTTCAGTGCTATCAAATAAAGCAATGTTACAAGGAAGACGCAATAATAGGATTCAAACAAGAACTAGGAGTATGGGATTTAATAATGCAGAAAGAAAAATAATAAAAAAAATGTTATACCAACAATTATTACAATGGAACACAGAAGAGGAACAAATTAAAGACTGCCAGGTGAAATGAGCTAAAGATCTTGGACATAATATAAGAACATACCAGTGGGAAGGAATTTGGAATGGAAAATTTAAATTTACCACTGCAATAGACATCCAAGAAAATTGGTACAAAATGCTATTCCGATGGCATTACACGCCGGCAAAGATAACAAAATTCAATAAGACCTCTTCAAACAAATGCTGGAAATGCGAAAAGGAAGTGAGTACATATTGCCACCAATGGTGGGCATGTAAAAAAGTGAAAAAGTAGTTGATTAAAATACATGAAAAAACACAAGAAATATTAAAAACCAAATTTCGATCAGAGCCAGAAATGTACCTATTGGGTTTTAACAAATAATAAATTGAATGAAAATCAAGATAAAAATGTTTTTCCACATGGGTACAGCAGCAAGACTAGTATTAGCTAAAGTATGGAAAGAAAAAAAAGATTCCAATCATAGATGATTGGATTCTGAAAGTGCTGGATATAATACAGATGGACTGTCTGACACAAAAATTAAGAGATGGAAAAAAGAAAACTGACTACTCAGGCTTCAAAGGCTTTATTCAAAATAATGGAACTTTACTGATAATAGATTTATCTGACATATGAAGGACTAATTCATTGAAAGAAAACTGGGATACTATCAATATAGATAAATACAACGAAAAGATAACTCCTTGAGGGGGAAATGGGAAGTCACTTTTTTCCTTTTTCTTTTTCTCCCTTCTTTTGTTATCCTCTTTCTCCCTCTATCTCCTCCACAACCATTGGTCTTCACTTTCACTATAAATTACACTAAAAGCACATAATAATAATAATAATAATAATAATAATAATAATAATAATAATAATAATAATAATTGTGCGGTTTTCTGGCATTGTGTATTTCTGCCGCTTCTGTGACTGTTCATTTGGGGTTTGATGATTCCGTAGCCCACTTGTCAATGGATGTCCAGAATCAGCAGCATCCACCGCGGTCCTTTTTATCCTGGGCGACGACCGAGCCAGTATAGACTTCGTTTGGGTTTGATTCTCCATAATGCTAATGGGTTAGGTGCTCTTAGTTCTGCTCCTCAGCTGAGGCCTCTCTGGCTTGGTTGGACCTACCGGTAGTTACACTACCGCCAGCACAGCCCTCAGTCATCATTGGAGCAGGTAAGCCCCCCCACCATGTCAATGTTCGACAGTGGCATTGAAGAAGGGAAAAATAATTGAAAGTGAGGGCATCAATATGCCCAATGGCCAAACAATAAAGTGTCACCAGCCAGAGGCCTATAAATATCTGGGCATATTACAGCTGGACAACATCAAGCATGAACATGTGAAGATTGTGGTCAGTAAAGAATACACACAAAGGGTCAGAAAAATTCTCAAAAGCAAGCTCAATGGAGGCAACACCATCAAGGCCATAAACACCTGGGCCATACCTGTCATAAGATATACTGCTGGCATTATAAATTGGACACAGGCGGAACTGGACAATTTGGACAGAAAAACAAGAAAACTCATGACCATTCATCATTCACTGCACCCTCGCAGTGATGTTGACCGGCTGTATCTGCCTAGAAGATCAGAGGGCAGAGGACTCTTACAAGTAAAACAAGCAGTCAAAGAAGAAGAACATGCCCTGGCAGAATATGTCAAGCAAAGTGGAGAACCTGCTTTGATTGAAGTCAAAAATCAGAAACTCCTCAAAGCACAGCAGACAAAAAACCAGTACAAGGAAACCGCACTACAAACTAGAGCTGACAGCTGGCACAACAAAACACTGCATGGAAAGTTCCTTGACAAAATTGAAGGAAAAGCTGATAAAGAGAAGACCTGGCTGTGGCTCACGAATGGGACCCTGAAGAAGGAGACAGAAGGCCTGATCCTTGCAGCCCAGGAGCAAGCCATCAGAACAAAGGCAATCAAGGCCAAGATCGAAAAATCAGCTGATGACCCAAAGTGCAGACTGTGCAAGGAAACCGATGAAACCATTGATCATATCCTCAGCTGCTGTAAGAAAATTGCACAGACAGACTACAAACAGAGGCACAACTATGTGGCCCAAATGATTCATTGGAACCTATGCCTCAAGTATCACCTCCCTGCAGTTAAGAACTGGTGGGATCACAAACCTGCAAAGGTTGTGGAAAATGAACACGCAAAGATACTGTGGGACTTCCGAATCCAGACTGACAAAGTTCTGGAACACAACACACCAGACATCACAGTTGTGGAAAAGAACAAGGTTTGGATCATTGATGTTGCCATCCCAGGTGACAGTCGCATTGAAGAAAAACAACAGGAAAAACTCAGCCGCTATCAGGACCTCAAGATTGAACTTCAAAGACTCTGGCAGAAACCAGTGCAGGTGGTCCCGGTGGTGATGGGCACACTGGGTGCCGTGCCAAAAGATCTCAGCCGGCATTTGGAAACAACAGACATTGACAAAATTACGATCTGCCAACTGCAAAAGGCCACCTTACTGGGATCTGCACGCATCATCCGAAAATACATCACACAGTCCTAGACACTTGGGAAGTGTTCGACTTGTGATTTTGTGAAACGAAATCCAGCATATCTATCTTGTTTGCTGTGTCATACAACGTCGTTGTGTCAATAATAATAATAATAATAATAATAATAATAATAACAACAACAACTTTATTTTTATACCCCACCCCATCTCCCCGAAGGGACTCGGGCCGGCTTACATTGGGCCTGGCCCGATAAAACAAACAAATAACAGTAACAAAGCAATAAAACAATTATCCCCAATAAAAATTTATGTTAAAAATTGTGGAGAAGGGTCTAAGCAGTGTGGGATATAACAGGTCTACATCTGGCACACATTGATTTTTTTTTGTAATATGGCAAATTACACAGCCATAGTACAAAAAGCGAGGCATCAACTAACATTAGCTAAGGTATCTGTAAAATATCAGCATGCATGCCATGGTTTTATTTAATATATATCATAGAAATAGGCAGCAGTATTTTCAAAACCATTCCTCAGAAAGGGATTTATTATAAATCTTTATTATAAAGAATGTATACAAACTGCCAGTAGATTCCACTTTGCCTGAAAGGCAGAAAGACAAAATAAAATTGAAATGAACTACTTAGTACCAATAATAACATACAAATGTCTATTTTAACTCACTTTCTGCTTCTTTCTTCTCCCCCCTCCTTTTTCCTTTTCTCTTTTTCTGTTAACATCTTTTGAAAACAATTATGTCATTTTTTTAATGAAATCCGTGCTGGAAATAACAAATGCACTTATGGTACAGGCAACAGCACATATGGATTCTTGGAAAACACAAAGTTGTTGGATCGATGCCAATCAAAGTCCTGTCCATTTCTATTTCTTTCTCACTTGACTTGTAGTTCTAGCACTTTGCCCTGCTAGTTATGAACAAGATAGGTTCTGTAGGTTCTTGAGCTGAATTTGTATGCAAATCAGAACAGGTACATGTTTAAGTGCCCCTGTTCAGAAGATGTCACCTCACTATCTATCCCTGTGATAATTGGATTTTGAAAATGTTGGTTTGTTGTTGAAACAAGGATTGGTGATAAAGCGTCAGTGGAGATACATTTTCCCCAAGATAATAACTATTCCAGGAGTGAATTTTCCTTCCAAGGAATAGATTTTTCTCACTTCTTGTTGTCTCACCGCCATTCTTAACTATGAGTTGTTTGTCATCATCATCATTTCACCATTTAATTACTTATTAATCGCCCTCCATCCACGATGCTCTAGGCGATTTACAAGATAAAATTGTAAAGGATAAAAATGTAAGTAGAATGTTTGTAACTCGGGGACTGCCTGAACTCTCAGTTACAACTCACTTCTTTCTCCATTTCCTCAATCTCTCAAGCTACTCTTCCAGTGTGTCAACATTTCATTTATTGCTTTGCCTGTATTGTCAGAATTTACAGTTATAGCCACTTGATTTCTTCTTCGCTTTATTTTAATAAGAGACTGCTAGAAGAATAAATGGAAATAGAAGAGAAATACCTTTTTTTGCTTATATTTGCAGTGAGATAAAAAGTATTTTTGAACACTGCAGAGTTGCAGTCTCATTTAAAAAAGGAAGTTGGGATAATAAAATTAAGACTTTTTATTCCCATTCTTCATTTTACTCAGTACTTCCAAAATGAACAGTACCGGTTACTTTTCCTGTGTATTTCTACTGTTTTGGACTCAGTAAATATAACTACCAAGTAAACACAGTTGTTGTTTCAAGGCGACAGAAATCAAGTAAAGGAAGGAGGAAAGCAAAATGAACCTTATGCTTGACTAGTATATTGTTCTAAAAGCACTTTAACAATTTGATGAAAACCTTTTTTTAAAGATCAGTGGAAATTGGCCAAAATCAATTTCTGAAATGTTACATGAGACACTGGATATAACACATGATCAATGGAGGGAGAAGGACAGAAGAGGTGGAAGAAGGAAAGCAACTTTACACATTTCAAGAAAGTGCTTGGATAATAACTTGTGAATATGCAGGTATAGTCAAAACAAAAATAACTGAAAACACTTAATACTTTGAGGCAGTCTGGTTGGGCTCTTTATTAACTATGTACAAGGATTTGCAGAGGACTGTGTAATCATGAATGGTGGATATTTTTGAAATCCGCCCTTTTTTCTTGCCATGTGCAAAACCATCCATGGCCCAGTTACAAACAACTGTCTGTGACAGTTTGCTGCCCTCCAAACATTCCTTGCAGGAAGACTCTCCTGGGCCATATACTGTCTCTAGACTGTGGACTCAAAAAAGAGATGTATTCTAGGATTCTAACGTATCTTCTCTTAGCTCTGTGCCCCAGGAGTGCTGGCTTCAATATACAGGTGTCTGACCCCCATGTTCCAGTGTAGCATGATAATGCCACATCTTGCCCCCACTAGAGGTGTGTCATGGGACCGATTCCAAGAGCTGAGTCTGCAAGCTCTTGAATCGGAGCCATAACAATTCGCACTCCTCTATAGCTCCTACGGACACCTGGCAGCAAAGCATGGGAAATTCTGGAGAGAGAATCAAAACAATTTTAATGAGTAGTTTGTGTTGTAGTGATGATAATGATACATGGGGTGGGGTTTGGGTGATGATATTTACGTGTGGTGTGACGTTGTAGCGAAGGTAATAAAGATGATTGTATGTAAACATTATGTCATTCTCGACTTTCCCAAGTCGTGTGTTCTTCAATAAAGTTTCCGTTTGATAGCAGCTGCCTTTGGCTTGTGTTCATGCGGGTCGTTTGAAGTAAGCGTGACATTAAGTCGAGAATCCCATTCTCACCCTCCTGCGGAGCCGCAGTGAAGTGAAAATGAGTGGAGGGGGTGACCGGAGCCCGAGGGGGGCAGAGGGCCGCTGGGAGAGGAAACGCTACAGGCCATCGCTTCCTCTACCGGCTACCCCAGACCGAATGGAGTGACCCAGAGGTTCCTTAGAGGAGGGAGAGGAGTCTCAGTGGCTGCGGAGACCAGTTGGGGGTCTGGAGGGAGTATGCCGGAGACCGTGGCACTATGGTTGTCCATCTTAGAGACCAACTTGTCACGGCTGTCGGAAACCGTGGGAAGATTGGTGCCGTTGTTGGAAGAGAATCTCCAGAGGGAGCCCACCCAATACGGTACCGAAAGAGGGCCGTGCAAGGACGAAGCTTGGAGCCAAAGGGGCCAGCGCGCGTCAACGCAGAGCCCAACGGCAGCAGGCGGCGACGGAGACGAGGAGTATTGGCAGGAGCTGGAGTTCCGAGAAAGGATGGCGCGCGAGGTGGATCGCCAGCGAGCCTTGGGAACTCTGAGACCGCCAACCCCAACAGGAATCCCAACCCCCCGAATTGGTGTCGGGGTCGAAATACCGCTAGGACCAGGGGTCGGATCCAGCGGGTTGGTGGAGGAAGGCGGAGAGGAACCGGAGATCCACGGAGATGGAGAGGATGCGCCATCCGACGATGGAAGACGGAACGAAGGGGCTACAGCAGGGCCTACATTTAGGTGGGTGGAAGGGCCGACGGCAGCGTCGGAATTCCGAGAACCGCAGGGGGCAACCGCCGGACTGGGGCGCGGCGTGGTCAAAGGGTCAGTTCAGGGGAACCTGATGCAACCCCTCCCCAGGCCACCCGTTCAAAGGCAACATACCGCAGAATGGATACCTAGGAGAGAGGAGCTTAAACTGGAATACAGAGGGGAATCATCCGAGCTGAACTTTTTCCTCATTGGCATCAGGGGATACATGGAGGATAACGCGCATACATTCCCCTCCGAAGGAAGCAAGGTTCGGGCCATCGGAAATACCCTCAAAAGGGGGGCGGCCAGCTGGTATGTACAATTACACGCCAGGCACGACCCGTGCTTGAGGTCAGTGCCCCGATTTCTAGCCGCACTGGAGAACCGTTTCAGAGACCCGCTGGAGCAATTAAGAGCTTGCGACCAATTAAAAGTCGTAAAGCAAAGGGACAAGACGGTACCCGAGTATGCAGAGGAATTCCTCCATCTTGCGGAAAAGGTACCGGAGTGGTCCGAAGTAACCAAAGTGGAAATATTTAAAGAAGGACTGCGCCCTGAGATATTTAGCTGGGCGGCGCACAGAGATGATCCAGAGACGTTACAGGGTTGGATTCAGCTGGCAGGGCGCGTCGAATCTACCCTGTCCCAAGTAAAGCGCTACCGGAGCGGCGGCGCCTAGCAGCGACCGACAGCGAGGGGTCGTGGAGAAACGAGGAAGCAAGAGCGACCCGGGGGGCGGCCCGGGATCCCCTCCAAAGGCGACGACAACAGAACCAAGCAAGGATGCTTTGTGTGTGGGAAGACGGGCCATCGGGCAGCAGAATGTTGGGCCCGGAAGGGAGAACCGCCAAAAGCCACGAAACCCACGCCCGCGGCCGGGAGACGAGCAGAGGAGGAGGTGCAAATCCCAGAGCCTCCGGAGCAGCTGGTGAGTCAAGACAAACGCATGATGGTAGTGCCAATCTGCTTATCGGGACTAGAGAATCGAGCCACCTGTAGAGCATTCGTGGATTGCGGTTGCTCTAGGAACATTATAACTCCAGAATTAGCAGAGGCGCTAAAATGCCAGCAGACTGCACTTAAAGTTCCGATTTCGTTCTCGCAATTGGATGGATCGGTTGCTGCTGGGGAAGTATCCACGAAAGAAATACAGGGAATCCCATGTAAAATAGGCAAATGGGAGGGAAGAATATCCTTTGTAATATCCCCTATCGCCACGTATAACATAATACTGGGGATCCCGTGGTTAGAGCAGGCAAACCCCGAAGTAGATTGGAGGGGAAAGAGCATGTCTTTTAAAGAACAACAAACGGAATGGGAGATAGGCAAGATAGCAGAGGAAGAGAGCGAGGGAGATGAGTCGGAAGAAATAAGCCAAGAACTATTGCCCCCGGAATACAGGTACTTTGTGGATGTGTTTAATCAGAAAGAAGCAAGCAAATTACCTCCCAAAAGGAATCTAGAAGTGGGAATCGAAATAACCCCAGGGGCAAACTTACCTAAACCCAAAGTTTACCCCATGTCTGTTCAGGAAAAAGAGGAATTGAGGAAATATATTGATAAAAATCTGGCACGGGGATTCATTAAGCCCTCCAACTCCCCTTTGGGGGCCCCCGTGTTATTTAGGAGGAAGAAAGACAATTCGTTCAGACTATGCATTGACTATCGAAAATTGAATGCAATTACAAAAGATAACAAATACCCCATGCCCTTAGTAAAGGACCTAATTACCGTGTTGAAGAAAGGGAGCATATTTACGAAGCTTGATTTGATCGAAGCTTATCATAAATTAAGAATCAAGCCCGAGGACACTTGGAAAACTGCATTTTCCTGCGCTTTCGGACTTTTTGAATATTTAGTTTTGCCTTTCGGATTAAAAAATTGTGGCTCCTGCTTCATGCAGCTCATAAACGAAATCCTACGCCCACTGTTATACCGTGGGGTATTTGTATTTTTAGACGATATCCTTATTGTGAGTGAGGATAGAAAGCAACACACCGAACTGGTCCGGGAAGTCTTACAAAAGCTAAGGGAAGCTAAGCTATATGCAAAATTTTCCAAATGTGAATTCAACAAATCACAAATTGATTTTTTGGGGTATCGGATATCTTCAGATGGATTAGCCATGGACCCGTCCAAAGTATCGGACGTAAGGGAATGGGGAGTCCCTCAAACAAGGAGACAATTACAATCGTTCCTGGGATTCGCAAATTTCTATAGGTCGTTCATAAGAGACTTTGCTCAACTCGCGGCACCCCTTACCGAACTTTTGAAGACGAAAGGGAAAGGGGAAACGGCAAAAGTAAAAGCCCCTGGCGCTAAACTGATTTGGACGCCAGAATGCCAAAAAGCTTTCGAAACTCTAAAAGGGTGTTTTACGGAAGAACCCATATTAAAGCACCCAGACATGCAGAGTCCTTTCATAATACATTGTGATGCTTCAGACTGTGCCTATGGGGCAGTATTATTACAAAAGGACCAAAATGGGAATTTGAAACCATGTGGGTATTTATCACGGAAATTTAGCGAAACTGAAAAATGTTAGCCCATATGGGAAAAGGAAGCGTTAGCAATACTGAAGGCATTAGAATGCTGGAGGCACTTCCTCGAAGGGAGCGAAATTCCATTCGAAGTCTGGTCTGATCATAAAAATCTCCAGTACTTAAAATCCCCACGAAAATTATCTCCCAAACAAATTAGATGGGCACAGTACTTCAGTAAATTTAATTTTCAATTGAAATTTTTCCAAGGGAAACAAAACATTCTGGCCGATGCCCTCTCTTGCATGCCCCAACATGAGAACATAACCACAGCCAAGGAGGGAACTTTATTTTCTGAAAGACAATGGGGGTTAGCAGTCAAGACGAGGGCACAAACGGAAAAAGAGAACTTGGCTGCGGCCAAAATTAACGAAGGCAGTATTTGGGAAAAAGAACTTGCACCATCATATGAAGGGGACCAATGGATTTTATCTAACACACAAAAAGGGGAACAAAAGGGGGGATTATGGTTTGTGAAAAGGAAGTTGTACATTCCTGCAATACTAAGGGCCAAAATTTTGCATCGTTTTCATAATAACCAGAGCACGGGACATATGGGAATTACAAAAACTACCAAAACCGTAGCAAAACATTGTTGGTGGCCAGGAATGAGAAAGGACATAAAGACTTATGCTACCCAATGTGACGATTGTGCCATGAATAAATCGCGGGGAGGGAAACCAACGGGACTATTGCAACCAGTGGCGGAACCTACCAGACCCTGGGAATGTGTGGCCATGGACTTTGTGGGGGAATTACCTGTCAGCAAGGGTCATCGTTATATATGGACTGTATTAGACTTGTTTTCCAAACAGGCTCACTTTATAGCACTTGCAAAGCTACCATCAGCAGA
Organism: Anolis carolinensis; assembly: GCF_035594765.1. NCBI lineage: Eukaryota > Metazoa > Chordata > Lepidosauria > Squamata > Anolidae > Anolis > Anolis carolinensis. Next base: position 201,573,305 of record NC_085843.1, read on the forward strand.
GAAACTAGCCAATTTATACATCAACCACATTTACAAACTACACGGATGTCCTAGCCGGGTGGTCAGCGACAGGGGTGTCCAATTCACAGCAAAATTCTGGGGGAAGTTTTTAGAAATGTTAGGAGCAGAAAGGAGCATGAGTTCTGCCTTCCACCCCATGACTAACGGTGCAGTGGAACGTACCCAACAAACACTTGGGCAGTTCCTTCGCATATATTCAAACAAGAGACAAAACGATTGGTCTAAGTGGCTAGCATTTGCTGAACTAGCGTTTAATTCTACAATCCACTCCGCAACTAATAAATCTCCATTTGAAGTAATTTATGGGCATGAAATTCAGCCCTTACCCCAATTGCCAAAGTGGCCGGAGAATGGAGAAACAGGGGCGGGGAAATGGAAAGCTCAGATGCAAGAATGTTGGGACCAAGTGACTGCATCTTTAAAGGAAAAGCACAAAAAATACAAAACCTTTGCAGATCGGAAAAGAATGGAGGGCGATAAATTGGAAAAGGGGGACTTAGTATGGCTAAGTACAAAAAACATAAAACTAGGTCTGCCCTCGAAAAAGCTGAGCCCTAAGTTCATCGGACCCTTCAGAATACAGGAAATCATAAACGAAGTAACTTTCCAATTACAATTGCCAAAAAGTCTAGGGAAAATACACCCTGTGTTTCATCGTAGCTTATTAAAAAAATATATGGGTACTTTGGATAAGGTGGATACATAGTGTTTATGTCTATTCTGTTTCAGAGTCAAGGCGACCGAGGTACAGAAGAAGAGATCGGCGGAAGGGGGAGCACCATGTCATGGGACCGATTCCAAGAGCTGAGTCTGCAAGCTCTTGAATCGGAGCCATAACAATTCGCACTCCTCTATAGCTCCTACGGACACCTGGCAGCAAAGCATGGGAAATTCTGGAGAGAGAATCAAAACAATTTTAATGAGTAGTTTGTGTTGTAGTGATGATAATGATACATGGGGTGGGGTTTGGGTGATGATATTTACGTGTGGTGTGACGTTGTAGCGAAGGTAATAAAGATGATTGTATGTAAACATTATGTCATTCTCGACTTTCCCAAGTCGTGTGTTCTTCAATAAAGTTTCCGTTTGATAGCAGCTGCCTTTGGCTTGTGTTCATGCGGGTCGTTTGAAGTAAGCGTGACAGAGGTGTGTGTTTGTGTATGTGTGAAATGAGGGCACTGATCCACACCTACCCATCAGGCAACAAAAGTATGGACCTGAACAGTGTATGCGCTGAAATAAGATGCTTCTTTTCTTTTAAACACTATAAAAACTCTAAACTTCTTTTGTCAGGACTTACATTTCTGTACTAATTACAGTCCAGTCTAAAGTAAGTGTGTGTATGTGTGTGTGTGTGTGTATGTGTGTATATATATATATATATATATATATATATATATATATATATATAATATTGATACAAAGGGTGTTTCTTTTTAATGCATTCTCTTCATATATATTAAACAAAACAAACCATGTTCTGTCATTTCTATTTTGAGTTCTGTTTTACAGAGGACTCAGATGCTTAATTAAGTAAAGTCAGTGACATGCTCAGAAAACCTTGTGCTGTTCCAGGTTTAGTCGCATGGAAGAAAGCACTGCCATCAATCTAGATTAAAATGAAAAGGCCGTGACCGATCCATTTGTTTCACCTGTGACAATTACAAAAAAGGCTCATAATGTTGTCAGCTTGGAGCAGATCTTCACAGTATTGGAAAGTTAACATATTCTATGAAGAAATAAAAATCTTTTCTAGCCCTCCTTCAGAGTATGCAATATAAATAAGGAGAGAAAAATGAACTCCTAGTTTATACTTTTATATTTTGCATTGATTTAATTTGTTGCATTGACAAGAATGATCATTCTTGACAGCTATTTCTTTATCTCTGAAGGGGGGTTCCTGGGGGAAGGTCTATCTTAATTATTTGCTTACATTACACAGACTTTGTCAAAAGATATTCTGAAGAGCCCCTTGACATCCTTAAGTGTCACCATATTAGATACCTTCTGAGCTGTGAGACTATTTTCTTAATAGGTTTGCACATGGAGAAAAGGAAGGTTTGGTTAGGTATGAAACATGGTGCAGACAAAGGCTTTGCAGCTCAAGTAATGTCTCATGTATTAACTGATTCACAAAGCAAACAGCTATAGGACATTATTCTTGTTAATTGCCATCAAGCTGACTTGAACTAATGGAGGCCCTATGAACCAGAAGACTCCAATAACTTCATCCCAAGGGATAAGTAGAACATTTGAGATTGTTATTTTTTCCTTAAGCTTTGCCAACTCCCAGTTTGAAATTAAATTGATTTTCCTACACTCATCACATGGTTTCTCTTTTTCCACTTTATTTTTATAATCTGTTTGCCTTCTCATTACATGGGAGACATTGTTCTCCCTCTGTCTCCTCCCTCGTTTTCTTTGAAGCAGAGTTAAGGCACCTTTCTTAAGGCACCATTCTCTCTGGGGTCATTTGACTTCAAGAACCTTCCAATGAAGCAGAATTAAGGCACTCTTTAAAATACTTATTTCAGTGGGAGCCACATTTCCTTAAGGAGCATTGGCCATTGTTTAAAAAAATCTATTCCTTCCTTCTCAGTTCTAAAGATTATGATGGAAGAAAGAATTCTATACCTCCCTCCAGAACGATGTCATTGTTATCTTTACAAGCGACTTAGGAAATATAGGGGAAAAAACACACTTTAGAAATGGTGAAGTTGTTAGAAAAGGTATGGGAAGGAGATCTAGTGCCTTTGATGGATCTTAACAAGAAAAGGGTTCTAAAGTGGAGAATGGTTAAGAATCTGTCCCCTCCCCATTCCGTATCCACCCTAATCCACAGCAGCCCCTCTCATCTCAACATCTCAACCATTAAAGCTCTGTGAATGGAAAAAAATAATAAGATTAAAAGAAAACATATATAAAGTAATATGAAGATATACCACACTGGTTAAATTACACCAAAAGGATAGAAAGTGAAGTAACAACTGCTGGAGATGTGACATGCACAAAGGGAATAGTTTCATTTATGGTGGGAATGCCCCCAGCTGATATGTGAGACTCTACTGTAGTAACCAATCTCATGCTGGAAGCATGGTATGGGGAGGTATGGAATGTAGCCTTAAATGATAAACTATCAATAGAAATGAGGGTGTTAAGGGGAGAAATTAATAGATCAGAATTTGATTCGTATTGGTCAGTTTTCATTAAATATATTTTAGAGCGTGATAAAGGAAAACAATACAACCTTTTTGGTCAGGAATTTTGGATATGACATTTGTTCACTAGTTGACTCATAAATTTATGGCAAAGGAAATTATACTTGTTCAGGCCTTGGTGGTGGGGCTATGTGTTGGTAAAATGTTAACTGTTTTGTGTTCTTTTTACACTGTAAGTTGTTAATGTATGTAAATAAAATTTATATAAAAAAAGAAATGAAAGAAATGGCAAAATACCTGGAACCCACTGTACGAGCTTGTGTCATGTGATGGGCTCGATTGTTAGCCGTTTCTTAAATGTGTAGAAACACTGATTTTATTGCATGTGATGAAGTCCCAAGTCAGCCTATCATCACCCCACTCAGATCCTGCAGATTCAGTGTTATGGTTTCCTTGTAACATGGGCTTCCTGTTTTCATAATGCTTTCTACATTATCAAGCATTGTAGACTTTTCTAATAAGCCTTATTTTTTGTGATATCTCCAAATTATAGCAGTCTTATTTAGTTATATTGGCTTCTAGGGAGAATTCTAGCTTGATTTACTTTAGGAACAATTTATGTATTTGTCTTTTTTGCAGATATCCACAATGCATCTTCTTTAGCACCACATTTCATATTTGGTGATATTCTTCTGATCAGCTTTCTTCACTGTTCAGCTTTTACAACCATACATAGAAATGGAAAATATGATGATATGGACAATGATAGATATTAACATTTCTTGCCTTTTCTTAATGAGTCATGTAGAATTTACTATTTATTTATTATGCTACAGTGTCTTCCAGTTTATGTCTGTGCTGCCTTTCAATCCCAGAAAGGCGCCCACAGGGTCTAGTAGAAATATATAAATATGCAATTTAATGTAAATGTTAAAATACAACTGATAATTTTAAAGCAGCAACAACTATTTAACACTTAACTATTTAAAATTGGGTCACACCACAAGTGCTTTGTTATGCATCTACTTGCTATGTGACTGCAGAGTGCTCATAAAATATATAGGCTGTGGCCTTCAAATTTGTCCTTCTGTTACTCATAAGCAAAACTGCTTTGAATATGAACTACCTTGAACATTTTGGGAAAAAACAAATATTTCAACTGAAGCAAAAATTGTGAACCTTTTCTGAACATTTGTGATAGGTTCCCCTTCGGCTTGCCATAGGCTGGAAATGACTTGAAGGTGGGCAATAACAATGGATAATCTAAAATAAAAATTGGATCCTTAAAGAGGAGGAGGAGGGCAGAAATTGAATAATGTAAGTATTTAATTTTTAAGCACGGACTTCCTAAAAGGATCTCCTTTTTGTGTGATGTATTTGAAGTTTTTTATTTTTAGCCAAGAAAAAAAAAATCAACAGTAGGTGTGCACATTTATTTTGCTTCTTTTGAGAATTTCGGCACTGATGAATTGGTACTTTTAGATTTTAATAGCTTCTCCTGATGCATTCTGCCAGATAAGATTTTTTACACCATGTTGCCTTCAGATGCTAGAGCATTAACTTCTGCTTTTAAGTGTTTCACCTTTTATGAATGGCTATGCAGGATGCCTTTTGTGTCTTTTTACAATCTTGGAGTAATATAGATTTTTGCAAACACAAATCCTTCTTCTTATGAGGCACATCCCACCTGCAATTGTTACAGCAAGGTCTGCTGTGGGATGAAACATTTGGGTGGATACAGCAGACACATAACAATATAGACTTTGGCCCTCCAACTGGGAAATTAATTTAATGTTCATCAGTCACTTTGGAGGAGGGGTGTTCTGTCTTCTTTCTAATTTAGCTTCCAAGAAATTTGAGAATTATGATTTGGCAAAAAAAAAAAAAAAGAAAGAAAAAAAGAAAAAGAGAGAGGCGTAAATGCATTGTTAAAGATCTCTTAAAGATCTTTCTCTTACAGTCTGGAGAAAATATTACCAATTTAATTACCAATTACCAATTTAATATTACTCAATTAAATTAATTGAGTCCTGTTTCTGGGTTTTATTGTCTCATGTTGGTATTAAAACAATATAAATGTTTGAAATAAAATATTTACATTTTATTTTCATCCTGTAAGGGTTGGACTATTTTGAATCCCAAATAGATACATATGTTTGATACTACTTGGCATAAACAGATGGTCAATGTGTGGGCTTCTGTATGTTTTTACTGCTGCTAAAAAAACCTATATTACAGATTTGGAAAAAAATAAATGTTCATCATCTATCATTCAATGGTCAGAAGAGCATAACTGCTTTATGCAATAATGCTTTATAAATGTATTTTAAACATATGGTTAGTTCATATTAATGTTTATGGACCTTAGCACGTTAGGCAGAGGATTCATTACACATTGTGGTGAATCTATGGGAGTCCCAGCGGGGGACATGGAGAACTCGTCACTCCATGCCCTGCATTACACAACTGACTCCGACTGCCATCCCACAGGAGAAGCATCGCCACCCAGCTTTTCCCCATTGCTCCATAGGCAACACAGGGCTACCGTGTTGCTGCAGCGGTGGTGTGCTCATAAAACAGGAAAATCAGCCTGTCTGATAAGGTCATATGTCTAGTTCATACAGTATGCAATTTATCTCCCATTTATTTTTCTCCCTTTTAATCATTTCTTTTTGTTTGTGCACACTCCAAAACATCCAACAATTTTAAAGTATGTTTGAATCCTCTACAAGACAAGTTTACTTTTGTTAGCTAGGCTACAAATACATCACAATGTAAAGGAATGGATAAATGCAGAGTGCATAGTATTCTCACATGCTGAAATAGTGTTGGCCACTGATAGAAGTTCCAGTGGGGAAAGCATCCATTCAGGGTGTTAGTCCCAAATTTAGTGGAACTACCTAAGGTGGTCTTCAGCATATCAGATAGTTTCGGAAATGTTCAAATCTAATACATATTTTTGCAATAAAATCTTTAATTTTTCCTTTCCCCTGTTGCAAGTTGAAAAGTTCATCATGCCATTAGCATGGAAGACATCAGCTACCACTGAGTAAGAGTGTGCATTTAGAATGATGGTGTCGGCAGTATGGCTGCAAAGGTATAGAAAGCTGTTCCTGTGATTGTTCTGGTTGGTTGGTATGATGCATTTCATTGTGAACATATATATAAAAACTTCATGTGGTTGTGGATCTCATAACCTGAGTTTCTTCTGCTTGGTCTGGAGAAAGATCCTTCATGATTTCTCTTCCAACTGAGAGAAAAGTAACAAGATAGTATTGCAAGTGTCTCATATAACTTGTGAAGAAAGGATCTCTGATGCAGTTGGCCCACATGCTGTTATGACACTAACTCTTTACCATCAAAACTTACTTTTCAATTGGCAATAATGCAATGATCCAGATGTTAATCTCCAAATAATACTTATAAAACTGCAGTTTATTTATCTTTGACACACATCTTTGGATTCTCAGCAAAATGCATCTCCCATATAGGTTTACATAATTTAATAGGAGACAAAATAGTGGATGTGATTTGACATCCCTTGGGGAAAATGCCCATGAAGCACCCATAGCATTTCAGCTCAATTTCAAGATTAGATCCCATACCCCTGCTTTACTTTCTTCAGTGTCCCTTTCAGATGGTAGGGATTAAACCATCATATTGTATTGTGCAATACTTTATGTTTTATTGATGGCTTCTTATAAAATAAAATTGCATCACTCAAAGAGCAATGCAACCCAAACACTTCAGTCTATTAACATTTTATAGCTAGAGGGGACAGCTAGCTGGTTGTATGAACTATGAGATAGACCCCAGAGGGCAGGAGAGCTGCTGAAAATGCAGAAAATGTAGCTTTCAATACACATATTAAGTTGTTAAAATTTGTTTATGATAGCCATTCACACACTATAAAACTATTTTCTCTTTCATTTTGCAGAACACAGAGATCCCTCCTGTGGATTTTGTTCTGTGCCTCACAGATATCAGCATACAATGAGAGGGCAGAAAATTCATTTAAACCTTCCAAGGTTCCTAGATCAGCAATCTGTAAGATGGTCTTTAGAGAGTACATAGTTCCTGGTCAACATGTAATAGTTCAACATTCCCAGTGGAATAATGTAGCAAGGATTCTGAATCTTTTGCAAGGTATATTTTTACAACCAAAAATAAAAGGCAGCATATTTTTGCTCTCTAGGTATTTTTGTTGTTTACAACCATTCCCTATCCTTTCTGCTTATGCAGTTCTCTTTGCCATAAACTGATTTGGTTCTTACTTCCTCTCAAAAGTCTGGGGCAAAAATGTGCAATTGCCCAATCCTTTTAATAAAATTGAACATTTCTTTGATTCATGTAAAGTTGTACTCGATATTCTTTTTCTGCAACAGCTATAGACCAGAATTCTTATGCAGGCTAAGACCAAGGGACCTTTCGCCCAGCATCTCTCCATAGAGTTGTATGGAGAAACCTCAGCTAAGATTATGAGACTTACATTGCATACTCAGAGCCATAATATTTCTTTGAATGTAGTCATTTCATTGTGGCTGTTAAAACTGTTAAGTATCTAATCCTTCCAAGCCAAAGGAGCACAGACTAATGTATTAGTCTTGGGCTCATTAATTGATAACTTAGAAAGAAACTTTATTCTTTTTTAAAGTGTGTGAATAAACACTGGCATAATTTCAGAAAGCAGAAAAAATGATCTCGCTAATGGTATCGAGTAGAAATTTTCTCCAGAATGAAAAATGTCAACTGCTTATAAAGTAAAGAGTACATAACACTGAAAAAAATCAACACAATTCAATTTGCAGCATTGTTTAAAATGAATTTTTCATGTTCTCAGTAAGACTAGGAAGTACTAACTGATATTGGTTCTGTCTTATACCATCTGCTTCTTTTATTACAATGAGAAGGGAGTACTGTAATGTATTGAGAATAATTCCCTCCAATGCAATAGAATAAAATATGCACAGGGTCTAATTAGAGCACCATCTGCAATAGCCATAACCTGGAAATTGCAATGAGCAGGAGATAATTCATAGCATATTTTTGACTGTCACTTCTAAATAAAATGTGAAAGAGCTCCCATATATATGAATCTGCAGGAAGCAATGCACATAAGAATATTTTCTGAAGCAGTCAAATACCAAAATGGTTGTTTTCTAAAATTATTTGTTTTGAATTTCTTCATGAATCCCAGAGTTCCAAAATTAACCAATTTTGTTTCTAAAGTATCAGTATTCCTTCTTCCTTCTAATGGCTGCTTTGGGAGACACTGCCATAAACATGCTGATAGTCACTCATAGAACAGCCATAAGAAAGATACCCATTCAAAGACTGCAGATGAAAATGGACAATGGCAATAACTTTGGTAAACCATGTTAGAGGGATAGGGAAAATTCACCACTGCTCTTCAAGGCTATTTGCTGCTGCTGTGGGGATCCAGAACCATAATAAAGTGTCCCCTAGAACAACTACGAGGGCTATCCACAAAGTAGGTTACGTTTTGGATTTTAAAAAGGACAAAGTATAGGATAATATTTACCATATGCAGCTGAAAGACACATTCCAATACTACAATTTCATGTAATCCCCACTGAAATCTAGGCACGTCTCATATAGATAAATGAGTTTGAAATGTACTGCTCCAGTAAATTTTCCACTTGTGTCCTCAGCTCTTCCCCCTTCTCCCTTCCTGCAGCGTAGCCAAAACGCTGCGCTGCCAGCCCATGCCCCCATTGTTGGAAAGGGAGGAAAGAGGCAGCCAATTTACTGGGGCAGACCTTTTCAAACTCATTTATCTATATGAGACATGCCTAGATTTCAGTGGGGATTACATGAGATTGTAGTATTGGAATGTGTCTTTCAGCTGCATATGGTAAATGATTTCTCCTATACTTTGTCCTTTTTAAAATCCAAAACGTAACCTACTTTGTGGATAGCCCTTGAATATATAGTATGCCTAGCAAAAGCTGGTGAGTTTGCTTTTTGAAGAATGCATGCAAGAAGAGTGCTTATATATTGCACTATATTAACCTTAAACATTTGTGAAGCACAACCCATTTATGGAGGCCTTCCTACAAGTTGCTGTGAAGTCATAATCACTAAATCTGAACTTGAACCACCACTGGTTATGGCTTCTGTATCATGATTTCACAGCTGGAACAGATGTTTGCATAAAGAAAAATATATAAGTCTTCACAGCTTGTCACAGATAGTACAACCTGTCATGAACATGAAAGTGATGCCTTGTTGAATTGTTAACGCAGCAGTTAGACCAATTCCATTTGGGAGTTTCCAGAAGGATTAAAAACACACACACACACACACACTAAAGGTCCTAGTCAGGTATCTTCACTTCCACCCCCACCCCTGAGATAAGAAAGGGGCCCATTGTCTCTAGGAAACATTTGTGAAATCTTTTATGCCAATAACCTGCTCTAGTCAGGTTAATGATTTCCATTCTGGATCACACACACACACACACACACAAAACTTAGAATCCAAAGGCATCTAATTAAACACAGTGCATGCCTGCAGACCATGGATGGACAACTGCAGTCTCCCAGAGGTAGTTGGACTGGTAGCCTAACTAACCTAGCCAAAGATGGAGATAGTTATAATCTATAACTCTATGTAACACGTTTTTTGTCTCTGAGTTATAAATGTCATTTCCTAATAGGTTTTATCACACAAATATGGAAAAAGTTTATTAAACTGCAAAAACGTTATCCTGCAGTACATTTTGCTATAGTTTTTCAATAAAAATCTCATCGAGTCTCAACCAATTCAACATAGTTTGTCAAGGCCACAAAAATGAAGTTTCTGGAATATAATAACTAGTTTCAAGGTAAATACTACACAAGTAAACAGTAACACTTTCAAACCAGGAACAGCAAAGTTTTCATATTTTGTTACATAGTGCAATTCAAGAATGTTTGGAAGGCCACAGTTGTGAACCAAAATACATCTCACTTCAGTTTCATGGAACTTTCCTTGGGAGACAAGGCATAACAATAATCAGTATGACTTGGGGGATACAATGGCTGAGATTAGTATTTCCTAAGAGCTGTCTACACTTTTTTACATGGACCAAAAATCGTACTCATTTTGTAGGCACTCTGCTTCTAACACATGATGTCTGTGACAATTTATTTACAATGTGATTTTTGGGCTTTTTTTTAAGACCACCTTTCCCCTTTAAGATAAAATTTTATACAAAATTCAAACATTTCGATGTGTGGCTATTGATATAGGTGGTATCACTGTCATTCAGGAAAGGAAATAGTGGCACATTGAACTGGTTTTTGGAAGGTAAGTATACCTGCTAGAAAGTGTCTTTTTCCCAGATTATTTTAAAGTAGGCCTTTATGCAGGGATACTCAAATACCAATATATTTGTATTATCACACCATTGTGTAGAAAAAATAATAATTTACTTACATGCATGATGGAAAAACATTGAAAAAGTGAAGTGCCCACAGCCATATGGGTGAAAATAATCTGAATAATTGAAATGTGTACTGTCCCCTATCAGCATTCACCAGGAGTAAATGCATGGCCAGCTGTAGTATCTCACTATGATGTATGTGGCATTACTGAGGTCACTGTAGGGCTAGTGCAAACCAGGAGAATAAGGTGTCAAACAGGTTTTTTTGTCAGTGGAGATTAACCATCTGTGGTCCTAAAGAGCCTCAACTGACTACATCAAGGAGACTCTTGACAAGATCAGTTCAACATTACCTCCTTCGGTCCCTAAGAGAAACAGAACATACCCTTCACACTGAGTATCTGGGTAATAATAATAATAATAATAATAATAATAATAATAATAATAATAATAGCAACAACAACTTTATTTTTGTATCCCGCTTCCATTTCCTCGGAGGGACTCAAGGCGGCTCACATGGGTACCCCAGCGCCTGCATCTTGATGATCAAGAATTATGATCTCCATTCAAACCAATTGCCTATAATTTCTAATGTTCACAATATTTAAAGACACAGCATATATTTAAAAGTATAGAAAAGCAAATGACATGAGCCAGGGAGGTCAAACAGTTGCCACTCTGAAAAATAAATTTATTTGCAAAAAATCTTGCTGAAACTCAAGATAGCAATCAGAAGAATTAATTTAAAAGTTCCACAGTTAAATCATTTTAACTGTGTTCCACAGTTCCACACAGTTAAATCATTTTAAGTAGACATCCAACATGGTTCACAGTGTACCTCCATCACTACTCACCAGCACCCTTGGCTTTCGATATTCTAAATAGTATGCAAGCTTCATCTAAAAAGAGAGCTAATTCCAAGACTCAACAGAAGAAAAGCAATTTTAATTGAAAACTGAGAGGTCTTATTCATAGGAGCAATAATGATAGGGAATTTACTCTGTATGTAAATCTTTGTACTAACTGATGGTTTTGTCTGTCTTTCTAACCCTATAATGAAGTTAAAATGAGTTTGGTATTGAGTGACAAAATAATTCTTACTGAAAACTAATGGTAAAACATAGTATGCAGTTTATAAATAGAAATGATTAGTACATAATTTAAAGCATGCAAAAATACGCTGCATTCTATTGCAGTGATAATGTAGTGTAATGCCAAACTTTCAACCAATGGTTAGAGAAACTGCATCAAGTTCTAATAGAGCCAAAACATTAATTATTAACTAATTTATGAATGAAAAGTAATAAGAATTAACTAATTAAAATAAAGTTACAAATTACGTTGTAAATTTTCTACCATAAAGGGACAATTGTATTAAATTTATGTTTTAGCTGAAGTGATTTGTTTAAAGCAGTCTGCGGACACTTCGAAACAAATGTGGTCATCGCTAATAGTCAACAAGGATTTACCAAAAACAAGTCATGCCAGACTAATCTGATCTCTTTTTTCAATAGAGTTATAAGCTGGGTCGATACAGGGAATGCTGTGGATGTAGCATACCTGGATTTCAGTAAGGCCTTCGATAAAGTCCCCCACAACCTTCTGGCAAACAAACTAATAAAATGTGGGCTAGACAAAACTACAGTTAGGTGGATCTGTAATTGGCTAAGCAAACAGACCCAAAGGGTGCTCACCAATGCATCTTCTTCATCTTGGAAAGAAGTGACAACTGGAGTGCCACAGGGTTCCGTCCTGGGCCCAGTTCTGTTCAACATCTTTATTAAGGATTTAGATGAAGGATTAGAAGGCACAATCATCAAGTTTGCAAACTACACCAAACTGGGTGGGATAGCTAACACTCCAGAAGACAGGAGCAGAATTCAAAACAATCTTAACAGACTAGAGAGATGGGTCGAAACTAACAAAATGAAGTTCTACAGGGACAAATGCAAGATACTTCACTTTGACAGAAAAAAATGGAAAGCAAAGCTACAGAATGGGGGATGCCAGGCTTGACAGCAGCACGTGTGAAAAAAACCTTGGAGTCCTCGTGGACAACAAGTTAAACATGAGCCAACAATGTGATGCGGCAGCTAAAAAGGCCAATGGGATTTTGGCCTGCATCAATAGGAGTCTAGTGTCTAGATCCAGGGAAGTCATGCTACCCCTCTATTCTGCCTTGGTCAGACCACACCTAGAATACTGTGTCCAATTCTGGGCATTGTAATTGAAGGGAGATGTTGACAAGCTGGAATGTGTCCAGAGGAGGGCAACTAAAATGATCAAGGGTCTGGAGAAGAAGCTCTATGAGGAGTGGCTTAAAGAGCTTGGCATGTTTAGCCTGAAGAAAAGAAGGCTGAGAGGAGACATGACAGCCATGTATAAATATGTGAGGGGAAGTCATAGGGAGGAGCGAGCAAGCTTGTTTTCTGCTGCCCTGGAGATTAGGATGCGGAACAATGGCTTCAAACTACAGGAAAGGAGATTCCACCTGAACATCAGGAAGAACTTCCTCACTGTGAGATCTGTTCAACAGTGGAACTTTCTCCCCTGGACTGTGGTGGAGACTCCTTCTCTGGAAGCTTTTAAGCAGAGACTGAATTGCTATCTATTGGGGTGCTTTGAATGCGATTTCCTGCTTCTTGGCAGGGGGTTGGACTGGATGGCCCATGAAGTCTCTTCCAACTATTATTCTATGATTCTATGATTCTATCACTGATTAATTCCAAAAAATTGAAATGACAAAAGAGGAATTACCACTAGCCTGTTTTAATAAACCATAAAGCTTTTAAAGTTATAAATTTGATTTTTGGAAGGGATTTGTTTAGATAAATATAAAATGTGATTAGATTATTGAATTAGGTCTATGTCTACACTTGTCACTAAATTCAAGGCTGAAGTAGAAATGTCCAAAATTCGGGCATGAAACAGAAATACTTTGACCTAGCTCTGGAGATGGCTACATGCACCTTCCTGTTCTATCTACACTGACGAATTGAAGTCTACATGGTCCAATCAGCCTGAGAATATGACAGCCCTGCTGAATTGTCCATCAAGTCTGGGAGTCTCACATAGCTATCTGAGAGTTAAGATGAATTGTTTGGCTATGGGAAATATATCAATCTTATTAAGGCCAGATATATTCAATGGAGGCTAGACATTTTGCCACAGAAAAATCATTGGCTGCCTTAGAGCCAGGCTGTAAATATAATCATGGTACACCCAAAGAATATGCCTGATAACTGAACCTGTTTGAATATTGTAGCTGGTAAAGGAACTCACTGGTTCCAGGGGTCCATCTGCTGTTATTTTCTGAGCGGTTCCTTGTGGCAGAAGGGCTATAAGCATTGTAACACTTTGTGGTTTATCAATAAAATATTTAACCCTTCATTCTCTGAGTATGCTTACTGCCTCCAAATTCTCATAAGAACCATTGCCTTTTGGCACAATAACACCTTCAAATAAAATACGATTTCCCACTAGATGATAGAGAAAGCAGTTAAAAGGGGATAATAAGATTCAGAGTGTATCTGAGGTAGAGGGAAAAAATAAAGCATGATTCTCAAAGGTCATTTCTCATTGATTCCCTGCTGCTGAGTTGTGGTACTAAAGTTATTCTGCCAAAGAAGATTTTTTTTTTAGGGGGGGGGGATTTTTTTTTGTATTTCTGAAAAATGCAGAGCTCCCCCATGTAGATTAAGGCAGAAGGAATCAGTGATATCATTTTAAACTACTAAGGGCAAGCATAATGTCATTTAAAAGATTTTGTAATAATAATTTACTCCTTACCGGTAAGCAAATGTTAGCAAATATGTGATTTTAATACTGCACGAACTATTCAGAACTGAAAGTTTTCTTCCAGCAGTCTCTGTAATGGTCACCATACAAACCAGCAACCCATAAGACAAATATTAGATTGCCTTGTCTGAGTAACATTAAAAAAAAAATCTTACTCTAAAAGTACATTGAAGAGTAAAATTGATGGAGAATAGCAATCAGAGATTCCAAGAAATATGCTGATTAGATTCATATTGTTTGGAAATTTTGTCTGTCATTAGACTTCCTGAATCAAGGATGAAACACTGAAACATTGCAAGTGCTTGGCAAGGCATACGTACATTTCTTTCAGAAAACTGTTTTTGGATTATCACGATGCATATATGCCACAATGGAAAATGGTACTTGCTGGTGACACCAAATTAGAAAGGGTAGATAACACCTCAGAGGACAGTATCAGGATCCAAATTGTCTTAACGGATTGGAGAGCTGAACCGAAGCTAACAAAATGAATTTCAGTAAGGAGAAATGTAAGCTCCTATACTTGGGCAAAGATAAATAAGCTTACAAATAAAATGAATATATTTAGTATGGGTGACACCTTTGAAAGAGATCTAGGAGTCTTAGAAGATCATAAGCTGAACATGAGTCTGCAGTGTAATATGGCAGCAAAAAAGCTAGGCTGCATAAATAAGACCATAATATTTAGATCAAGAGAAATAATAGTCTTACTTGATTCTGCTCCTGTAAGTCCTCATCTGGAGTATTGTTTCCAGTTCTGGGCACCATACTTCAGGAAATATATTGACAAACTGGAACCTGTCTGGAGAAGGGGGACCAAAATGATCAATGGTCTAGAAGTCATGCCCTATGAGGAGTGGCTTAGGTAGCTGGGTATGTTTAGCCCAGATAAGAGAAGATATATTGGTCAGTAGGCTTGTGCAGTCTAGATAAACCTTGATCCTGGGTTGCTGTGAGTTTTCTGGGCTGTATGGCCATGTTCCAGAAGCATACTCTCCTACTGGAACATGGCCATACAGCCCAGAAAATTCACAGCAACCCAGTGATTCCGGCCATTAAAGCCTTTGAGAACACATTAAATCTTGATCCGTTTCTGTTTCCTGGATTTTGGTGACGCCTCTTATCCATTTTTTGGGAGCCTTCCAAATTCGGGAGGACTGAAATCCATTTTTGATCTAGGAAGCCAAAAGATTTGTTTTCAATCTGGCCCATTGGTGGCAATTGGAGGGGGGGCTTCCCACGCTTAAGGCAAGGGCTTAGGAAACCCCCATCCTGCTATCCTTTCCCTTCTCTCTTTAGAGGAGACCCAGGTTTAAGACAAGGGGGTGCTTTGAATGCGATTTCCTGCTTCTTAGCAGGGGGTTGGACTAGATGGCCCATGTGGTCTCTTCCAACTCTACTATTCTATGATTCTATGATTCTATGATTCTATGAAAACCCCCCTCCCTGCAATCCTTTCTGGGATTCTTTCTGGCTGCCTCCCTCCGCACACTCACAGAAATTGAAATTAGCCAGGTTTTGACAGCCACTGTTCTGTTGTGGCCAAAAAAATTGATGGCGGAGTCCATGCCATTATGGGCATCTGAACCAACCAAACCAGCTGGAGACTTTTTTGAAAACAGATCCATGGAGAAGCCTATTGGAAAGTATGTCACACAGAAGACGGAACAGGCTTGTTTTCTACATGTCTTCCTCTATCAACTGTCTTGGAGTCTAAGATCATCTGGGGAGGCCCTGCTCTTGGTCCTTCTTCACAGACTCAATTGCGGGGACAAGAGACAGGGCCTTCTCGGTGGTAACCCCTTGGCTGTGGAACTCCCTCCCCAGGGAGATTAGATCAGCCCCTTCCTTCTGATCTTGTTTATTATTATTATTTAAATGTCTGTTTTGTACTTGTTTTAAAGGCATTGAATTATTGCCGCACTGTGAAGCCGCCTTGAGTCCCCTCCGTGGTGAGAAAGGCGGGGTAAAAGTATCGTAAATAAATAAATAAATGAATTTTCTGTTCATATAAAGAATAAGACACAGAGCAATGGGTTCAAACTGCAGGAAAATAGATTACACCTGAATATTGGAAAGAACTTCCTGATGGTAAGAACTGTCTGACAGTAGAATACATTGACTCAGAATGTATTGGAGTCTTAAATTGTCTAATGTCTATTCCTATATGGCAGGGATTGGACTGGATACTCTTGTGTTCTTTTTTAACTTTATGATTCCATGAACAACTCATGGACTCATTGTTCAAGGAAAGTGTACACTGCCAAGTGTTTTTACAACAGGTTATTGGGACCGGTGAGATTAGATACAGGAGTAGGCTTATATTTTGAACAGATATGCTATGTATGAATTGTGCCCAAAGTATACTGCCTGAAGCTTGCTCAAGAACTAGGGAATATCTTGCTCTCTTTAATCCAGTGAGAAGAGCACAGAGGAATTTGGTAGTCAAGAAACATTGCAATGACTCTAATTCCAGCAATTTGTTTTATTGTTTCTTCTAGTCCATATATGGGTGCACCAGCATAAAATGACAATGTATTTCCAAAACATTATGCTGGTGTACTATATACCCCACACGGCCAACATGGTGATTGACCATGTTGGTTAGGATTCTTGGAATTGGACCCAAAAGTAACTCCTCAGCACCTTGCTGACGGACAAGACAAAATTGACTATATCTGTAGTTGTCTTCCCATTCCAAACAGGATGGAGCACAATAATACCGTTATTTATTCATTGTTTTTCATTTTTAGCTCTTAAATGCCACTCAGAGCACAAAAAGGGTTTTCTTTGTTTCTCATCTGGTGGCCTCTCTCTTTCAGCACTCCTGCTTTAGTATCCTTGAATCTCAGGAAGTAAAGACAAAGACAACCAATGTGTTCTCAAGAAAGGTCTGACCCAGATATCAAGTACTTAAGGTTGTTTGAGAAAGACTTCAAAAGAATCCTTCCAAGCAGAAATATTCTAGCACTTGTCTTCAAACTGGAGGTGTTAATGTGACTTTATTAATGGTTTGTTTATGGATGTAGCTTATAGACCTGTACTGTATGATCACCGTTGATGGCATCTATTAAGGATCATTGATATCTCCCTTATTTACTGTCAGTAGTAGAAAGTAAGAAGCTAGAGGAAAAACTAAATGTGGAAAACCGAAGTATATGTTGAATTAACAGACTTAATTACTGATTATTTCTGCAATTAACAATTGGATTATTCAGTTGCTGAATGTGCCTCCAAGATAACTATTGCATAAAATAAATTCTATGTATTACAATAGTTTGGTTTAGGCATTCACCCTCATGCATATCACATGGCTTTTCATATTCCCCCAATTAGTGTATATAATAAGTGCAATGGCTTTGCTGTTACATGGTGATTGTCAATATGGAAGCCTAAAGCCACTTTCTATTCTGAATTAGGTAAACCCATTTAAGTAATGGGATGTACAGAAACGTTAACTGATCATTCAGAAATTTATTCAGTGTTCTTGCCTTGTTGGGATAGCAGATAGATTCTGATATTTCCCAAGAAAATACACTTTTCCAATGATGTTTTTTTCAGGAGTTGGTAGCAAGTGGACACTATGCATGATTAAAAAAAGTCAGCGAATACCTAGGGGGAGGTAAATAAAGGTTGTCTTAAAAAAAGTAAAATTTCTAAACTCTTTTAAAAAACTGAAATATCAATTATTTGCATTTATTCTGTTGTTATCATCACTATCATTTATTATTATTATTATTATTATTATTATTATTATTATTATTATTATCATTTATCATCATTAACACTCTGGAATCATACTTTTCCAGACTTCATCTCCTTTGAAAAAGTAACTGCTCAAAAATACATGTGAGAACTAATTGTTTCAAGTTTTTCAGAAAGCTTCCAATCTTTTTCAAAATTTCATTTAAAGTCAATTAACAGTATAATCCTAGAGATGAGAAGGTTAAACTAAATATATCCAGCTCCCTAAGCCCTTCTCCATAGGCTATAGTTTCTAGACCTTTTATCATTTTGGTCACTGTGTTTTGGATTTGTTCCAGCTTGTCAATATCTCTCTTGAACTACAGTGCTTAGGAAATGGATCTGGGCACCACAATTCTGACCAAAGCAAAATGATAGCAATGTTTAAATATTGCGAAGTGTGTCATTTGAAGATAGAGCAAGTTTGCTTTCTGTAGTATCTGAAGATACTCAGACTTGTATGGAAAGAGGAAGGGTGAATTTACAGAAAAGCAGCCTATATTCTTTAAATAGATTATTTACAAAATGATTCCACTTAACTTGGTGGCATGCTGCTCTTTCATCTGTAGCCAGCCCAGCTAGGACCCTTGGCTGCCTGCTGGGATGTGGTGTACTTTTAACACAAGGTTGTTGTTTTTTTTAGTAGTATAACTTTTATTTCTCTGGATTCTCTGAATGTCATGCTATAGCTGTGAACAGCAGGTTCTAAATGTGGCTGTACGTAAAACGAACTTAAAACATGTTATTATATCAAAGTTAATAAGAGTTATAAAGGTAAGAGCCAGTAAGAAAACACATTTCTTCAAGATAAAATTTCAGAAACATAATATGTCCTCAGCTGAAAGTTTGTCTCTTACATGAGCTCACTAGGGACTTCATCAGATTATGCTGGGAAGTGTTCAGAAGTGTTCAGAAGAAGAGAGTTGAGTCAAACTCCATTTTGTAATAAAATGAGGTTTTTCCCTACCTTACAATCACACTGTTTAGTGCACTCAGTTGTCTTACGTATTTTCCAATGAAGAGGTTTCCATACTGCCAACATTTGGCCCCGCCGACCATCCCTCGTGGTACTTTTTGGTACTTCAACTCCCACAATTCCCAATAGCAGGGAGGGAGAAAGTGAAAAGGGATGGGGTGATCAGGAGGACAACCTTAGGATGACTTGGGCCCCGCCCTCTTACCTGGCTTCGCCCCCTCTCAGGTCCTCCCCATTTCGGGCCTATCCCACCCGATATATGCCTGGCAACCCTTCTTCCCGGCCCTCTTGGTCGGGCAATGACTTAGGCAGTAATAATTGATTCCATTATCATCAACTATGTGGAAGATTTAAAAAGGATATGAGGGGGGGGGGGCTTTGCAATAAGAAAATCAGAATTAGAAAGTATACTGGGAAAAGGGAGCAAAGGATTGATTTCCAGACTATGGAAATATTTACTAGGCTATAAACTAGAAAACTATCATGCTCCATGAAGACCCTCACTGTTTACCTCTAAATCTCTGATCAGCCCAAAATTCTCCTTTAAATTGTAACCAGTTGGGTCAGAAGAAAACAAATCAGGAAGTTTTTTTTTAAAGAAATATGCTAAATGTATCAACAGTGAGAAAAAATATGAGGAGAAATCAGTAATTAATCACAAGTCACCTTGAGCCCTATACGGAATGAATAAACGAACGAATGAAATATTAATGCATGTTTTAGAAACCCTGAATTTATTTAAATTAATTCACAGTCCAAAATGGACTGATATCTTTGTTTTATTTCTTGTTTTTTCAAAATCAAAAGCTGAGACATAAGGTAGGACCTTGTGGTGTCACTGGGTCAGGGCAGGGCAGATAGGTCAAAACTGTTTCCAGGACAACTATTCTGGAAAATGTCATAAAGATAAGCCCAGAATTCAGACAAAGCCCAACTAACTAGGGCCCCTTCCACACAGCTTAATAAAATTCCACATTATCTGCTTTGAACTGGAATATGTGGCAGTATGGACTCAGATAAGCCAGTTCAAAGCAGATATTTGTGGGATTTTCTGCCTTGATATTATGGGTTATATGGCTATGTGGAAAGGCCCTTGGTAAATATGATCCAGAACTGGAAGGACAGAAAAGAAACATTTTTTTCTGTTGTTTTTTTTCTCGTGTCAGGAGCGACTTGAGAAACTGCAAGTCACTTCTGGTGTGAGAAAATTGGCCGTTTGCAAAGACATTGCTCAGGAAACATTTGGATGTTTTGATGTTTTTACATCCTTGTGGGAGGCTTCTTTCATATCCCTGCATGGAGCTGGAGCTGATAGAGGGAGCTCATCAGCACTCTCCTTGGGTAAGATTCGAACCGGCAACTGTGGGGTCAGCAACCCAACTTTCAAGTCAGCAAGGGTTTAACCTACTGCACCATCAGGGGCTCCTGCAACTGGACAAACAAGGTGACAAACAAGTCCAGCAGCTGCAACAGTTAGTTTCCTCCATGGGCTTGTTAAGCATATTTGACACATAACATGGGCCTGTTTGGGTTTGTGGAAACCTTGGACTTAGTAACACTGCTGCTAAAGGAAGAAGGTTCATGAATTGCAATACTGGCACTCCACTCCATGCCTTGTTCCCAATAGCGTGATTGTACCAATGGACTACATTGGCCCTCTCTTTCCCTAGTTCTTTCCTGTTGAACCTCTATGTGTGGTATGTGTCTGCATGTATCAATGTTGTACACGTACAGTACAGTAGAGTCTCACTTATCCAAGCCTCGCTTATCCAAGCCTCTGGATAATCCAAGCCATTTTTGTAGTCAATGTTTTCAATATATCATGATATTTTGGTGCTAAATTCGTAAATACAGTAATTACAACATAGCATTACTGCATATTGAACTACTTTTTCTGTCAAATTTGTTGTATAACATGATGTTTTGGTACTTAATTTGTAAAATCATATCCTAATTTGATGTTTAATAGGCTTTTCCTTAATCCCTCCTTATTATCCAAGATATTTGCTTATCCAAGCTTCTGTCAGCCCGTTTAGCTTGGATAAGTGAGACTCCACTGTATATATATAAATGATAGTGTACCCTCTAGGAAGTAGGAGGGAGTGTTTTGCTTGTATATTCCTGCATTGGATTGGATAGCTCTTGTAGACTCTTCTCTTCTGTTCTCACAGAAGAGGGTTTTTTTAAAATAAAAAAAGGAAATAAATGGTTAGTCAACTAATAGGAGTCAATAAAAATCCATTTTTAGTTATTTTGAATAGTGCTGGGCGGTGTTTGGGAGTCTCCGAATAACTCTACTTAGCCTGTAGGGAACACTTTAAATGAAAATGTCCTGAACTGCCATATTTGTCTCTCTCTCAAATGCTGAAGTTGGCATGTATAGTCACTGTTTATCTGGTTAACTCCTAATATCAGTACTTTGATCAGAGGAGGAATAAGTAGAAATGTTTGCAATAAATTCTTATATGGATGCTCAGAAAAACTAAATGGAACGGCTGTTATGCAGTGATTTGCCAAATGCCCTATATTTAATTTGGCGTGCTGAAGAACTGATGTGTTTGGTGAATTGTGAACAAGGCAAATATTTATGCCAATTATATCCTCTTGTTTGCTATTATAATTTCTGTAACATATGAAAGCCACAATGTCTATTGGACAGAATGCAATAGCCAAGTGGAATATTACATCTTACATGAGTAACCTTTTCTTCCATGTCCCTATGCTGAGCTAGAAAAGGAATCTCACAAAGCTGGGGTAAGTCTCAGTTCTAGGAGAAGAGTAGTTCAGAAGTTTTAGATTCCTTTAATCCCCAGATTTTAAACTACAGGTCCTTATCATTCAGTATTTGCAAGAAGGGATGCCTAGTAATGTTATTTTACAACCAGTCTTTATCATAGAGAAATTGCATGAAATGTCTTTCCCTGGAAACAGCTACCCTAGCATAAAATATCTGAACATTCCTTACCACTTGAAGCTGTCAGGGGGAAAATATTTCACACAACAGATCTCATGAGACTCTACCATTTTGGACTATGAGTGGGGAAGCACATTTGACAATTGCCGCATATAAAGGTCCATGTACATGAAAAAGCACATCAGGGAAAATATGAAGCTAAATGTCTTACATTCAGACATGTGGCTCCCTACTTACAATTTGAAGTGGTACAGTCCAAGGAGGATTATGCTGTGTGCTTTTTCTGAATGTTTAAGAGCTTTTGGTGGTTCAGTTCTCAATTTCATGATGTGCCCTTTGCAAAAGGAAAATGATTTTGGGATATGTTTTATCTCTAGAATTACTTTGCTCTCAGATTGAGAGCAAACTCACTAATTCACTTGTTTTATAACCTTTATATTTCTGCATGAACCCAAATAGAATATTTCATAATATTTGCCCTGGTGAATTATCAGCTTGCTTCATCCCCACACCAAAAGTTGCTGAGTAAAACAATCGGTAATAAAATTGCAGTGCAGTGAACTATAATTCCAAATACTGTATTAATAAAGCAATTTCACAATATTCTTACATCACTATTTAGCTATTTGGAGATAATTCCAGGACATCAATATGAATAGTAATAAAATCCCTTAGACTAATTCCCATGGCATTTAAATAAGCAAATGCTTATGCGCACACACTTCTTGTCAGAAGTGTTGTTTTATGTCTGTGTATGTATCCAAAATATGGCTGGCATTTTGCACAGTTGCAGAGCTTTCACTCTTTCATATTCAGTAATACTACATAGTATTACGTATCTTACTTAGAAACTATAGAAATGCCTCCAGCCCTCCTTAAGAGTCAGCAACTCATTGGGTAAAAGAGGTTTAATCTGCTGCCATTTGAAATGAAGGAAAGAGGATGTTTTCAGCCCCTGTTTAAAGCAAATGAAGCAATGAATGGTTCCCTATTATCCACTGTTTTGCACATCCACACAAAGTTCAGGGATAAAGCACTGCATATAAGGGGGTCACCCTGTGCTTAAATCATCTTGAGAAACTTTCAGCATTTAAAAACAGGATATAAATAAAGTAAATTGCACAGATCCTATGAGGATGGATCAGATACTGACTAAATTCTCAAGTCCTCTAACATTCCAGCTTGTTTCTTGCTGGAATTGCCACTTCTGATATCCTCATTCAAATGAGAGAAGTGGTTATTAGGATCAGTTGGAGCACTTGGAGAAAGTGCAGAAAGAGAACTTCTAGATTTTCAAAACTTCTTAATTTTTCTCTACCCAGGGAGGAATAGGCAATTTTGTATAGGAGTAAGTATGGAATGATGAAGACAGCTAGTAGATTGTTATGTGTGGTTATGGATGGGACATGTATATGAAGTTAAAGAACCCAGGGCAGATACGTTGCAGTGGTGATGAGAGTGACTAGAAAGTTTAATGATGTATAGTAGTACATAAATGGTGTGTGAATGGATGAGTGTGTGGTATAAATGTGGCTTTGGTCCCATCTCTAGCTTGTGCCTTCCACCCACAAAGAGAATGTAGTTTAATAGTTTCCCCACCCATGCCTTGCAGTGTTTGATTCCCAGCTTAAATTATCTTAGGGATAGCTGGGTATAATGCATTATACTGGATGAACTCATCTTTCCAGCTTGAATGGTAAATAAAAACACAGGGAGACTTCATGGAAATCCTACATACCTATGATAGTTATACAGGGCTTAGCAAAGAGTATTCTCAAGATCTTAAATAAGACCTAAAACTCCTCACTCTTCCTTATGTTATTGTGTAACATTTCTATAATCATGTGTCAAATACCAGGTTTGAGATAATTCAGTCAAGACCAGAGGTGCTAAAAGCGCAATGAGAGCATAAAGTCTGTCAGAAAGGCAACTTTGTGAATTTATTTCAAGAGGAAATTGTGGTGTACACTGACACATTGAAATGAAAAGTGCATCAATTAGAAATCTACAATTGGAAGTGAGACCAGGGGCAATGACAAAGACAAGCTAATTACCTTCTTAGAATTTTTCATTCAAATTGAATTATCAGTCTAATCAGATCATCCAATTGCTGAAAAACAAAACAAGACAACACAGCAGCAAAATAGAATCAAACAGATCTGCTTTCCCACACTGTCATTTTGAAAATAAACACCAAACATGAGGTCAGCCTATTGCTAGCCAGAGAATAACATTAAAGACTATCTGTCAAGAACTATGCAGTCACTTGTACACTGACTGCTAAAATATCAGAAAGGTTTTGCCATAGGTTACAGCTCTTATTGAACAGGAGCACTTTGTAGTCTACATGGAACACAAGTGCAATTCAAGTTGGAGCTGCCTTGAAGTCAACTTTATTCCATCTGAAACTTTTTTTATTTCAGTCCAGAGGTGGAATGCAGCCAAAATAAGTTCTCGTGTACCAGATATAAAATGAGCAAGTCTGTCCTACATTTTTCAACTCAAAAATCCCATTCATACTATGGATGCAAGAATATTCTGATATTGGAACTGTTACTTTTTTAGGCAACATTTTTTAAGAACAGTTTCAAATAGCATTTTAACCCGAGTGCAATCATGCTTCTTAAATGCGATTGCACCTGGGTTGAAGTCCAGACACCTCCCTCCAACATCCACGCAGGGCATCTAGACATAAATTAACCCCCCCCCCCCCCCGCCCGAAAAGTCTTTAAAAAAGAAAATAACACCCAGGTGCCATCTCCCCTTCTCCAGAGCTCTCCTGGCACATAGAAATGATGTGCCAGGAGAAGATGGGACCAGGAGAGCTCCGGAGAAGGAGAAATTGAGGCTGGGTAAGATATTTTCTTTTTAAAAGGCTGTTTAAGGGATTTTGGGAGGAGGTGGGGGTTTTCTTGGGTTTCACGTGCTCCAGGAGCTCAAGAAACCCAAGACAGCTGTGTAGATGGGCACCAGAAGTTGTGCGGCATGATCCCTGGTCCTCATCTACAGACTGCTTGCAGCTGGAAAGACCTGGGTCATATTACTTCAGCACAAAGCAGGGTTTTCCTGCTTTATGCTGAAGGAATTCATTTTTATCTGAGACATCATTTGGACACCCCAAAACATGAGAGAGCGTTTTGGAAGTAGTGATCCAAGACAGAAAAGAAGAAAATAAATCTTTCTCAAGCCATGAACTTACCCCATTCATCCAATTCTCCCTTATATACCACTTCTCCATATCATTCATATATAATGCTTCAGGGTTCTATAACTGGAATGAGAAGGGGCAAATCAGCAGTTATTTCTTCAATATGAAAGTATTTTGTGACCTTCAGATTTTTCAGGAAGTAGCAATGTAACAGAAATAATCACCATCCAACCCCAATACAATCATTTTAACTTTAGACTTCAGTAAATTACAAGAGTTCCTTCAATGTAAAAAAAAAAGTCATCGTCTATGCAATAATTTCATAAACTTGCTGCTCTACCTTTATGCTGTCTTTTGCTACTGTGTCTCATCAGTCCTGTTTGCCCTAATGTTTCTCTTTCTGTCTCACCACCTTCCCCATTCAACTCTTAAAATTGTCCATGTGAGTAATCATGATAGTTATGTCCTTACCAGTATTTCAATGATTTGGCCAACGAGATAGTCAAGTTAATTGGGATTGTTATTGTTGTGTGCCTTCATGTCATTTTAGACCTGGGGCAACCCTAAGTCTAGCATTTAGGGTGAGGGCCAGGTAAATACCTTGTAATGCCACATTCAACTCACAGGCCTTAGTTTGAGAACCCCTGCCCTAAGGGGAACTTATCAGGGATTTTTTGCAGGATTTGTTCAGAGAGTGTCAATGGCTGAGAAGGATTTGAACAATCATCTCCAGAGTGTAGTCTAACACTCAAACCAATACATCATGTGGCTCCTAAACATAAAATTTAAGAACTATAATCTGGTTTCTCTACTTATCCCACAATAATCAATGAAATGCAGGTGTTGATTATTCTTCCACCTAACTGTATAGTGGAACATGACAGTTTGAAATTCCATATGTAATTAGCCTGGATAGTTTGCCAGAGCATGGGAAAAACAGAACACTGTAAATGCTGGTTGGGAACTTTGGCTTGTTTAAGCTCAACCAACTTCATTTTTTTTCCTATTTATTTAGACGAGTACTGACTGAAGCAAATATTAAACACTTAACTTCTCTAAGCTCAAACAGACATGTTTTAATCCTTTTCTAAAACTCTTCTTTCAATCACGAAATGTCAGTGTTAATGTATTCTTGAATTTTAGATCATCACTAACTTAATTGACTTTAGCATTAGATGATCACCCATCCATCACCTTTAAAGCTTTCTTCTCCTTTCATTAATTTGTTGAACAAAGAAGTGAAACCCCCTGTAATTTTAGTGGAAGAGATCGATCACAGATATGTAAAAGAAGACGGCATCTGAGTTTTTTGAATAGCCCTAAGCAATGATTAGATTTTTCTAGGGTAGAAGTGAGCCTTTGGTAATCAGAATTTCATTGAACTCCTTTTCTCTCTTGACTGCAGTGCACCAAGAGAGGTAATAGGTTGAGCAAGCAAATGTGAACAAGTTTCAGAAATCTGCTAAATATTGATTTTGCAAAGGCTGCATTTACATTATTTTTAGTTGCACTGAGTATATTAAAGGTAAAGATTTCACCTGACGTTAAATCCAGTCATGTCTGACTTTGGGGGTTGGTGCTCATCTCCATTTCTAAGCCGAAGAGCCGGCATTGTCCGTAGACACCTCCAAGGTCATGTGGCCGGCATGACTGCATGGAGCGCCGTTACCTTCCCGCCGGAGCGGTACCTATTGACCTACTCACATTGGCATGTTTTCGAACTGCTAGGTTGGCAGGAGCTGGAGCTAACAGCGGCTGCTCACGCCGCTCCTGGGGCTTGAACCTGGAACCTTTCGGTCTCCAGCTCAGTGCTTTAATACACTTTGCCACCGGGGCTCCGAGTATATTAAAACAAAACAAAAAGACCAGTTTCAACGACAGAATGGCTACTGTAACCAATGCTTTGTCTGCACATATATTCACAAAAATATAGATATTCTTTCATAAATTTACTTAGACCATTAAGAAAACGCTTCTTAAAATGCAAAACACTAGCCATTATTCCACTGGGCATGGTCTTAAATTATAAACTGATTAGGATTTTGTCATGACTGGAAATCCATGTTTTCCTCTTCCAGTGCCAGTGAAGTTAGTCAAGTTTCACAACTTTAGGAGTCTGGAATCCTTCTTTGACTGGTCAGAGCAATCTAGTTCTATGCTAAGTGCATACTTAGATAAGGATGAAACAATGCGCTGTGGACTTACATCTTCTATTTAGGCACTGCTATACATGAACTCTAACCAGTCTCAATAGTGATAAAATTTGTATGACTTCTTGTTGTTTTCAGAATTGGATGTGGTGTGATGCCTGCAGCATTATACACACTATAGTTTTTGTACAGTTTATACAGTCGTTGCATGTTTTCTCAGCTTCTTGCAATTATGTAATTGCAGCAAAACAAATTAAAAAATAAAATAAAACCTGGGAATAGAGTAAAAGTAGCATGTTTTGTGTGCACTGTGATATTATCTTTGTTCAAACACAAGAAGTGGAGGGGCTTCACCCTGCTTGGGCATAGGGAGCAGGACAAGAGGAGGACCATGCCCATTCCTACCAAATGACTGCTGCAATATGAAGTGGAATGCAATGACTGCACCATAAACAATACTTGAACAGCAACAATATTAGAGCCATTAATGTTTTTCTCATTATTGAAATGATAATATTCTATACCTATAGAAAGGCAATGCAACAATGAACAGTCACAAACATTGCATGATTATGAAATATTAAACATGGAATCAAACAGTGGAGTTGTACGAAAAACATATCATTTGATAAAGTCCTTAGTCTCAAGGATGCTACAAGATTTTGCACAATGAAGATTATGTTACATTAATCCAAATGGGCTGGGCTGTGGCGCAGCTGGCTAGTAACCAGCTGCAATAAATCACTACTGACCGAGAGGTCATGAGTTCGAAGCCCGGGTCGGGTTAAGCCCCCGGCCATTAAATAGCTCGGCTTGCTGTTGAACTATGCAGCCCCGAAAGACAGTTGCATCTGTCAATTAGGGAAATTTAGGTATGCTTTATGCGGGAGGCTAATTTAACTAATTTAAAACATCATAAAACTGCCAGCAAAACACGAGGAAAGGAATGAGGAAGTACATCCACTAGCGGACAGTGAAGCAACAGCTCCCCCTGTGGCCGGAATCGTGAAGCTGGAAAAAAATGTTAAATGCCTCTGTGTCTGTCTATATATGTTGTTTATCTGTTGGCATTGAATGTTTGCCATATATGTGTTCATTGTAATCCGCCCTGAGTCCCCTTCGGGGTGAGAAGGGCGGAATATAAATACTGTAAATAAATAAATAAATAATTGAGGCATTTATCATCACAGTCCGATTTTTTTTATTTTCAGGAATGGTTTTGGTTGCTATATGTGGTTTATCGATCCAAATACAGTCTTGGCTACTGGAAATCTGGGCTTCTGGGTTCAGGGCTAATTCCAGGAATGCACTGAAGCTATGAGTTTTCAGTGTGAATGTAACTCCACCCAGTGCAGGCTGAACTCCTATGCTCTGTTCTGCCTTTTGACTATAGGACCAATTCTACCTTAAGTGAATTAAATCTACATCTGTCTTAAAGGTAATGTAAAAACATCAATTCATTAATTGAACATTTACATCCATAATAAAAAGGCTGAAAAGATCTACCTCACTGCCCATCAGACTATTCTCTTCATGATGATAGAAGAGTCAAAATGTCTAGTTTCTGTTTTAGCTGGATCCAGTTCATAGCCTTTAATAGAATACTGAATAATTACTCCCATAGAGAGAGAAAGAATGCACATGTTAAAAGGGTATGTTTGAATTAGCTGTAGTTAAATTGTGTGTTGGTTCTAATGATGATTACTGATGTTGATTGTTCTCTTGCAAGTTGCCCTGTTTTATGTTGCTGTTCAATCATGTCTGTTTCTTTTATATGAATTGTGAAGACCTATGGTTCCAAAAACAACATTTGGAAATTTAAATTCAGCTTGACTTTGATTTCCCAGGACAGGTTATTTTGATATAATATTCCAAAACCAGACTTTTTATCTCATTTTATTCTTTTAGCAAAAGTAGTTTATATAGTCAGCAAAAGTATCTGCTTGGTGCATAGTTTCCAGTGTTTTTCCATATATCCAGGATAACTCCCCACAGGAAAAAGGCAGGATATTATTATTATTATTATTATTATTATTATTATTATTATTATTATTATTATTATTATTATTATTATCATCCCTGCTTTATCTCTCCCAGAGGAGACACAAAGCAGCAATAAATTTATATCTCAAAAGATATTAATAAATTAAATAATAAATAAACTCCTACCTTTGTTTAGAGCTTGTTGTTGTGTGCCTTCAAATTGTTTCCAGCTTCCAATTTATGACAATCCTAAGGCAAACCTATCATAGGTTTTTCTTGGCAACATTTCTGCTTTTACTTTCCTCTGAGGCTGGGACAGGCCCAGATTACGAAATCAGATAATCCACATTATTTGCTTTGATCTGGATTACCTGAGTCTACACTGCCATATAATCCAGTTCAATGCAGATAATCTGGATTTTAGATGGCAATGTAGAAGGGGTCTTAGTTGACTTGCCTAACTAGGGGCTCTTCCACACTGCCTTTATATCTCAGGATCTGATCCCAGATTATCTGTTTATCCCAGGTTTTCTGCAGTGGGGACTCATATATTCCAGTTTAAAGCGGATAATCCTGGGATAAAGGGCAGTGTGGAAGTATCCTGGGTTTCCATGACTGAGTGAGGATTGGTACCCTAGTATCCAAAGTTGTAATTCAACATCCAAAAAGCACGCCATGTAGCTTTCATAGTTTTGAGTACTTATCAATGAAGAGCATCCAAACCTATCTACTCCATTTCTATTCCTCTCATTGCTTAAGTGATAAACGTTCTAACCATTCCTCTGTTTATTTGAGTAGAACGTCTTTGGGTTTTGCTCAGTTCATATACAGTAGAGTCTCACTTATCCAACATTCGCTTATCCAACGTTCTGGATTATCCAACGCATTTTTGTAGTCAATGTTTTCAATACATCGTGATATTTTGGTGCTAAATTCGTAAATACAGTAATTACTTCATAGCATTACTGCATACTGAACTACTTTTATGCCAAATTTGTTGTATAACATGATGTATTATTGCTTAATTTGTAAAATCATAACCTAATTTGATGTTTAATAGGCTTCTCCTTAATCTCTCCTTGTTATCCAACATATTCACTTATCCAACGTTCTTCTTGGATAAGTGAGACTCTACTGTACCATCATTGAAAAGTTTCATGAGATACCTGGGAAACTAACCACAGGATGGTATGTCAGCACATTTTATATCAAAGTGGGCAAAGGGTTGACCTCTAGATGTTGTTGGACTGCAACTTTCATCAGACTTAGCATATCTGATAATTCAGGATTCTAGGAATTGAAATCCAAAAATGTATGACACATGTTCACCATTTCTGCTCTATGAGAAAATATTTTTTGAAACAGAGTATATGAGTGCCTGGGTATGTTTACTTACTTCAGGTACCCCTTCCATTAATATCTTCCTGGGTCTTTTTCCTCATCAATTCTCTTCTAATAGTTCCATATTACCAGGCTGGTGAATCTTGTGGGTTTTTATGTAAAACCTTATTTTGAGGGCAGGTTTAATATTTGGGATAGAGGACAGCTCTATGAAAGCTTAGACTAAAATAGAACAGTCCCACTGTCCCACTGACATGGAAACCATCAGCTACCAGTTCTAGCAGAACTGCAATGATAAGTTGAGAGCCTCTCTGTTTTCTTTTGCCTCAGCAACTCCTTTCTTTGCAAAAAAGGCTTTAATCTGAAATGTCTGTACAGTTGGGATTATTTTGAAGTGTAACTTTTCAGAAAGTGACTTTTCATCAGATCATATAAAGGCAAAGAAGTATTCAGGATGAGAAAAATACCTTTTAAAATTCATACAATAGGATTATCTGGCATTTTATCCTTCCTTTAGATCCAAGTTAATAACATGTCATTTCATCAGACCATTTTGTGGCACTTTCCCTGACTCGTAGTGTTGAGGAGATAGATTTTACATTACAAATTTGACCCAATAGCAAAATAAATGCCTGACCACATCTAGATCTCAAATTCATTATTTTGTTCTCCGTTCCTCCTGGCTAGGCACGCACTATTTACTACCTGTGATCAAAAGTTTACTATTCTTTCAAAAAGACACAAATCTTTTGAAAGTTTTGGGCTTAGACATAAATCCTACTGTGAACTCCAACTGAAGTAAGTTGGTTGAATTAATCTACTCAAATTGGAATTAGCAATTTCAGAAACAAATCCTAATTTAATAGTCAAATTATTTTCAAATCTAACAAAAGTAGATTACTCATTCTGAACTGGCCGAAGAATCATGCAAGATGTAATCCCCAAAAGTATTTTTTCTAGACTCTGATCTCTGAACCAATGGCATAGGCATTGAAATCAACTTCCAGCTTGCCATCAAAGGGCTTGTCCACAGGGACAAAAAACAAAAACATATTCACATCGTAGTTGCCTTGATACTGACATACAGCATGATTTAAGATTTCTCATTGATCAGGAACTATAATTTTTAATGTTCTTCCTTCAGATCTGAATTGTTCTTTCTTTTCTCAGGATGTCATTTTTGCAGCTCATTTTAGACTGATCTGTTTTGGAAACTTGATAAACATTCCTTCTTCAGAGTTCTGGAGTCAGCAGAATCAGAGAAAACTGTGATTGTTTTTGTCAGTTATTATTTATTTATTATTGGCATATATTTTTTGCTTCTCATATATTTCATTTTGCTGTCTTTTCAATGGGGTGAAGAATTCAGACTGCTAGTGCCTATGCTTACAGCTATATTGAGTTATAATCTCATTTGTCACTTTGGGAAATCTGGGGAGAGGGAATATGGTCTATACCAGGGGTCCCCAAACTTTTTAAACAGGGGGCCAGTTCACAATCCTTTGGACCATTGGAGGGCCAGACTATAGTTGGCCACCTAGCAATAATAATAATAATAATAATAATAATAATAATAATAATAATAATAATAATAGCAGCAATAATAATAAAAAAGAGAGTTGGAAGAGACCCTTTGGGCCATTGAGTCCAACCCCCTTCTGCCTTTGTGCACCGAAAGCACAAGCAAAGCACCCCTGACAGATGGCCACCCAGCCTCAATGTTAATAATAATAATAATAATAATAATAATAATAATAATAATAATAATAATAGCGATAATAATAAAAAGAGAGTTGGAAGAGACCCTTTGGGCAATTGAGTCCAATCCCCTTCTGCCTCTGTGCACCGAAAGCACAAGCAAAGCACCCCTGACAGATGGTCACCCAGCCTGTGATGACTCATGGGCCATGTAGTCCTGTTCCTAGTGCTGTTGTGACAGATGAAGAGGAAAACTTGGGTTTTCCACCATTTCAGCCAGAAAAGGAACTATCCCAGCCAGAAATGGAGCCTTTGCACCTGCAGGAGGTTTGTCTTCCAGAAATCTGCCAAACAAGCCCTGAGTCGAAATCTCCCCCTTTTTCTCGCCGTAATTATTATCTCCAGCAAAAAGGAGTGCAACAAGCTAATCGCAGGAGCTTGAGAATTGCAGCAAAGCATTCAGATGATTAAGCCTGCTTCCATGAGAAATTTTAGGGAGTCATGCATCTGGACACAGAGATTGACTTTCGTTTCTGATTCCCCAGAGAAGTGTTCTCTGGTGGGAAAACGAGGCCTATTTAGGTTCCTTGCTCCCGAAGGAATCTTGTGGAGTCAATTCGTCAGCTACCGGAGCAGCGTGTGTGGACAGCTACTCCTGCTTTCAAGCCTTTGTTCCTGTTCCAAGCCTTCGTTCTCAGCCTTGTTTTCTCCCCGGATCTTGCCTTGTTTCCCGGACCTCGCCAAGTAATTACCACGGATCTTGTTCTTGCTCCTCGTTTCCTTGTTGCCTTGAATCAAGCTTTGTGTGCCAAGAATCAAGTTATTTCCTAGCCTTGCTCAAGTTCATGGACTAAAGGACCTTGTCATCTCCCCTCACTTGCTTGGCAAGTGAGTGTTTCGGTTATTGGATTACAACTTTGGACCTTAATATTTCATATTGGACATTGCTTTTTTGGACTAATTTTGACCTTTCCTAAAAGGTCTACTTCTGGACTATTTCCTATACTTGTTTTTATTAACTTTATATATTTCCTTAATAAAGATATTAGATAGATTCTGGCCTCTGTGTATGGTTATTGGTGCTCTGCAGCCTGGGTCGTGACAGTTTGACTCCGCCGCCCTAAGCACCAATTAACCTAGGCCAGAATGTCTACCGGAGCCGGACCGGGGGCCCAACCACTCAGTTACACCATCGACAAGGATGAAGTGGACCGCATCCGTGATAAGCTCAATGCGCAGGAGGGAGAAATAAGGGGATTGAAGGAACGCAGAATCCGTCTCCCGGCCCTGGCGCTGCCAACCAAGTTTACTGGAGAAGCTTCTAAGGTTCATGTTTTCCGTCGCCAATGCCAGGCTTATCTAGAGGCCCGTAATGCCGAGTTTCCCCAAGAAGACATCAAGGTGGCGTGGATCTACAGTCTCCTAGACGGGCCAGCGGCCAACTGGGCGACGGCACTGTTTGACCAAGACTCCCCACATCTAAGATCAGCGCAACAATTCTTGGATCACATTAAGGCGACTTGGGGGATTGAGGACAATTTGGAGGCAGCCGGCCACAAACTCCGGCGCCTCTCCCAAGGGGACAGACCCATGTCCCAGTACATAGCCGAGTTCCGAGTGCTGGCCCATAACACCGGATGGAACGATATAGCCCTCAGAGGACAATTTCGGGAGGGTCTCAACATCGAGATGCTGGAGGAAATCTCCAAGGTGGATCCTCCACACTCTCTTGAAGCACTCATTGATCAATGTTTACGAGCTGAAGTCATGATTGCCAACAGAAGACAATGGATCCGAGGCCAGAGCGGTAGGACCGGAGCGAGACCTCCCGCTCCCACCGGCGTCCAGCCGCGCCCAGTGTGGAGACCCCCGCCACCAGCCCCATACCCCAGAGGAAGCGAGGAGGTGCCGATGCAGTTGGGCAATGTGCGTCCCAGATTAGATGCCGCCGAGAAGGCCCGTCGCCAACGCCTAAATCTCTGTTGGTACTGCGGAAACGGGGGCCACTTTGCCAGAGAGTGTCCAGCCAAAGGGAAGCCCGCCGCTCGTCTGGCGGCGGCGTCCTCCACGGAGACGAAGACGTCTGAGGCGGCTGGCGCACAGCCGGCGGGGGAAGCCAGCGACCGGGCGTAGAGAGGCTCGCCAACCCGGTCAAAAAACCCACTCAAGAGCCGCCAACCGGGGTCCTATTTCTCCTAGTGGTCACCTTGTGGTCAGTAAAAAAAGGACCCGTCATGGTCCATGCCATGATAGACTCAGGAGCCACAAACAACTTCATTGACAGAGAGTATGCCGACTCTCTGGGATTACAATATCACGACTTCAAGAACGCCCGTGTGGTGCAAGCCATCGATGGCCGCCCCCTCAAGACAGGTCCAGTAAGCCAGTGGTCGGAACCCACCAGAATGTGGATAAGGGAACACATGGAAGAGATTTCCTTCTTTGTTACCGAGGTTCCCCACTTCCCTGTGATTTTGGGAATTCCATGGCTGACACTCCACGACCCAAGCATCTCCTGGTCCAACAGAGAACTGCAGTTTGCTTCAAAATATTGCCAAAACCATTGCCTTGTAGCCAAGGTATGCCATGCCACAGACGCTGAACCCATCATCACCTTGCCCAAGAAGTACTCAGAATATTGGGATGTATTCAATGAAAAAGAAGCCGAGAGACTACCCCCACATAGACCTTATGACTGTGCCATTGACTTGGTGGAGGGGGCCCCGATTCCGCGAGGACACCTCTACTCCCTGACTGAACCAGAGCAAGAAGCTCTCAGGGAGTTCTTAGAGACAAACCTCCGCAAGGGGTTTATCAGACCCTCTCAATCCCCAGCCGCTTCCCCAGTGATGTTTGTGAAAAAGAAGTCAGGGGACCTACGCTTGGTGGTGGACTATAGAGCATTGAACAATATCACTAAACGAAACCGGTATCCCCTGCCTTTGATCTCAGACCTCTTAGACCGGCTTCGAGGGGCTAAAGTTTACACCAAACTGGATCTTCGAGGAGCTTATAATCTAGTCCGCATCAGGGAAGGGGACGAGTGGAAGACTGCCTTCCAGACAAAATTCGGTTTATTTGAAACCCTGGTTATGAATTTCGGTTTATGTGGAGCTCCCGCAACGTTCCAGCATTTTGTCAACGATATCTTTCAGGATTATCTAGATCGGTTCCTGATTATCTACCTGGACGATTTTTTGGTGTTTTCTAGATCACAATCAGAACATGAGAATCACGTCAGAATGGTGTTACAATGATTGCGGGACCACGGACTTTATGCCAAGTTGGAAAAATGCGCTTTTGATCTACAAGAGGTAGATTTCCTGGGATATCGTGTCTCGCCACTAGGGCTCACCATGGACCCGGCAAAGGTCACAGCAGTATTGGAATGGCGGGCGCCAACCAACAAGAAAGAGGTGCAACGATTCTTGGGGTTCGCGAACTACTACCGCAAGTTCATTCCAGACTTTGCCCGCTGGTCTGACCCAATCACCAGCTGCATCCGTGGGAAACAGCCTTTCCGCTGGACAGATCAAGCAGAGAAAAGGTTCCAGCAACTAAAGAAATTATTCACGTCCCAGCCAATCCTTCAGCATCCAGACCCTGAAACCCCTTTCGTCGTGCAGGCGGACGCCTCCGATGTGGCGATTGGGGCTGTACTCCTACAACCAGTGGGAGATCATCTCCATCCTTGTGCCTTTTATTCCCGTCAATTGACCGCACCAGAGAGAAATTACACTATTTGGGAAAAGGAACTTTTGGCCATAAAGGCAGCCTTTGAAACTTGGAGACATTGGTTAGAAGGGGCCAAATTTCCCATTGAAGTACATACTGATCATCGGAATCTAGAGCATCTAAGAACTGCCCGCAAGCTAAATCAGAGGCAACAACGCTGGGCTTTATTCTTTGAACGTTTTAACTTCCAAATCCATTATGTAACCCCAGCCCAGACCAAGTAAGCAGATGCTCTGTCACGGAAACCGGAATACGCTGCAGGGCGCAAGGAGACCTTTGAGTCCCAGCTGCTACAACCCGAGAACTTTGCCACGCTCACAGTGGGAAACACCAAATCCACTCCCATTGAATCAACTCCCTCTACTCCAGGGCCCCTTTGTGCTCAGGAAATCAGGGCTAGTCAGCAAGCAGATGCCTGGGCACAGGACCAACTTCGCCAAGGACTACATTTTCCTTTTTCGCTTAAGGATGGGCTACTTTGCTACAGAAATCATGTTTACATCCCCCCAGGACCGGGCAGGGAAAAAGCACTTCGTCTGTGTCATGACTGCAAGCCAGCAGGGCATTTCGGACTATTCAAAACCATGCATTTGATCCTAAGAGATTTCTGGTGGCCCAAGATCCGCAAGGATGTGGAAAGATATGTCAACACCTGCCCAGTATGCCAGCGCTCCAAGACAAGAAGGGAAAAGCCCTCAGGGCTTCTGCATCCCCTCCCTACCCCATCCCATCCATGGGAAATAATCTCTGCGGATTTTATCACTGATCTACCACCTTCCTGTGGATTCACCACGATCCTAGTGGTGGTGGACCTTTTTACCAAGTTAGCCCATTTCATTCCCTGTGATGGCCTTCCCACGGCCAAAGAGACTGCAGATCTATTCCTTCAACATGTTTTCAGATTGCATGGATTGCCCAAGAGTTTGGTCACAGACCGTGGGTCCCAATTCACCTCTCGGTTCTGGAAAGCACTACAAAAACTATTGGGCATAGACTCTCGTTTATCTTCGGCTCATCATCCCCAAACGGATGGGCAAACTGAGCGTACCAATGCCACTTTGGAACAATACCTTCGCTGTTATGTGAACTACCAGCAGGACAATTGGGCTTCCCTGTTACCGCTGTCAGAGTTTGCCTACAACAATGGGGTCCAGGCTTCAACTAAAGAAACCCCGTTCTTTGCAAACTACGGCTTCCATCCACGTTTCTTTCCTCCTGTCATTGAAACCTCAGAAGTTCCCGCAGCAGAGGACTGGCTGCAGGAACTCACAGCGGTGCAACAACTTTTGCTCCAGCAACTGGACCAAGCTAAAGAGGACTATAAACGCCACGCTGACAAACATCGCCAGCCGGGCCCCGAGATCAAGGTAGGAGACCGGGTTCTTCTGTCCACTCGCTTTTTGCCCTCCCATCGCCCTTGCCGGAAATTAGATGCCCGTTTCATTGGCCCCTATCCAGTGGTGGCGCAACTTAACCCCGTGACTTTCAAACTCCAACTTCCGCGCTCTATGCGCATTCATCCAGTGTTTCATCGCTCCCTGCTCCTTCCGGCGGATAGTGTGCGCCCTGATGCAGACCGGCCGGCCCCCACTCCTGTTTTGGTGGATGGGGAGGAGGAGTTCGAGGTTCAGGACATTTTGGATTCCCGCTTTCACCGCCGCCGCCTACAATATCTCATTGACTGGGTGGGTTTTGGCCCCGAGGAACGTTCTTGGGAAGACGCTTCCACAGTCCATGCCCCCGATCTCACCCGCCGCTTCCATCAGACCTATCCCGCCAAGCCGCAGCCTCGCGCCTCGGGGAGAGAGTCCCAGTTTGAGAGGGGGCTTGAGGAGGGGGATAGTGTGATGACTCATGGGCCATGTAGTCCTGTTCCTAGTGCTGTTGTGACAGATGAAGAGGAAAACTTGGGTTTTCCACCATTTCAGCCAGAAAAGGAACTATCCCAGCCAGAAATGGAGCCTTTGCACCTGCAGGAGGTTTGTCTTCCAGAAATCTGCCAAACAAGCCCTGAGTCGAAATCTCCCCCTTTTTCTCGCCGTAATTATTATCTCCAGCAAAAAGGAGTGCAACAAGCTAATCGCAGGAGCTTGAGAATTGCAGCAAAGCATTCAGATGATTAAGCCTGCTTCCATGAGAAATTTTAGGGAGTCATGCATCTGGACACAGAGATTGACTTTCGTTTCTGATTCCCCAGAGAAGTGTTCTCTGGTGGGAAAACGAGGCCTATTTAGGTTCCTTGCTCCCGAAGGAATCTTGCGGAGTCAATTCGTCAGCTACCGGAGCAGCGTGTGTGGACAGCTACTCCTGCTTTCAAGCCTTTGTTCCTGTTCCAAGCCTTCGTTCTCAGCCTTGTTTTCTCCCCGGATCTTGCCTTGTTTCCCGGACCTCGCCAAGTAATTACCACGGATCTTGTTCTTGCTCCTCGTTTCCTTGTTGCCTTGAATCAAGCTTTGTGTGCCAAGAATCAAGTTATTTCCTAGCCTTGCTCAAGTTCATGGACTAAAGGACCTTGTCATCTCCCCTCACTTGCTTGGCAAGTGAGTGTTTCGGTTATTGGATTACAACTTTGGACCTTAATATTTCATATTGGACATTGCTTTTTTGGACTAATTTTGACCTTTCCTGAAAGGTCTACTTCTGGACTATTTCCTATACTTGTTTTTATTAACTTTATATATTTCCTTAATAAAGATATTAGATAGATTCTGGCCTCTGTGTATGGTTATTGGTGCTCTGCAGCCTGGGTCGTGACACAGCCTCAATGTTAATAATAATAATAATAATAATAATAATAATAATAATAATAATAATAACAGCAATAATAATAAAAAAGAGGGTTGGAAGAGACCCTTTGGGCCATTGAGTCAAATCCCCTTCTGCCTTTGTGCACCGAAAGTACAAACAAAGCACCCCTGACAGATGGCCATCCAGCCTCAATTTTAATAAATAATAATAATGATAATAATAATAATAATAATAATAATAATAATAATAAAGAGGGTTGGAAGAGACCCCTTGGGCCATTTTGTCCAACACCCTTCTGTCTCTGCGGACCAAAAGCACAAGCAAAGCACCCCTGACAGATGGCCACCCAGCCTTAATGTTAATAATAATAATAATAATAGTAATAATAATAAGGGTTGTAAGAGAAGAAGAGACCCCTTGGGTCATTTAGCCCAACCCCCTTCAGCCCTTGTGCCGTGGGGGGCGGATAAATGGCTTTGGTGGGCCGCATCCGGCCCCCGGGCCTTAGTTTGGGGACCCCTGGTCTATACTGTCTACATAGAATCAGTAATGCTACTATAAATATAGGTATCAGAAATTTGGTGAA
Organism: Anolis carolinensis; assembly: GCF_035594765.1. NCBI lineage: Eukaryota > Metazoa > Chordata > Lepidosauria > Squamata > Anolidae > Anolis > Anolis carolinensis. Next base: position 201,612,692 of record NC_085843.1, read on the forward strand.
AATTTATGCAAAGCATGGAGCAAACCACCTACAGCAATTTCCATTATTCCCCTTGTAGGTTAAAAGGTAAAGGTTTTCCCCTGACGTTAAGTCCAGTCGTGTCCGACTTTGGGGGTTGGTGCTCATCTCCATTTCTAAGCCGAAGAGCTGGCGTTGTCCGTAGACACCTCCAAGGTCATGTGGCCGGCATGACTGCATGTTGGATAATAAGGAGGGATTAAGGAAAAGCCTATTAAATGTAAAACTACATTATGATTTTACAAATTAAGCACCAAAACATGTTTTACAATAAATGGACAGAAAAAGCAGTTTAATACACAGTAACGTTATGTAGTAATTACTGTATTTACGTATTTAGCGCCAAAACATGTATTGAAAACATTGATTACAAAAACATTGACTACTAAAAGGCAGACTGCATTGGATAATTGAATGTTGGATAAGTGAGATTCTACTGTAACTATAAAATTAAGATCAATTAGAAGTATACAAACCATCAGACATAATCATAAAACATTAAAACATTCAGACATTAAAGCTAACTAACCAAAACAATCCAAATCATACCCAACATCCACATCAAAATAATGATAAATATAGCACCGAGCATTAGACAATGACATAACTAAGTTACGTTTTCACAATTAAACATTAATAACAGACTGGATAATAAACATCGATAAAGACAAAAACTTTTTTTTTAAATTAAAAACCATGTAGCCAGAGTGATGAGCCATTTCTGTTTTGTAGTATCTAAGCATTGACACTTTATCATTTGGCCATTAGGCATATTTATGCCCTCACTTTCAATGGTTTTTCCCTTCTTCAATGCCTCTGTCGAACATTTGTCCAAACCAAACTCCATGCTGTGCTGGCGGTAGTGTAACTGCCGGCAGGTCCAACCAAGCCAGAGAGGTGTCAGGTGAGGACTGGAACTAAGAGCACCTAACCCATTAGCATTATGGAGAATCAAACCAACACGAGGTCTATACTGGCTTGGTCGTCGCCCAGGATAAAAAGGATTGCGGTGGATGCTGCCGATTCTGGATATCCATCGACAAATGGGCTACAGAATCAAAATGCAAATGAACAATCACAGAAGCGGCAGAAATATACAATGCCAGAAAACTGCACAATTATTATTATTATTATTATTATTATTATTATTATTATTATTATTGACACAACAACATTGTATGACACAGCAAACAAGATAGATATGCTGGATTTCGTATCATAAAATCACAAGTCGAACACTTCCCAAGTGTTTAGGACTGTGTGATGTATTTTCGGATGATGCGTGCAGATCCCAGTAGGGTGGCCTTTTACAGTTGGCAGATCGTAATTTTGTCAATGTCTATTGTTTCCAAATGCCGGCTGAGATCTTTTGGCATGGCACCCAATGTGCCGATCACCACCGGGACTACCTGTACTGGTTTCTGCCAGAGTCTTTGAAGTTCAGTCTTGAGGTCCAGATAACGGCTGAGTTTTTCCTGTTGTTTTTCGTCAATACGACTGTCACCTGGGATGGCAACATCAATGATCCAAACCTTTTTCTTTTCCACAACTGTGATGTCTGGTATGTTGTGTTCCAGAACTTTGTCAGTCTGGATTCGGAAGTCCCACAGTATCTTTGCGTGCTCATTTTCCAATACTTTTGCAGATTTGTGATCCCACCAGTTCTTTACTGCTGGGAGGTGGTACTTGAGGCATAAGTTCCAATGAATCATTTGGGCCACATAGTTGTGCCTCTGTTTGTAGTCTGTCTGTGCAATTTTCTTACAGCAGCTGAGGATATGATCAATGGCTTTGTCGGTTTCCTTGCACAGTCTGCATTTTGGATCATCAGCTGATTTTTCGATCTTGGCCTTAATTGCATTTGTTCTGATGGCTTATTATTATTATTATTATTATTATTATTATTATTATTATTATTATTATTATTATTACCATTGAGCCTGGGTGGCCATCTGTCAGGGGTGCTTTGCTTGTGCATTTGGTGCACAAAGGCAGAAGGGGGTTGGACTTAATTGCCCAAGGGGTTTCTTCCAACACTCTATTATTATTATTATTATTATTATTATTATTATTATTATTATTATTATTATTATTAACATTGAGGCTGTGTTTGTTCTCTTTTTTTTTACTTCAAAATAAGATATGTATTAGGAATAGGAATTTGTTCATAGTTTTTTAAAAACTATAGTCTAGTCCTCCAGCAGTCTGAGGGACCATGAACTGGCCCCGTTTAGAAAGTTTGGGTACCCCTGCCATAGAGTAAGCAGTTTGGAGGAAATTACTGGCCTAAGGCCTTCTAGCAAACTCATTGTTCTGTGAGTGCTTGATACTAGATCTCCAAAGTGCTGTGCTAGTACTCCTGATACTACATCCCATCATTTGTAAATTGAAATGTTGGTTAAGAGACAGGTCTTAAAAATGTACTGCTTTGATCATGATTTGTGGGCATAAAATGGTCCATGTGTATTCATGCATGCCCTAATTACTGGATGTATTTTATATAAACCATTTTTAATGGACACTAATGATTTTTATGGCCTTCACTTAATGAAAGCCACGGGTGGCTCATTTGGACCATTTGTTATCAAAACAATTTTGGGGATGTGATGTCTCAATTTTTATGTTATTCCATATTGAGGCTGCACTTACACCACTGGGATTGAGATGTTTCTGTGTCAATTAATTGCTCTGCCACCCCCCCCCCCCCGAATAACACAAATAAGTAAATGCATTGCCAGTTAAATCAAGCACTTCCAAGCTATACATGACTATTTTCAGATGCCAATATTCAAAAATGACTACATATGCACAGATCTTTGGACATACTCAAATATTAATATTTTTTTAGTTTCAGGACTAGTTTTGTTGGGAGTGGGGAGGGCTCAGCTATTTCATACTGTATCTATTAGACGGGGTAATTGGCTTGGGTGGGTTTGAAAATAAATTATCCTATGCAGGTTTGGGAGGAGAATTTGATAGCTCAGTGTACATCTTGGTACCCATTTGGTGAAGGATGGCTCAGTGGAAGGACTTCTTTATGGCCCGGAAGCTTGAAGATTTGTGAAAGAGCTTGACATTCCAGATGGTCTGGGAGTTTTTCTCTCTTTTAAAACCTGGCATCTTGGGAGGGAGGACCCCAGCTTCACCGTTCAAAAAAAGTTCAACTGGAGTGAGCAATCCATAGCACTGGATTGCTCCTCAGAGCCAGGTGTTTCACCCAAGGGAGGTTGAGGACCTGTTCACATATAGATAGTATACCTAGCCTCAGTCAGATGTTCAGACATAAATTATATTTAATAGGATCTTAGGGCAAATAAATGGTATTTGTTTAACCCAAATCTTTGTGTCTGACATTGTTTCATAACTGGTCATCAATTCTGACACCGTCTTGCATTATGAATTAATGCTACGCCAGCAAAATTTTGTTAGACAACTGAATTTTAGCATCTTCAGTGGCAGTATCTGTGGTGAAACTATAGCTCTGCATGTGCTGATTGTAAATCTGCCCTCTTGCTTTTTTAAAAAAAATCCCTACCATTGGTTCATAAAGTCACTTTCCAGATTAATATCAACAAGTGAGATCTTACCAGCATTGTTCAATCCCTTTAGATAAACCTTCTTTTAGCATTGAACTTTTTAAAGATCAAGCTGTATTATCTTAGGAATGAAAATTGTACAGCAGTATCCTGAGATGGATATAGATCTTGGCTCTCAGTGGAAACAGATGGCTAATGAACATGAAGTGTTAGGAAAAGACATTTGGGTGGCAATTCTGGAGGCCCAGATGCCATCTGACAAACTTGCAATTTCAGCAACATTGGGTTGGAGAACACAAGGAAAATCAAGGAAAACTATTGAGGGAGGGAGAAATTCAGGGATGGGGTGAGTTTGTGACATATACCAGGGTGAACAAATTTATTTATTCCAAAATATTAAGAAGACAAAGAAGAGGTTTGGAATGCTATAAGCATCACTTCTAAATTCAGGAATTCGGAGATTCTTCAGTGGGAGAGTAAAGGCCAGTAAGACCTTTACAGGGCCCAATAAAGCTTTGAATGTTCTAAATCTTTTTAGAGGAATATTAGAATAAATGAAAAACTGTGTGTTTCCAAAGACCACTAGTTAGACCAAGAGATGAAGACAGCAAGAAAAAATAGGGAAAGAGAACCTATGGAAATGTAGCAGGAAGAGAGATAAGGCCACCCTTCCCATGAATCACAGTGAGCCATTTGGTTCAGGTGAGGAAGCTCAGAGTTTCCCATCTCTAGCGTCCAACAGCTATTGCCACTGTGACCACCAAGTAAGTTCCCATGCTTTATAACTCAGATTTTCCAGCTAATTCAAATAGCGTAAAAGTTAACAAGTGTAATAAACAACATTATTGTTTTAACTGAGTCTACAACGCTTTCTAAAAAAAAATAAGTGTACAGTGTGTACCTCAAATATAATTGCAACCGAGCTAGTCCCAGCATCTAGCTCATGCAAAACTATTGAAAATTTTGACATAATATTTGCTGGTAATGTATTGGATTCCAATAGGAGAAGAAATATTCTTTGAAAGGTTATTTTTAAAAAAATGTAAATTTAAGGAATATTTTTTCCTATGAAATACTTAAATATATTTGATATGGAAATGATAAGAGGATGCACTGTAGATGAAAAAGCAAATTACAAATGGTTACATATTTAAATGACATTTTATCCAAGTAGTGCATCAATAGTAGCTATCTCTGTTTGTTCTGAAGAATGTCAAACCCCCAATCTACCAAAAGTTTGGAAAATATTTTGATGAATTTCTGAGAAAATAATTCCAATCAACATATATGTGCTTTTCAAAGACCATATATGTGATTTTCTCCTATTGAGAACCAATTAACTTGAAAACCAGATAATTCAATTCACATTGTCAAGAACAGGTCATATATAAAGTTTTATTACTTCCTTTGTACTGCAACAAATATGCTCCTTTATTTCAAAAATAAATAAGCAAACAAAGCAGCAGCTACACAATGCTTCATATTTGATGTGATTTATGAACTCCTAGCAGAAGGAGGATAAAATTATATATTTTTACTGGATATGGAAACACTTTCGGCATGAGAAAAAAGCTGCATGAATTTTAAGTCTGTGGTCTGTGCAGGTGTTCCTGCAGCTAATGAATTAGTAGTAGAAGAAGAAGGTTTCATGATGACTAGCAACAGTAGCTCTGGGCCCCAGAGCAGCCCAAGATTTATTTGGCAAAATCTGACACCATTGTTTAAATGGCTACTCCTCTGAGGTGGCACACACCATACCATCTTTGTACCGTCATCACCACCATTGTCATTCCTCACTTGCTGTGGAGCTTCATGAGAGTTCTCAGGCATTTTGGGCACGTCTGCTGTCATTGGAATGGGATGCTCACATGATCAGAAAGAAGGATGGGGGATGGATTTTTATTGAGTACTCTCTGAAAACAGAACAGATTGCTTTGGAGGATGGTGGTTTTATTTTTATTCATAGATTTTTTAAAAAGAGGCAGGATGCCATCATTTAGAAATGCTACAGTACTGGGGCAGAAGTACAAACTACAGTAGAGTCTCACTTATCCAACACTCGCTTATCCAATGTTCTGGATTATCCAATGCATTTTTGTAGTCAATGTTTTCAAAACATCATGATATTTTGGTGCTAAATTTGTAAATACAGTAATTACTACATAGCATTACTGTGTATTGAACTACTTTTTCTGTCAAATTTGTTGTATAACATGATGTTTTGGTGCTTAATTTGTAAAATCATAACCTAATTTGATGTTTAATAGGCTTTTCCTTAATCCCTCTTTATTATCCAACATATTCACTTATCCAACGTTCTGCCGGCCCATTTATGTTGGATAAGTGAGACTCTACTATAATTGATTCTTCCAATACTGTAACTTTATGCTACAAATAAATATTTGAAACTGCTATTTCCATAAATCTCTTGAATAAGGCTTCTAGTGTAAAGGGAACATGTACACAATAATCTTGGGAGGCAGGCTCCATCCCTTCTGGGGTTCAGAAAGAAACTGAAGACCTGGCTATGCGTGCAAGCATTTAAGGAATACGTATTTACTGGCTTCGACTTGGTCTGGAATAAGGTTTTTGTACAAGGTCTGGTGGACGAATGGCATAAGCACTTTGCACTGTTTTAAACTTTGTATATTGTATATTGTAACTGTTTTAACTGTTTTAATGTTCTATTATATTGGTATTATGGTGTATCGGCATTAATTGCCAGTTTTGTAAGCCGCCCTGAATTCCCTCGGGTGAGAAGGGCAGGGTAGAAATGATGGAAATAAATAAATAAATAAAATCAACAACATGAATGTCAATGTCTTCCTCTCCCCTATGGTGCCGGCTCTGTGTGTGTATATGTGTTTGTGTGCGTGCATGGGCTTCTCTCTGTGTGTAATTTGAAGCTTGTTGATCCTCAAATATATGCAACTTCTAGCTCCTGAAGTTCAGACAGTGTCATAATTCTAGATTATGGAGAGATAGAAATTATAGATTTTGTGTGTTTGCATCTGACTCAAAATACTTTAGTGCTTATTGAAATAAGTGGCATCAGCAGTCACACAATCATGTTGCCTGCAAGATCATGGTTTTACCTAGTGATTATATGAAAGCTCCATTACAATGCTTTCCCCTGTCTCTGTCAGAATTCCACAGGGATGCTGGATTAGGTTGAGGGGCTCTCCATAATTTTAAATTATATGTGTGTAGTTATTATCAAAGTAAATAATGGGTGCTATAAAAGTCAGATAGAGTGGCTGAAAACAGAAGAAAGGTACTCAGGTTTGTTCTTGTTTTTAACCTAAAGAGTAATTGAGAAAACTGAAAATCTAGATGAAAGATTATCAGCAAAAATAAAAAAGAAGGTTATTTCTATCCTGTGGATGATTGTGAAGCAGATTATGGGAAATGCAGTGCGAGCCGGACACCTATAAAACAGTAAGTGAATCAGCCATGAAATGGGCAAGAGAGCATTGAATAGAAATACGGTGCAGTCTCCTGACAATAATATATTTTAAGGGTTGCTTGGTATAAAAACTGCCGACCTATTAGTAACAGTGGATACTACTACTGTAAAATAGGAAGACATATTCAGTTGTAACAAAAATAGAAGAGCAATACAAATAAACAGAACTTATACCATTATTGTGCAAGGTGACATGTTATAGTAACATATTTTACAGTAACACTATTATTGTTCTTTGGAATGTGTTGTGTGCTGTGACTAGAATGAAGTGAGGTTTTAAAGTGAGGTTTTAAGTGGATATGTGATGATAGAAGGGGAAAAAACAAGTTTGTTGTTCTGGGAATCCCAAAGTTCATTCGCATTAAGAATGGTTGAGGCTCTTCAGTGGTACAGAGGAGAGGGATTACTTTAAAACTTTTATCTGTTTTGTGTTTATGCCAATCTTGAGATGAAATAAACTTTACCTACTAAGGAGAGTGCAAGATGCTACCATAGAATAGAGAAAAATAAAAAAGAGAGTGAACCTAAGATGAGAGGTGGGATGGGCATACCCAAGGTATGCAGTGGTTCATTCTCTCTCTCTCTCGCACACACATACACACCTATGAACAAGTGTGAGATTTCATGGTGAGCAAAAATGAGCACAGACCTCATTTTGTTATCATGTAAAATGCCACAAGTTTATTGTTTACAACCGAATAGACTTGCCCCACAGTTTATGTCTACATCCAGGTATTATTTGACCCACTAGCTGTCCAATAGGAGCCCCCCCCCGGTGGCTCAGTGTGTTTAAAGTGCTGAGCTGCTGAACTTGCAGACCAAAAGGTCACAGGTTCAAATCCGGGAAGCGGAGTGAGCGCCCGCTGTTCGCTCCAGCCTCTGCCAACCAACAGTTTGAAAACATGCAAACGTGAGTAGATCAATAGGTACTACTCCGGCAGGAAGGTAATGGCGTTCCGTGCAGTCATGCTGGCCACATGACCTTGGAGGTGTCTATGGACAATGCCGGCTCTTCGGCTTAGAAATGGAGATGAGCACCAACCCCCAGAGTCCGACACAACTGGACTTAATGTTAGGGGAAACCTATACCTTTACCTTTAGCTGTCCAATGGAAGCCTGTTCATCTGTTGACTTTTCTGCCAGCCAACGGAAATCCTTTCATACAATCTACCTTATGAGTTATATATGTGGGGATTGTCTGAGCTGGAAACCTCTGTGTAGCTACCTCATCATCTTGAAGTGAGGACGAGCCCTCTACCTCCAGGTTGAACATGACCAAGGTCAGTTCTCGGTGTGATGGGCTACTCTGTTCCAAACCAGACCCAGCCCTACTCCCTCATGCTGTTCAAAGTTTTGGCTGTCAATATTAACAATTAAACTATCATCTATACAGAAAACACAAAACTTAGGGAAGGTGGGTCAAGATAATGATTAAAGCTCCCTGAGCATAGTGAGGCAACAAGCTTATATTAATGGACATGAGTGAAGCCTGCACTGGCCTGCAAGCATCAATTCCTGCCTCGGATTAGCTGATCCTCTTCCTTCATGCAAGAGATTGAAAACTGTATGGGCTCCTGGAGGCAATGAACAGTCTTGGCTTCTGGAAGGTGGCAGCTGTGATCTACAGCCTAGTACTCCTGTTTAGTTGGGAAAAATACTTTGGGTAATCGAAAGTTTGATATAATTTGACAAGCTAAAGGTCCCAATACAAAGTGCTCATGTAAGTAAACTGTAAGAAATAATTTCACATCACTGCAAAAGCCAGTATGAGTGATATTTAGAGACCCAAGTACATGACCAATACAATCTTATTCAGACAGAACAATGCCAATGTCAATCTGAAAATAATTTTGTCTTGTCTACAGGGTTTGATAGCAAATTCAGTTGAAGTGTTTATTGCTATTAGTCATAGGGCATTGAACAGAATATGTTGATGTGTGAAATACTGAAAGGATAAGGGATATCTACGGTCCCCAATGAGATGAAATCTTGGCCCTCGATGGCAAGAGGAGGGATGACACAGAAAGGCCCAAGGCATCTCTTGTCTTCACAGACAACTGTAACACTGAAGGAAATCCAGAAAGATGGTTAACTGGGAGTGAAGCTGTTTATTAAGGAGATAGTTTTAGAAGGGATGGGATAAGAAAGCAGGGAGGACATGATTTGGAAATAAGAAAATGGTGGAGGTAGGAGTACAAGTAAGGGAGGAAAGTTGATAAAACAATTATCAACTTGCTAATTCCATCCAGCATAAATACACAGAATTAAGTGTGGGATGAGTAATGAATTGAATTTATACACAGGACCAATGATGTTATGGAGAATTAGAGAGAAACAAGAAAGCAAGAAGTAGTGAAAGAGAACTGATTGACAGGATGCATGAAAAGGACAGAGAGACTCTGGCAGAAAGATTAGACAACATGGGGCAGGAGGGTACAGCAGAGATGTATCACGCTTTATTGATTAGGCCATCGGCCGTATCAAAACATTTAACACATAGACATACATAGTACAACAGAAGTTAAAATAAATAAGCTGTTAACAAGATCCCGTCCAGATCAAATATCTGCATCACCTTTACAGTTTACCCCAATTGATTCCAGTTCTCAGCTGTGTTGCTTTGAATAGGAAAAGGGCTGTTTTGTGTGTTATTTTAGGACTCTGGCTGGCCAACAAAAATGTAGTTTTAATATATGGGTCCCAGTGTGTTTTGTGAATAATTTATGGCCCGAGGCATTGGTCTCTCTCTTTCTTATACAAATCACAGCTGAACAGTACATGTGTGATATTCTCCACCTCCGATGCTCCACAAATACAAAATCGTTTGTTGTATGGAACTTGATGAAACATTCCATGTTTGACCATTGTATCCACCTGCTCAAATATAGTTCTAGTAAATACCCTCCTGAGGTGTTTAGGCATTTCTGTCTTTAGATATTGGGCTGTTTGTAAAATATGTTTAAAGCGACTTAACCATTTCAATGAGCCAGCTTTACTGAGGGTAGCAATGTCTTTTTGGACTTCTATATTCAGTACTCATTGAGCAACTATTTTTGGGTCTAGTTCTTCTAGGAGATTTGGATACAGAATCGGAAGTCCACAACTCCTTATGTATTTTGTCAGTTGAACAAGCCAAGAGGTCTGATGTTGATTTTCTATCTGCTCTAACAGGCACAGTTTTGTTAGTCTGTCATTTGCCATGGCAATCAATTTTACCCAGTAGTTGTAGGCCCTGATTTTGGATAAGTCATCAACTGTATATACTCCCAGTTCACAGCGGAGACATAAGATGCAAGAAGGAGACCAGGGGTGGGATGGGATAAATTGGGGGAGGGAAAGACAGAGACGGAGTCTCAAGGCAAGATGGTGTGAGGCAGATGAGACAGAAGAAGCATAATTTGTGCACATTGCTGGATTTGCTGGATGGCAGAACCAAATGAGGACCTAATAGAGGGGGTTGGAGTTCTAGAAATGGAGAGGAAAGGAATGGGTGCACGAGGACTCTTTCTCTTCCAGACAAGGAGACCCAATAGAGGGCTGAAGGAGCAGAATAGCTCTGTTGTACTGATAAAAGGCAGACTCAAGGATTTAATTTGCGAAATCATTCAACTATCATAGTTTTCTGTTAATTTATTTCTGACAATGTTGTGATTATACAATCTCTTTGAGTTTCTTCTACATTTAAAAAAGAATATGGTTGCCAGTTATAGAATTCATCAATTCAATAAATGATCAATCAAGTTCCATGTTTTCACTTTTCTTTGTAAATTTCTGCTATTGTTAGCTAAACATTTCTTTCATAAACTTTATCAATTTGCTGTCTTATGCCAAAAGAAAGGCAAAAAAATAATGAAAGTAAAAGGAAATGCCAAGTGGTCACCAATTTGGTCTTAGATCTGTAAAATCAGAGTTCATTTCAATAGTGAGAGCAAAGCAAAGCAAAAGGTTATTTAGTGAAGGGTTATTCAGGATATCTGGTTTTACAAAGATGGTTTGGTCTTTCCAGATACATTCATTCTTTTTTTTTTCCTGGCTGTTTTGGCACCTGGCTGTTTTGGTTTTTGAACTCCCAAGAGGCTTTCTCCTGGGCATGTTAGTGAGAACTGTAATTCCTGGATAAAAATGAATAGACTCATAAATCTAGCATCATGAGTGCATATGCACAAATTCTGGGAACTGGAAGAAAGTGCTTAAGAATATGATAGGAGCTGGCTCTACACTGCAAACGTAATACAGTTTGACACCCCTTTAATTGCCATGGAATCATGAGATCTGAATCTTGGTGCAGCACTCTTATAAGCTATTGCAGTTAAGTGTTGTCAAACTGCATTAATTCAATAATGTAGATGAACCCAAGAACTGACTCATGCTAAATGGAGTTCATCAAATGTTAATTCTTAGGTACACACACAGGCACACATTTGCATTCCTGGTACATTTCTTATATTGCAATTGCCATAAACCCATTTTATTTAAGATCAACATTTATGTGTGCATGTTATTAATTTTTACCTCACTAAATTTGTAAAATTCTTGAACAGCAATGAAAGATTCACAGGTAGTAGAGTAGTTTACAATTTTTGTAAAGTATTGTTTTGTCATTCTGATTTCTTCATTGCACTGTTAATACAAGCTGACTATCAAATGACATATTAGCAGTAATATGATAATTAAGCATCATATTGCCATAATTAGATATTAGGTAAACTATTGAAGGTAATTAGGGCTCAGCCAAATTGACTCATTTATTTATTCTCCTCAGACTACCCCCCCCCCCAATTAAATCCACTGTGTATACCATGGTGTTTTAAATTTGGAAGATTATAATTACTTTTGAATGAGTTCAAAATATGCAATTTGGATTTTTTAAAAAAAAAATCCGTATGTGTGTGTGTTTATGTAGTATACAGGGAAAGACTCGTCTGAAAAATTGGAGGGCTACTGCCAGTTTGAATACAATGTGCTATATATAGCCTTCTTTCTCTCCTCTTCAAGGACACATTCCTATGCATGTAATTACGTTGGAAGATGGGTCATCTGTATTTGTTGCCAAGGCCAAAAATGAGCAGGGCCAAGGCCAAAAGTGGGTTAAATATCCCCTTTCTGTGTCACTGTACAGTCAGCCCTCCACAGTCACTGGAGCTAGGGGCACAGGAACTCCATGAAAGTGAAAAACTGCAAGTAAAGAAATTGTTATTTTTATCTGCGAGAACAGGTAAAACAGGAATTTCTAGGTCTTTCAGCATGAATTTGGGGAAGGGGTCAATTTTCATGTGCCTCCCAAAAGCGAGTGGCCGGCCAAACAGCCGTTTTCAGTTTGCAGCTGAAAAATGTGGCTAGATCTGGCCCATTGACAGCAATGGGGGGGGGGCCTTCACAGGCTCCCCTTCCCATCATTTTCAGGGTTATTGGGATGAAAATGGCCACACTTCTACCACTGCTAGATCACCAAGTTTTAAAACGTTTGGGTCATCCCCTGATTTTTAGGGTTTTTTTCTTTCTAGAAATAATTGTTGTTTATTCGTTCAGTCGCTTCCGGCTCTTCGTGACTTCATGGACCACACCAGAGCTCCTTCAAGGTCAAGCCAGTCATTTCAAAGATACCATCCATCCATCTTACCCTTGGCTGGCCCATCTTCCTTTTCCCTTCCATTTTCCCCAGGATTATTATCTTCTCCAAGCTTTCCTGTCTTCTCATTATTTGCCCAAAGTACTCCCTCTTTGCCTCTAATATTCTTCCCTCCAGTGAGCAGCTGGGCATTATTTCCTAGAGTATGGATTCTTTGGATCTTCTTACAGTTCAAGGCACTAAAAATAACATCTCCTTAAAAATTCCCAAAAAGATATCCCCCTGGCCCACCCTGTAACTTTTCCAGGAGCAACAGCAGGGCACCATTACTTCCTGCCAAATGTCAAAGATGCACTTCCACATCACATAGCCTATCCACTATTATACTTTCTTTGCTAATAAAACAAAAACAGCAACTTCTTCCAAAACTTTTGCAATTTGCAATTCTTGTTCCCAAAACATACTGGAAGAGGCCAGCAGCCTACCATCCGCAATTAACCAACCAAGCAAGCAAGCAAGCAAGCAGAAAAGCACTCCTGTATGATCCTGAAATTATTATGTATTGATGGTAAGCTTGGGTAGGTACAGAGGCGGTCCAACCATAAGGCGAAATAGGCACTTGCCTGTGGCGCCATCGTCCCAGGGGCGCCATCGTCCTGAGAGGAGGGCACCACTCTCCACCTCCTTCTCTTTTGGGCCTTCCGGCGGCAATGCTGGGCCTCCTGGTGCCCTTGCTGGGCGCCAAAATTCTGTTCGCCTACACTTGAAAAATACCTAGGGCCGGCTCTGGGTAGGTAGGTAGTTTTTCTGAGAACGAGGCTTTGCTTTTGCTGGAATTCCTATAATTGTTATTGTTATTGTTATTAATTATCTTTTAAAAGTACTACTTTGATAAAAGAGAGGAGGGAGGCGAGATAACAGAAGAAGCTAAAGACTTTACTAGAAGCTAAAGGGTGGTGAAAGGCTCAAGGCCACCCTAAAAGAAAAGCACACCCACAAATGCTGCACACCCACCCACCTATATTTTAAACTCCCAGTCCAACTAAATAAATAAATAATCAAGAAAATCAAGGAAAATCAAGGAAAATCTAAAAGATTCAATGCTAGAAGCCAGGCCAAAAGCTAAAGCTGAGAGTGAGCAGCAAGGCAATCAAGCTGAAGCACCTCTCTTTAAAGCCAGGATGCAACTGAGAAATGGAGGCGCTCACCCCATAAAATAGACACAGAATGCATATGACATGTCATGGCATTCTTCTACTTCAATTGGTCCAACAGGCAAGGTTCACAGGGAAATCTCATGCGAGCACACAGCAGCCTCTCCATGCGCTGTGTGCTCCTGAATAGAAGTAGCCACACCCAGCAGCCACGTGAGCTGTTTTGGGTGAAAAAAAACTGTGCCCTTGCCATCTGAACTGGCCAAACAAGCTGAAGAAGCAGAAGGCAAATGGCCAAAACCAATCCATGCACAAGTCTTAGAGATTCTAAGGGTGTGTTCTCTCTAGAAATTTAAGTAAAGGATGTTGATCATAGTGTTATACTTGATAATTTAGGGATTCCTAAGAATGTGTTCTCTCTAGATATTTTTAGGTCCTCCTGCATAACCAAAGAGTGTTGACCATAGAGTTATATTAGAGAACCTAGAAATTCTTAGAAATGTGTTCTCTCCAGAAATGTTTAGGTCTTCTAGCATACTGAAAGAAGTTTACCAAGGTCCTACTGGAAAACCTAGAAATTCCTACATATTACATTTTAAATCAAATCCTGAATAATCTAATCTGCAAAAGTCAAGATTGCAAGTGTAATCTGACAAGTGTGTGTGTGTTTTTTCCTTTCAACACTTCTCTTCCTCTTTCTCCACAGCAGAAAGGGAAAGAGCAGGTTGCTCTTGCAAGAAATCTGAATTGAATAATGGCATGGATTCTTTGGGGATAGGACACTGAATGGTTCATGAAATCTGCAGATTATCCCACCTCTGGGGTAAACAATACTGTGCTGCACGGTATGAGTCAGAATAAGAAACTTTCTTCTGTTCCTAAATTTATGGAACAGGGGAATTTTCCTGTCTGACCTCTAAAATTCTTCTCAGATTTCTTTTACTGATGCTACTGCACAGGAAATTAGGTGAAGCAACTTTTCTGTGTCCTTCTGTTCTGTTAGTATAATAGCTTTTGACAGGAATTCCAGATGTGTGAAGACAAAAGGTGTGGAAATAAATTTGTCTTGTCTACAGCTTCTACAAAAGGATATTTGGAAAGGTCTGGAATTATTTTCAACACCATGAAGGTCTGTAGTAGAAAGTGAAATGACAACATACTAGATGAAAGTAACATACTCAAGGTTACTCAAATAATTCTATTCATAAAATTCATCTTGGTTTTGAGATGGTTTTTCTTCTTCACTCCAGTATTCTATGACATGCTGAACAAGGTCCTATGAAATTTTCATTGATATAGGATGTGGAAGGAAAGGCTTTATTGTAAGAGAAGGTTTCTGCTTCTGCAATGTCAAGAGTTCACCCAGTGTGTGTTATGAATGTTAAATCCAGAAATCAGGGGTAGAGGGTAATTGAAGTTGAGGTTAAAGTGATCAAGCAACAGAAGCCCAGAGCTGGATTTTATGGATAAATATAATATAATAATAATTTTTTGTTTGTTACCTGCCACTCCTCGTAGTTCGAGATAGTTAAAAAACATTGCTATAAAATACATATTATACCATAAGATGGTATACAGGTTAAGCATTCCTTAACTGGAATTCTGAATTGCTCCAAAATCCAAAGTTATCTGTATGGATGGCTGAGATACTCATACCTTTGCTTTCTGATGGATCAATGTGCACAAATTATGTTTCATGCAAAAAAAAAAGCAAAAGTCATTTCAGAACCACTGACAATAATCTTTGAGAATTCTTGGAGAATGGAAGTCCCAGCAGACTGGAGTCTCTATCTTCAAGAAAGGGAAAAAAGAGGACACAAACAATTACCGTCCAGTCAGCTTGACATCAGTACTAGGAAAGATTTTGGAGCAGATCATTAAGTCTGTAATAATTTAGAAAAGAATGCTGTGTTTGCTAAATGTTGACATGGATTTCTCAAAAACAAGTCATGCCAGAACAATCTTATCTCTGGGTTGTTGTGTGTTTTCCAGGCTGTATGGTCATGTTCCATGTGAGATATATCTCACAACCTCTGAGGATGCCTGCTGTAGATGTAGGTGAAATGTCAGGAGAGAATACTTCTGGAACATGGCCATACAGCCCAGAAAACACACAACAACCCCGTGATTCCGGCCATGAAAGCCTTCAACAACACAATCTTATCTCTTTTTTCAATTGGGTTATAAGCTTATACTATACTATTTTCTTGGTAATGTAACTTTGGGTATAAACTGATTTTGTGCAGAATATATATATGAACAATATGAAGGAAAACTTGTAATTAAGACATCCTTAAATACAAGTTAATCTTTTTCATGTTTTTTGCAGTTACCAGAAAGAATGTTCTGTAATTAATTTAAAGTTAATATAATTAACTTTTACTTAATGTGGTACTTCCTCATAACTATCTAGCTATTCGTACCGATGCAAGCACTTAATGAGTAAATTGTTCTCTGTACAGAGCCCCTAATCTTTTAAATAAACCTTTGCAGTCACGGTATTGGGAATATGAAGAAATAATGAATAAAGAACAATATCAAGCATGCAAATGAAGGGACTGTTGTGAAAGTGGTCCACAAGTCCCTAGTTCACAAAGTTTATTTGCCACAGCCTATTTGAGTATAGGGAAGAAAACAATAAAATAATCTAGAAAAGGTTAAAATAAATGAATTCCATCAAAAATATATTCTAAACTCCTTCAGAAATGGGGAAAACTTTTTTTAGACTTGTCAGATTGTGGAAATCCATTACTGATAGTCCTTTGTAGATACAAATTCTCTTTACCCATGGATTCAAGCATCTGTGGATTGAAATTTTTTAAAACTATGAATATCATACTTTAATGGGACTTGGGCATCCATAGATGTTGGTATCCATGGGAGGTTTGGGATCCAAATCTTAATGAATACCTAGGGCCCACTGGATATATCCTAAAACAAGGCTCTCTTGAGATTATGTTTCAAAGCTTAGATACAGGCAGAGCCGGCCCTAGGTATTTTTCAAGTGTAGGCGAACAGAATTTTGGCCCCCCCCCCCCCAAAAAAAACCAATCACTGAAAAATAAAAGTGTTGGATAAGCGAAAATGTTGGATAATAAGAAGGGATTAAGGAAAAGCCTATTAAACATCAAATTACATTAAGATTTTACAAATTAAGCACCAAAACATCATGTTTTACAAGAAATCAACAGAAAAAGCAGTCTCGACTGCGCCCCCGTATGTTTTACGCCCGAAGCGACCGCTTAATTCACCTCATTGTTGGACCGGCTCTGGATACAGGCAGTCCCCAAGTTCAAACATGAGAGGTTCTGCAGGTTTGTTCCATTTTCATATATTCTGGTCATAGACCGTAATAAATTGCTGTACTGTACTGTAGATTTGTTCTTAAGTTGAATTTGTATGTTACTTGGAACTGGTAAACGTTTAAGTGTTCCTCCAGCCATGTGTGTGTGTGTGTGTGTATGTGTGTGTGTATATATATATATATATATATATATATATATATATATAGGATAACATAAGGAAGGGTTAACACCCTGTCTGTGACCATGTTCAGAAGATTTCACTTCACTTTCTGTCCCTGTGATAATTGAATTTTGAAAAAAATTGGATTGTCATGGGAACAAGGATTGGTGATAAAGCTTCAGTGGAGACACCTTTTCCCATGATAACTCTTTCAGGAGTGAATTTCCCTTCCGAGAGGTAGATTTCTCTCACCTCTTGTTGTTTCACTCCCATTCTTAACTATGAGTTATTTGTAAGTTGGATATTTGTAACTTGGGAACTGCCTGTACTTGCCTCAATTAACTGAGCATATTTCTGTAGATGTTGAAACACACATACAAGGGCATTTCAAGATGGCCTTAGTAGGCAAGTAGAGTTTTGCCATATAGGAATGTCCTTCATCTATTCTGGCCTTAAGCCATAATAAAGTTTTGAATCATCAGCACTATGAACTGTATCCAGAAACAATCTAAAACCTAATGCAGTCAATGAAGGCTCCCAAGTGTGTTATATGAATATCCTGTTGTCTAGTTCACTTCTGAGCACATGTATGAAGAAGAATGCATTGAATTTCTGACATATTAGGCATGTTCAGCCTGTTCTGATAAGTACAATGGTTTTTTTCTATATAGTATTAACTCATAGCAGGTTGTGACTGCAAGCTAATATTCAGAAATGTAGAGAGTATTTTTGTTGACATATGTCAAGGGAGCTTCCTCATCTGAGTGAGTTTGACCTAGAATAATTGTAGTGGTGTCAGGGGCTAGGTCAGATCCTATGGCATACATGAAAATTTAAATTAGGGTTCATGAACTATACATCTAAAGTATATTGACCCCAAGAACATTGAGGATTCAAAAATGGCACAGAACTAACCTATTCCCCCTTTCCCCTGTGAAACTGTACTACAGTAATGGAGCTGCAAAGTTGTGCCTAAGTGACAAGTGATGAAAAATCTGCCATGCATGTGACAGACACACATTTCAGCTTTATAAGCAGGAGACAGTCATATCTATAAATTCCCTGCATCTGCCAAAAGAACTCTGACATGTTCTTTTGAGCTAAAATATACTCAAGGGGTTTATTTTACTTGTATTTTGCTTTTTTAAAAAATAGTCTAGCCTTTGTGCACATAAACCTTTTTTTGACTGACCTATATTAATATTCCCAAATCTTGAATAATTTATGTTTCCTGTTGATCTTGGAGACTGTAGCCAATTTGTAATGCAGTCTGAAGCCCCATTTTGTAGACTCTCTATGTAGCAAAAATTCCTGGAGGATGAGTGTTCCATATTTGATCATCCTTTTCTCCAAATATGAATTTGCTTTGGCCAATAGTTGACTGATACCAACAATTTTGTCTTCCTTTTTAAAACATTCACGATATATAACATTCACATTGTTCAAACATCGGTTCCTTCTATATCCTTTCTGCATTAGTGTGTGGTATTGTAACATCAGCACAAAAAAAACAATTTTCATGTTTCATTTTCATTAAAAAACTCAAAAATCAGAACAGTAAATAAGAAGTAACACTCTGAAAACAGAGGAGTTCCAGACATGGGAACCAGGGGCAGCTAACGACTCTAAACAAAGGATGCCCCCCGGCAGGAAGAAGCCAGGAGATGAAGCTATTCAATGCTAATTAAGGTGGTTAACTACAATATTCACACTGGCCTCCAACTGAAAAGAGTTCTTCTCTCACCCTGGACTTTCCACAGATATATATAAACCTTCCTTGCTTAGTTTCTCCATACCTCAAAACCTCTGAGGATGCCTGCCATAGATGTGGGCGAAACGTCAGGAGAGAATACTTCTAGAACATGGCCATACAGCCCGGAAAACTTACAACCCTGTCACCCCTCCCGGCCATGAAAGCCTTCGACAACACATTTTCAAGTTTCAAGTTTTCAAGTTTCTAATATATGTTTTTTCACATGCTATTTCCCCAATGCATGGCTAGTTATGTGCATCTTTGACTGGAGAACTATGCCACACAATTAAAGATGGAAAAATTAAAATATAATTGTACTCAGTTCACAAACTGGTTCTGAAAAAGCAATTTGGATTGCTTTATATTAAAATGAGAAACATGCAAATCCATTATTGGATGGGCAAGACAGGACCGATTACTGGATGGGCAAGACAGGAAGATCATGTAAATAACATGATTACATAGATCTCAATTCATAGTATGGAGCTCATACTGTAATATGGTGTGAAGCTCAATATACTAAATCACAGCACTGCGACAGCCTTGAATACATGTAGAATTCCTTCATAATGACTACCATTTTTTTACTCTCCCTATCTTTTGCCTGTATTAAACTAAACTCTGCATACATGCAGTTTTGGTATATCTGTACTGTATTATTACCAGTTAGGCGACACATCCTAGCTTCAAGACTTCATGCATATTTTTACTAACCCTTACCCTCTGCTGTTTTCAGAACACCTACACACCCCTTGCTTAACCTCCCTTCTCTATTTGCATTAGAGATTAGACTCAGAAGCGGAGTGGGCAGATCTAAAGACAACTTGGCAAGGTGGCACTACCTGGAGGAATCCTCCACCTTGTGTGACTGTGGAGCTGAACAAACAACTCCGCATATGTATGCTTGCCCACAATGTCCTGCCTCATGCATGGAGGAGGAGTTGTTTAAAGCTACGGACAATGCGGTTGCTGTTGCCCGTTTCTGGTCTAAAACTATTTAGTTGTTTGTGATTTCCTCTATTTTTTTTACATCATTTTTAATCATTTTTAAATGTATTTGTTATGCAATGCTTTTGACATGAAATAAATAATGGGAAACACAGGCTTTAAATGTGGGGAAAACACTTTTTTAAAAGCCTAGAAACCCAAGATACACGAAACCCAAGATACACAATGGGGACCTTATATAAAATACTTGCTTAGAAAATTGGACAAAAGCAAGTTAGGCATTGAAAAGGGCACTTTGGCATGCATTTCAGTCCAGATATATGTTCTTAGTCCAGTACCGAACTCTGAGTTCTTTTACACAAAAACCCATACCTGTTTTTCCTCCTTGACTCCCATTCCTTCCACAATCTGCCAGCTTCATTTGCAGAGAGGAGATTTGTTATCAGTGTTAAATATTTAGGAGCATGAAATCCTTGCTGAAATCCTGCAAAACATTTGGAGATCTACCAGTAATTCCTAGTCTATTTTTTACTTATCCCTAGTTTACAGAATGGCATTTTGTTTCAAAATACTTACTTGGTAATGTCCTAAAAATTCCCATGTGTGAGAAGTGAACATTTCTGGGTACAGATTGGGAATGGATTATATTCTCTTGGCTGCATTTACACTGCAGTATCAGCTTTACTGTACTCTCCTTTCAAAGGGAGGTTAAGAAAGGGGTGTGTAGGTGGGGAGTGCGCACTTACAAGTGTAATGTTTTAAAAGCACCATTGGATCTGTGACTTCCTGGAATCACATTATGCAGCTATGCTACAGACAATCAGTCTGTGTTGCTTAGTGGAGCAAGAAAAATGCCAAGCTATGCTGAATCTTAAATGTCAAGGAAGCAGCCACTTCAAGTGCATTGCCAGGCACTGAAGAATGTTACTCAGAAGTTGTTCTTTCACAAATGTATTTATTTATTTATTTCAAGCATTTATATCCTGTGCTTTTCACCCCTTAGGTGGGACTCAGGGCACGCTTACAATTAGCAATCATTAGATGCTGAACAGCATAATATAAAAACATAGCATATAAAAACAGTTACAACTAGAACAATTAACATTACTTTAAAAAACATCCAAATAAAGTGCAGACAGTTTAGAGAGGTTTATAAATTATCTTTTCATCTACTTGACCTGCAAAGCTTTGGCTGCAATTTCCTGCAGTCTTTGAGTATATTTCATTACTGGTTGCTTTTTATACCTTTTATAGCAAAAATGCTATTTTCCTATCAGAGGAAGAAAACTGGGAATAAGGACAACAGGAATTAAATCACACTACACATGCACTTTGGCGGTAATTTAGGTTTAGTTAAGGGACAAAGGAGCAAAGGGACAAATCTTTACTACACATTCAGCCATGCTCCACAGAAAGCAATGAAAATAATGAATATGCAAACAAGGAGCTTTTCAATAAAACTTTGTATAGCTTTTCATACTAGACAGACTACTGTAATTAAATTTTATATCAATTGCATAGCTATCTTGATTTGATAGAGACAGTCCTGATTAATCCTCTGCCACCTCACTTTTCAAACAATTTTAACAAGTCCCAGTTTTTCTTTCCTTTTCCACCTTTACCACTTTGTCCTCAGTTTACTTCAGTTGTTGCAAATAGAGTTCAATCTTTTACTTTCTCTAAAGGCTAAAGATGTTTGGTTTTGATTCTTTTATACTACTCGATGTGTCCAGGGACAAAACATGATCTATAAAAGTTTATGTTTTACACACACTCTCTCTTAAAGTTTCCAAAGTTTTGAAATTAGATTGTAGAGAACAGGAAAATCATGACTACCCAAATGCACTCTTTTTAATACAAAAACTAAACTGTACAATGTAATAAGAAATGGCAATGCAGAACAAGAATGTGAAAATTGAAACAGATTGTGGGAAGCCGTTCCATGCTGAGCTGTTCTCATGGTATCTAAATTGTATGTATCAGTATAAAAGTACCAATTCCAGGCAACAGCTGGGGTAAGTTGAAAAAAAGAACATCTCACTGCCGCTTCTGCACTTTAATATTGGTCCTCAGTGAATGTATTTTCTTTGTTTCTCAAAAATTTAATAATGACATGCATAATGCAAAACTATTTGGGCACAAGCCATCAGACAATTTCTCTGGAAATGAATGCATTCTCCTTCATAATATTTTCTGTCATGCCAAAAAGGACAGCTTAGAATAACTGAGCTTGATGCCGTCTCACAATTTGCACAAACTGGAAAAACAGAAGCTGAACACATTTTCAGACATTTTACACTGTTATGTCATATGAACACTACTGTAATATAACTGTTTTATAAATACCCAGCTTTGTAGAGAATATAATTATGATACCTTGTCCTGAGTGGTTTATATGTGTAACACCCAAAGTTATGGTTCTTAAATTTACATTGTTCTTATTGTAAATGTGAGTGTGTCTACCTTATGGTGATACCATGAATTTAATAGGAATTTCTTAAGCAAGAACAATTTCTTCATCTGAAATAGAGCAAAAGCACTTCTTAGTTAGGAGTATCTCATCCAAATATTAACCTTCTTGGATTCCAAGATCAGACAGGATCTAGTGCCTTTAGGATTTCGGCTGATGGAGGTTGACCATAAAGTCACACTGGAGGACCTAGGGGGACATAGGGGTTCATCTACACTGTAGAATTAATGCAGTCTGAAACCATGGCTCAATGTTATAGAATTATATGTGGTTTTACGCAGTCTTTATCCTTCTTCTGCCAAAGACTGCTGGTGCCTCAACAAACTTCAGTTCTGATAATTCCACAGCATTGGGTTATGGCAGTTAGAGCAGTGTCAAACAGCTGGGGTAATTCCACAATGTTATTGTATCCCTAAATAACCAATCTTCAATGAAATCAATGTAACCAAGTCCACAGAAGTGACAACTGTTGACGACTATCCCCCAAAGGAATGCTGACCTGAGCAGAGTAGTAGTCAGGCACTGTCTTGACAAAACAGATATAAATTTGCCATTCTTATATGTAGCAAAAATCTACTGGAGAACAAGCCCTATGAGGAGAGGCTTAAAGAACTGGGCATGTTTAGCCTGCAGAAGAGAAGGCTAAGAGGAGAAATGATAGCCATGTACAAATATGTGAGGGGAAGTCATAGGGAGGAGGGAGCAAGCTTGTTTTCTGCTGCCCTGCAGACTAGGACACGGAACAATAGCTTCAAACTACAGGAAAGGAGATTCCACCTGAACATCAGGAAGAACTTCCTCACTGTGAGAGCTGTTCGGCAGTGGAACTCTCTCCCCCAGACTATGGTGGAGGCTCCTTCTTTGGAAGCTTTTAAACAGAGGCTGGATGGCCATCTGTCGAGGATGCTTTGAATGCGATTTCCTGCTTCTTGGCAGGGGGTTGGACTGGATGGCCCATGAGGTCTCTTCCAACTCTACTATTCTATGATTCTATGATTCTACTTGAGTCTTTAAGAAAAACAATAAAATGTATTCTTTGTACACACACATTCTGACAGTGTGTGAAACAATGTGCAGTTTTACCATAAACATAATCTACTTCATTCATCAATTTGAGACTAATGTTCTTCCAGTCACTCTTGTTCTGGATATTTGATATTTCATCAACTGCAAGTCAGATGTATGTTAGAAAAATGTATCAGTGGCTTGATCAGTCTCAAATCTGCAGTAGTTTCTTCTTCGTAGCACTCTATATTTCATTGGCAGTGCTGATTTTTACAAAACTCTTGATAGAGAGAAATGTTTCAGAGTGTACAACCACTTTTCAAAAGGGAGGGAAAATAGATCAAAGACAAATTTCTATTTTACTAGGTGAATTCTTTTAACAATGTATCCATGGCTTCACTTTAGCCCTCTTCATCATTTCTGTAAATGTGTTTTCAAAGGTTGCCTTTCTCCAGAAAATTTTGAAATCATGAAAAATTAGACTTGTTCACTGTTGTTGTGAGATTTTGGGCTAACACAGACTTTAAAAAGTAAGAGTGGAAGGAGATTTCATATGAACATGGGACTTGGTTTAGGGATTTACACAGGGCCGGCCCAAGGAAATTTTCAAGTGTAAGCGAAACAGGATTTTGGTGCCCCCCCCCCCCAAAAAAAAACCCAATCACCGAGAAATAAAAGGTAGAAGGTAGAGGTGAATAGAATGGATAAAAGAGTTTACCTTACAACCAGAAGTTTATTAACAACATTATGTTCATATAGTAACATTACATAGAATTAACACCAATCTTGCATTTTAATAAATAAATATTTTAATAAACTTTGCAACAATTTTAATTTTTTTGTTATTTCTAGTCTACAAGTACTACACAAAGGTTTCCTGGTCATGATATCTCTTCAGAAGATTTTTCAGACTTCAGACTAGCTTCAGATCAGTTTTGTTTGGGAGAACGCAGCCCCAGGAGAATAGACACTTCCTTTCTCAGGAAGTGAACTCTTGTCCTTCAGAAGTGCCACGCCAGCGTGGACCATTGTAATGGGTGTAGCAAAGCAGGGGAAATCCAGTCATGAATCAATCAGGGCCAGCTAACACCTCCCAACAAAGTATTCCCATCATCAAAGTCTGGTAAATCCTCTGTTTTCTCACGGCCACAGACGGCAGAAGCACATACCATATCGCAAAGAACACCACTCTGAAAACAGGGGAATTCCAGACAGGAAACAATCAGGGCCAGCTAACACCTCCCAACAAAAAATTCACTCAGAGAGGAAACAGCCTGGCTGTAAATCTGCAAAGCCATTACATCCTTATCATTTTTCCTAATTGCAGCATTCATACTTGCCTCTAACAGACAAAAAAAAAATCAGAAATATTGTATATTCACAACCTTTAAGAAATAATATCCCCTGATGGCACAGCATGTGAAAGCGCTGAGCTGCTGAAATTCTGGACCGACAGGCTGCAGCAGGTTTGAATTGGGGGACCAGAGTGAGCCCTCACTGTTAGCCCCAGCTTCTGCCAACCTAGAAGTTCAAAAACATGCAAATGTGAGTGCATCAATAGGTACTGCTCCAGCGGGAAGGTAACGCCGCTCCATGCAGTCATCCCACATGACCTTGGAGGAGTCTACGGACAAGGCTGGCTCTTTGGCTTAGAAATGGAGATGAGCACCAAACCCCAGAATCAGACATGACTGGACTTAATGTCTGGGGAAAAACATTTACCCTTTAGGGTTGTTGTATGTCTTTCGGGCTGTGTGGCCATGTTCCAGAAGTATTCTCTCCTGACGTTTCGCCCACATCTATGGCAGGCATCCTCAGAGGTTGTGAGGTATACCTCACAACCTCTGAGGATGCCTGCCATAGATGTGGGCGAAACGTCAGGAGAGAATACTTCTGGAACATGGCCACACAGCCCGAAAGACATACAACAACCCTGTGATCCCGGCCATGAAAGCCTTCGACAACATGTTTACCCTTTACCTTAACTACCACAAGTTCCTCAATACTTTATTTCCCATACCACCATACTTCGCCACAACAAAGCGTGGTCGGGCACAACTAGTATATATAATATATAATTATTAAAACTATAAATCCCAGCAACTACAACTCCCTACTCAATTAATTAATTAACAAAACATTCAGTCACCAACTACAACTCCCAAAACAAGGGATTAAACATTAAACATGTAGAGTAGAGTTTCACTTATCCAACATAAGTAGGCCGGCAGAACGTTGGATAAGCAAATATGTTGGATAATAAGGAGAGATTAAGAAAAAGCCTATTGAACATCAAAATAGGTTATGATTTTACAAATTAAGCACCAAAACATCATGTTGGACAACAAATTTGACAGAAAAAGTAGTTCCATGCATAGTAATGCTATGTAGTAATCACAGTGGAGTCTCACTTATCCAACACTCGCTTATCCAGTGTTCTGGATTATCCAACGCATTTTTGTAGTCAATGTTTTCAATATATCGTGAGAGGGCCAGCTAACACCTCCCAACAAAGTATTCCCATCATCAAAGTCTGGTAAATGCTCTGTTTTCTCACGGCCACAGACGGCAGAAGCACATAACATATCGCATAGAACACCACTCTGAAAACAGGGGAATTCCAGACAGGAAACAATCAGGGCCAGCTAACACCTCCCAACAAAAAATTCACTCAGGGAGGAAACAGCCAGGCTTTAAAGCTGCAAGGTCTTTACATCCTTATCATTTTTCCTAATTGCAGCATTCATACTTGCCTCTAACAGACAAAAAAAAACCAATCAGAAATATTGTATATTCACAACCTTTAGGAAATAATATCCCCTAATGGCACAGTGTGTGAAAGCGCTGAGCTGCTGAAATTCTGGACTGAAGGCCGCAGCAGATTTGAATTGGGGGACCAGAGTGAGCCCTCACTGTTAGCCCCAGCTTCTGCCAACCCAGAAGTTCAAAAACATGCAAATGTGAGTGCATCAATAGGTACTGCTCCAGCGGGAAGGTAACGCCGCTCCATGCAGTCATCCCACATGACCTTGGAGGAGTCTACGGACAAGGCTGGCTCTTTAGCTTAGAAATGGAGATGAGCACCAAACCCCAGAATCAGACATGACTGGACTTAATGTCAGGAGGAAAACATTTACCCTTTAGGGTTGTTGTATGTCTTTCGGGCTGCGTGGCCATGTTCCAGAAGTATTCTCTCCTGACGTTTCGCCCACATCTATGGCAGGCATCCTCTGAGGTTGTGAGGTCTGTTGGAAACTAAGCAAGAGAGGTTTATATATCTGTGGAAGGTCCAGGGTGGGAGAAAGAATTCTTGTCTGTTGGAGGCAAGTGTGAATGTTGCAATTAATCACCTTGATTAGAGTGAAAAGCCTTGCAGCTTCAAGGTCTGGCTGATTCCTACCTGTGGGAATCCTTTGTTGGGAGGTGTTACCTGGTTGTTTCATGTCTGGAATTCCCTTTTTCGGAGTGTGTTTCTTTATTTACTGTCCTGATTTTAGATTTTTAAAATGATGTTTGCCAGATTTTGTTCATTTTCATGGTTTCCTCCTTTCTGTTGATATTGTCCACTTGCCTCCTCCTTGCCCAATTCTCCCTTCCTAGACGCGGCCGCAGGTCGCCAGGGCGAGCTGCGGCCGCGTCCAGGAAGTAAAGAAGGATTGGGCGATCTCTGCTGTGTGCATGCACACAGCAGGGATCGCCCAATTCTCCCTTCCTAGACGCGGCCGCAGGTCGCCAGGGCGAGCTGCGGCCGCGTCCAGGAAGTAAAGAAGGATTGGGCGATCTCTGCTGTGTGCGTGCACACAGCAGGGATCGCCCAATTCTCCCTTCCTAGACGCGGCCGCAGGTCGCCAGGGCGAGCTGCGGCCGCGTCCAGGAAGTAAAGGAGGATTGGGCGATCTCTGCTGTGTGCGTGCACACAGCAGGGATCGCCCAATTCTCCCTTCCTAGACGCGGTCGCAGGTCGCCAGGGCGAGCTGCGGCCGCGTCCAGGAAGTAAAGGAGGATTGGGCGATCTCTGCTGTGTGCGTGCAAACAGCAGGGATCGCCCAATTCTCCCTTCCTAGACGCGGTCGCAGGTCGCCAGGGCGAGCTGCGGCCGCGTCCAGGAAGTAAAGGAGGATTGGGCGATCTCTGCTGTGTGCGTGCACACAGCAGGGATCGCCCAATTCTCCCTTCCTAGACGCGGTCGCAGGTCGCCAGGGCGAGCTGCGGCCGCGTCCAGGAAGTAAAGGAGGATTGGGCGATCTCTGCTGTGTGCGTGCACACAGCAGGGATCGCCCAATTCTCCCTTCCTAGACGCGGTCGCAGGTCGCCAGGGCAAGCTGCGGCCGCGTCCAGGAAGTAAAGGAGGATTGGGCGATCTCTGCTGTGTGCGTGCACACAGCAGGGATCGCCCAATTCTCCCTTCCTAGACGCGGTCGCAGGTCGCCAGGGCGAGCTGCGGCCGCGTCCAGGAAGTAAAGGAGGATTGGGCGATCTCTGCTGTGTGCGTGCACACAGCAGGGATCGCCCAATTCTCCCTTCCTAGACGCGGTCGCAGGTCGCCAGGGCGAGCTGCGGCCGCGTCCAGGAAGTAAAGGAGGATTGGGCGATCTCTGCTGTGTGCGTGCACACAGCAGGGATCGCCCAATTCTCCCTTCCTAGACACGGCCGCAGGTCGCCAGGGCGAGCTGCGGCCGCGTCCAGGAAGTAAAGGAGGATTGGGCGATCTCTGCTGTGTGCGTGCACACAGCAGGGATCGCCCAATTCTCCCTTCCTAGACGCGGCCGCAGGTCGCCAGGGCGAGCTGCGGCCGCGTCCAGGAAGTAAAGGAGGATTGGGCGATCTCTGCTGTGTGCGTGCACACAGCAGGGATCGCCCAATTCTCCCTTCCTAGACGCGGTCGCAGGTCGCCAGGGCGAGCTGCGGCCGCGTCCAGGAAGTAAAGGAGGATTGGGCGATCTCTGCTGTGTGCATGCACACAGCAGGGATCGCCTAATTCTCCGTTCCTAGACGCGCCCGCAGGTCGCCAGGGCGAGCTGCGGCCGTGTCCAGGAACTAAGGGAGAATTGGGCAATCTCTGCTGTGGCGCTAAATTTTATCACTAAATTTTATCATTAAATTTTATGGTCAGTGATCACATACCCCCTGCCCCCAACTGTCGCTCTTTGGCAAGGGTTAACCCTCTGCCATCTACTTTTCAGCACCTTTTAAAATGAACTGATTTTTCCCTGTTCTCTTTCTTCCCTTTGTCCGTGTATTATTTCAGTTGATGTAAACTGAATATAAAGTTTGCACTCAGCAGAGAGAAGGAAAGGACGGAACAGATTCTTGTCTTCTCCAGTAGGCTGAAGCAAAAGCAAACTGTTTCAATGTCATCAAGCTTTGGAACATCCCAAACTCTGTGACACTAAATTGCTTCTTGAAGTAATGGAATATACACCCTTAGCAAAAGGCAGGGGAAGTAGAAAGCCCTGCAAAGAGGGACTTGCTTTGAATAGACTCCATTTGAATTAAATACACATAGACTTGTGTACCAAGTGCAAATTTACTCTTTTTCCTTAAAACGGGGTCTGTCTTACAGAGAAGGATTCCTAACATTATTTTCAAAAAACCCCTTTCCAAAATCAGGGTTGCTCACAGTCATTTTCAGGAATGCCAGCCCATGGGTATTGATCCTCAAGTCATACAACCTCTAATGAGGATGAAACTCTAAGATAGTCTCTTTCCCCAGCCCTCTTGCCACATGGCTAGCAGGGACAATTCCCGTGTCCTCTCCTTCATCTCCAGGATGCCATAGATGCTCACCATACTCCTCTTTTGTCCCTGCATTACCTGCCAAGTGATAGAAAATTTATTTAGATTTGACCCTGGTCATTTGTATAACACCCTGTAGACAGTGTAGCATAGGCAAAAAACCTATGGAAAAGTTAAAAATGTATACTCGGCCACAATGTAATGAGTGAACTTACACTTTGCGAGACATGAAAGGTTGGGTCAAAAGCCTGAGTGAATAGCAAAAGACCTGAGGTGGCACAGCCCCCTTTCTCTGTTCATTTGGCACTAGGATGCAATTTAATGTGGCCTTTTCCATTGGAGGCCAGCAAATTGATCTACCCTCACTATGCTGCCCTGGTAGGGGGGGAATTGGATTTTTTGTTTTCCTCAGCACATTTAACAAGTGTTTTGTTCTTTTAAAATCTTAGCATTGTTTTATTTTGCAGCTGGTTTTATTATGATTTTATTATTTACTTTTTATCATTATTCGCTGTTTTGTATTTTATGTTTTTAATTTAATTGCATACTGATCAGAGAACCCCAATTATTCAGTTCAATCTCTCCTCTAATTTGGCGTCAACAATTATGTTCAAAATTCTGCTTAATATACTAGATTGAGAAGGGTATGGGGGAACATTATTATTTAACAGATCAACAGAATAAAACAAAAGTTTAATTGAAACACATTTTAATTAGAAGTTTTGTCTTTCTTTGTCATGGGCTTGATATTGCTACAACTTAATCTGAATATTACCTACAACATTCATTACAATTTCTTCAAGCAGCTACATGTCAACCAAAAAAGCCAAAGCATTCAATTTAACAGGCTATATGAGAAATATAAGCTATCTTACTTGCATGCTAAGTCCTCTCTTCAAGTGGGCAAATTTCTGTGAAATCATGAGTAAAAACCCATATTAGATCGATCCTGTGAAATCAATGGAAATTGTTAATGTTAATCACAACTAATCTTAGTTTCCAAGCTATTGTGTGAGAAGTTAGAAAAATAATCCTATCAATTCAGTTCTTGCATTAGCCTAACTTCAAATTTAGATAATTTTTCCATATTCATAAATTCATATATTCTTAAAAGTGAAGGGAAATTTCTATTAACATCATACTTGTAAATAAAAGACAGCTTATTTCCATCTAAAATCCACAGGTTTCCCTTCCTCATTCTCTTAGTAACAGTGAAAAGTCTTCAACTATTCCTCTTTTAGCCATACCATCTTTGCCAAGCAAAAGGTAGAATCTCTGAATGCCTCTTAATGGACTCTCTATAGCCATAAAGTGTATTGATTGTGAATGAAGAGATGGGCAGAACTTGTATAGTACAATGTGCATCAAAGGGTTAATTTAATAAACCAATAATGCCAATGACACCTAATTCTATCAAAATAAAATTAGAAATGAAACCTGAAAAACCATCTCACTCCCCCCCCCCTTTTATAATTGCCAAAGAGTGAAGGCTTGAGGCAAACAGAAACAAGCACTGTCTCTGAACATTATCACACCAGCCTGCTGTATTGGCACCATCGTGTTAGAGTAGGGAATACAAACATAGCAGTTTTAGAACATTAATTACGCACATTTTGGTGCCTTAAATGTTAGACCTGTTTCTGAGTAAATTTGACTTGCTGATTCCAAAAATGACACTAGTTTTTCCATATCAGCTCTTGTTTTTGAGATATAGAACATATGCATATACGACTCTTCACTCTGTTCACCCATTTAAAAAATTAGGATATTTTAATGTAGTGTTTAAATTAATATATATTAAGGATGAAAGAAATATATTAAAAAATAAAAGTTATACATGAAAATCTACTTATTTCATACCAGAAGCAGATTTATGATACAAACTTTCTAGTCATTCAATGGACCGTATCTAAGAAACTAGAGTTGATGTGGTAGAAGGAAAAAGATTGAGAGAAGATGGCGCCGGGGGAGGACGGGCGTTTGCGGGCTCCGCGTGGCTGCTGAAGAACTTGAGCCCCCCACTGCTGCTATTTACAACTGCTGCTATTTACAACTCTATTTACAACTCTATTTACAACTCTATTTACAATTCTCCACTTCAAAAGCCAAGACTAAGCCATAAGGTGACAGAGTTGCCTGGAGCGGTCTGCTGGTGTGTGAAGTGAGAAGAAAGTGGGGGAGAACGCCCGCCATTAAGAATACAGCTTCCAAAGAGACAAGCTGTAGGACCCATCTGAGCGAAGTAAGACTCTTGAAGTAAGACTCTTGAATCCCTACCGGCTGCCAGGTTTTTTAGAATCTTTTTTTAAAATAATCTTTTTAGAATTTTGTTGTCCATTGCCCATATTCTCACTGTGCCATCTTGGAGGTCGTCTGGACTATCACACTGCAGCTGGAGTTGTGGGGCTGCTGCTGCTGTGCTGGAGCCGCTTGGCTCTGCCCCCCTTCCACTGCCCCCCCTTCTACTGCTTTTACTCACTGTGCTTGCTGGCGGCTGAGCAGCTGCTGGAGGAGCAGCTACTGGAGAAAGCAGACAGTGTTCTGTGACAAGGCTGTGTGTGCTGGTGGATCAAGGACCCTGTGCTTGGTGAGATTCTAGTGGGGCAACTCGCCCTTATTTCGCGCTGCCCTATTGACATCTTTGTGACTGGACCAGCTCCTGTAGTATAATTCTATCACGGTGGAGGAAGGCAAGGCGAAGTTTCAGTTACCAAACTTGCTATGCACCAAGCACTTTACGAAGAGACTTACCGCCTACCAACACTGTAATTCTCAAACTGTTATTGTTGTGAAGTTCCTGCCATTGAGCTGCTGCCTGCTGACCACTTTAAAACCTTTAAAAACTAGATGCATACCAAGCACTCTAAGGGGACAGTGTGTCACTATTAAAGCACTTTCAGAGTACAGAAGCACTTTCCAATAGAATTGAACTACTGCACTTTATGAAGTAACTTGAATTGAACTGCCTACCTCTTATACCACATCA
This sequence comes from Anolis carolinensis, assembly GCF_035594765.1. Classification (NCBI taxonomy): domain Eukaryota; kingdom Metazoa; phylum Chordata; class Lepidosauria; order Squamata; family Anolidae; genus Anolis; species Anolis carolinensis. Next base: position 201,644,798 of record NC_085843.1, read on the forward strand.
AGTATATATTATGATTACATCAAATATTTATTGCTGGACCCCCCATTTTTATTTGAATTAACACTATTGCACTTTGAGTAGTTACAGCTATTGTTAACATCTGTTGTGATCAAGGTGTATTAGGAGCTAGGAGGTTAATTAAGGGGCAGGGAGGGCTAAGAGGAGGGCGGGAAGGGAAGGCAGTGGTTAAAGTCTATTGGGCCAGTGCAATTAACAACCATGGATAAAAGCACTGGAGCACTCTCATAGGGGTTGGGGTAAAGTAACCATCATTGTAGCACTTTATGCTGAGTATACTACTGCTCCCAGTTAGAATACCAATATGTCCTTAAAGGAGATAGAAGTAGGAGACAGCGGTAATAAGATCCTCACGTGTGAAAGTGAGTCTACCATTATGGTAGACCATGTAGGGAGAGGGTATGTGTCTAGCAGCTGGGGAGCCCCCATCGAGGTGATCCAGGGGAGGGGGAGATACGGGAAAGGGAGGCATAATCTAATTCGGCCTAGGGTGAGCAACAGAGTGCTTGTAGATTTAAAACGGCCTCCTGACACAGTAAACTTGGGTGCCCAAGTTGGCAGGCCCTCCGATCTGAAGGTGGTGCTGCTGAACGCCAGGTCTGTCAATGGTAAAGCTGCAATCATCCAGGATAAAATCAGGCAGACCTGGCGTGTATAACGGAGACCTGGTTGGATGAGGCTGGGGGGGCCAATCTCACCCAGCTTTGTCCACCAGGTTATGCCGTGCAGCATCAACCAAGATCTGGAGGGAGAGGAGGAGGGGTTGCAGTGGTCTATAAGGAGTCCATCCCCCTGACCAGGTGCCCCATCCCGCAGTCTACCTTGTTTGAGTGTGCTCATCTGAGAGTAGGGGGCCGGGACAGTTTAGGGATTCTGTTAGTGTACCGACCACCCCGCTGCACTACAGTCTCCCTGCCTGAGCTAGCAGGGATGGTCTCTGGCCTGGCGCTGGAGTCCCAACAGCTCATTGTGCTGGGGGACTTCAATGTCCATGCCGAGACCACTCCTTCTGGTGTAGCTCAGGACTTCATGGCCGCCATGGCAACCATGGGGCTGTCCCAACTAGTATCTGGCCCTACCCACAGAGCAGGGCACATACTTGACTTGGTTTTCTGCCAGGGAGGGGAGGAAGGTGGCGGTGTGGAGGAGCTCACCATCGCTCCTTTGCCATGGACCGACCATCACCTGATCAGGTTTAGAATCACTGCGCCCCCCAACCTCTGCAGGGGTGGAGGACCCAAAATGGTCCGCCCTAGGAGGCTTATGGACCTGGATGGATTCCTGATGGCTCTTGGGGAATTTCCCGCCACCTTGGCTGGTGATCCTGTCGATGCTCTGGTCGCCCTCTGGAACAAGGAGGTGACTAGGGCAATAGACACGATTGCTCTGGAACGTCCCCTCTCGAGTACCCGAGCTAAACCATCTCCTTGGTTCACTGAGGAGCTGGCAGCGATGAAGCGAAAGAAGAGGGAACTAGAGGGTGTGTGGCGTTCGAAGCCGAGCGAGCCAAACCGAACACGGCTATGTCTCTATCTTAGGGCATATGCCGCGGCAATAGATGCTGCAAAGAATGTTTTTTTTGCAGCTAATATTGCGTCTGCAAAGAACCGTCCGGCGGAGCTGTTCTGAGTTGTCAGAGGTTTGTTATATCCCGCCCCCCAAGACGGGATCCCTGACAACTCGGCAGCCCGCTGTGAAGCATTTGCTCAGTTCTTTGCAGACAAAGTCGCTTTGATCCGTTCTAGCTTTGACACTATATTAACGGCAGTCTCCGAGGATGTAGCAAGAGCACCTGCTTGTCCCATTTTGATGGATTCGTTTCAATTGGTTCAGCCTGAGGGCGTGGACAAGGTGCTTGGAGAGGTGAGGGCTACCACATGCATCCTAGACCCCTGCCCATCCTGGCTGATAAAGGAAGCCAGAGGGGGGTTGGCCGAGTGGGTGAAGGTGGTGGTGAATGCCTCCCTTCAGGAAGGCATTTTTCCAGTGAGCCTCAAATTGGCTGTGATCAAACCACTGTTGAAGAAGCCATCACTGGACCCCACTCAATTGGAGAACTTTCGGCCTATTTCCAATCTCCCCTTTTTGGGCAAGGTCATGGAACGTGTGGTGGCCGCACAACTCCAGGCATTCTTGGTTGACACTGATTTTCTGGATCCGGTGCAGTCTGGCTTCAGGCCAGGGCATGGTACCGAGACAGCCTTGGTCGCCTTAGTCGATGATCTACTCCGGGAACTGGACAGGGGGAGTGTGTCCCTGCTGGTTCTGCTGGACCTCTCAGCGGCCTTCGATACCGTCGATCACGGTATCCTTCTGGGGCGCCTTGCCGAGATGGGGCTCGGAGGTACTGTTCTGCAGTGGCTCCGGTCCTTCCTGGAGGTTCGGTCCCAGATGGTGTCCTTGGGGGACACCTGCTCGGCCCAACAACCATTGACTTGTGGGGTCCCGCAGGGGTCAGTACTGTCCCCCATGTTGTTCAACATAAACATGAAGCCGTTGGGAGAGATCATCCAGAGTTTCGGGGTGCGGTGTCATCTGTACGCAGATGATGTCCAGCTCTGTCACTCCTTCCCACCTGTCACTAAGGAGGCTGTCCAGGTCCTGAACCGGTGTCTGGCCGCTGTGTCGGACTGGATGAGGGCTAACAAATTGAAATTGAATCCAGACAAGACAGAGGTCCTCCTGGTCAGTCGTAAGGCTGAACAGGGAATAGGGTTACAGCCTGTGTTGGACGGGGTCACACTCCCCCTGAAGACACAGGTTCGCAGTCTGGGGGTTCTCCTGGACTCATCGCTGAGCCTGGAGCCTCAGGTCTCGGCGGTGGCCAGGGGAGCCTTTGCACAACTCAGACTTGTGCACCAGCTGCGCCCGTTCCTTGGGAGGTCTGACTTGGCCACGGTGGTCCACACTCTGGTTACAGCTCGTTTGGACTACTGCAACGCTCTCTACGTGGGGTTGCCTCTGAAGACGGCCCGGAAGCTCCAACTAGTACAACGGGCGGCAGCCAGACTAATAACTGGGGCGGCTTACAGGGGGCGTACCACCCCCTTGTTAAGCCAGCTCCACTGGCTGCCGATATGCTACCGAGCCCAATTCAAAGTGCTGGTTTTGACCTATAAAGCCCTAGACGGTTCTGGCCCAATCTACTTGTCCGAACGTATCTCCTCCTATGAGCCAGGAAGATCCCTGAGGTCATCTGGAGAGGCCCTGCTCTCGGTCCCGCCTGCCACACAGGCGTGGCTGGTGGGAACGAGGGACAGGGCCTTCTTGGTGGTGGCTCCCCGGCTATGGAACACCCTCCCCAGAGATATAAGGCAAGCCCCAACCCTTTTGAGTTTTAGAAAAGTCTTAAAAACATGGCTTTGTGCCCAGGCTTTTAATGAATAAATGATAAAGACGACCCAGATTGTTATATGGATAAAGTTGGAGGATATTGGACGAACGGATTTTAAACACGTTTTATGTTTTATATTTTATACTGTATTTAATTGGTTGTATTTTTTATATGTTGTTGTTTTTAATGATGTATCGGCATCGAATTGTTGCCAATTGTACGCCGCCCTGAGTCCCTCCGGGTGAGAAGGGCGGGATAGAAATATTTGAAATAAATAAATAAATAAATAAATATACAATACAATTTTCTGAATCAGCACCCCAAATAACCCCAGAAACAGGCCTAGAAACCAAGACACACAAAAAAAATGTTGTTGTTGTTGTTGTTGTTGTTGTGCTGTGCTACTGCACTTCTATACAGTCTCCACAATCCCAACTTTCTGCCCTGTGTCCTGCTATGCATGCCTTTTGTTTGTTCATTGTTGTCTTTTTAACTGCAAGGGTTTTTAAAATAAAAAAAATTACAATAGTGAGCAATAGTGAGGTGGGGGAAAGGGAAGATCAGGACCATTGAAGTCACAGTGAGGGGCAACATAGTGAAATTGAAGTGGAAGCTATCTACTACTACTACTATTATTATTATCATTATTTACTAGATTTATATACTGCTTTTCTCCCGCTAAGGCAGTGGTTTTCAACCTGTGGGTCCCCAGATGTTTTGACCTTCAACCCGTAGAAATCCTAACAGCTGGCAAACTGGCTGGGATTTCTGGGAGTTGTAGGCCAAACCACTTGGGGACCCATAAGTTGAGAACCACTTCCCTAAAGGAACTTAAAGTTGTTTCCAACATTATAAAGGCAAAATTCAATGCTGTACATACATGTGAAAACCAAAAGGTGATGGCAAGACAATATAACTATAAAGCAACCTAACCAAATTAAAACATAAACATAAAATAACATTTAGACATAAAGCATAAAATTAAACATCGATAATACAATAGCATTTATAATAAAACCCACCAATAAACAACATGATTTAAAAACATTAAAATCACACCATCCAAAATAAAGTCCAAGGTTGTTCCTATTTATTATTATTTACTACATTTATGTACTATATAGGAGTCACTAATGAAAAGGCAGTGATATTGAAAATGTGTGATACATTAATGGATGGAATACAAAGCAGAAGCGGGATGGACAAAATGTTGTGTGATAAGTACATCCAAATATGCTATTATCCTGCTGGAATGATGATTTTCCAGCCTTGTGTGATAAAGGCCTGTGTCTCAGTTTGAACCTTATACTTTGTGCAATTAGAAGCTAACTTAAATGTTAGATAAAAGCTCTGAAGATTATGCCAATGTGTACAGTCGTTGTTAAATAGGTTTTGGACTGTGCTGAAGCAGCAAAACTCTTCCAGTAGGAAAATTTGTATAAATTTATTTTACAGATTTTGTAGAGGCAGCCTTTTTTGGATGTCACTGAAACTGCTGGCTTCAAGCCTGTTTTTACCACTATTAAAATATATGTAGGATTATAAAAGTAATTTTTACTGCATGTTTGTCTGCTAAAGTACTTGGCGACAAACCATGGAAAGCCTATTAAGAGCCTGTTCAGATTACTGAACTTTTTCACTTGCAATAATAACATATATAGGGTCATTATTCAAAAGTGCTGGCTGGGCATAACTGGAGCATAGTTATTGCAAGTCTTGTCCATACTTGCAATTGACATTTTGGTAAAACAAATGCTTGAATTCATAACTGCATAGGGAAAATGATTTCACTATTGATCTCACTTTATGAAAATGTCTTTGGCCCACGCTAGTGACACTGATTATCCATGGCTCAATAAGCCATGGTTTATAAGCCATGGGTGAGAGCAATGTCTACCCAATCTCATTTTGTCTTTCCATTTTGCTTAGTTTATTTGCCCTACTTTGTTCTGACCTTAATCCACAAACCCCTGGTTTGTATTCAACAATGCAAGCTATAGTTTTCACAGTGAACGCTGAAAGCAATGAGAGGTGGGGACAATGCATGCCCAGTTTATGAAACTATGTACTGTAATATAATTGACCCCAATATCTAACACTCACTCAGAAAAGAGGTTGAAGAAATTGAAATATTTCTGTTGTCCTTTTGCAAATACTGCTCATATCCATACATTTTCCTTTGCACTTATTAGAGAGTTCTTTTTGCATGATTTATTTTAAAGAATTAAATAAAAGGCCTCTCTGTGATTGATGCAGCTATAAATACCAATAAAGAACCATTGTCTTTATTTTCTTTGTTATCCATCCTATAGGACATGCATAGTGTTATGTGGTTTATGGGGTTTAAAATAAAGAGAATATTAGGTAGACTGATGAATAGATGGGCGAGTGGGTGGATGATAGATGAAGATGTGATGCCTTTTCCTCTGTCTGTATGCCCGTTTGTCTATCTATACTTATCAATCAATCAATCAATCAATCATCTATCTGCCTATCTATTTATCATCTTCACATCTGTTTTATATCCCACAAGGGGCCCATGTGTGGAATGATTCTAGTGTGGCTAGAAATTGAGCCAGCAGGGTTTTGTTGTTGTTTTTGTTATTATTCTGACAACATCTTATATGATATTTTGAGAGACCTCTTTACATTTTGAGTTGGCTTTTGATAAACAGATGTGGGAGAACCACTTAGAAGCAAGCTCATAAAGCCCTCATGCACTGGAGTTGCTTGGAGTATGCTTTTGGTCACAAGGATCTCCACATTTGAATATAAAATAAATCTTAGTAATATTTGAATAGTAGAATCAATTTCACTTATAGCATTAGTATGGTTCATAAAACATGAAGTACCTCTTGGATGTTTTCACCAGATACACCCTGGGGAAAAATGATCCATTGACCTAAAATGCAGTAAATATATTCCATCTGTTTTATTGTTTTCCTGTTCAGTGATAAAGGCAACAAGGCAATGCAATTCATTTAGTTTCTCAATTGAAGGTAAACTATGGAAAAACCTATCCTCACTCATTTTCCTACCAAGATATTGTATTCCCACCAGGACATTTTATTCATTTCAGACTCATTCTCCTAATACCAAAGTGAACATATTTTCTAAACGATCTATCATTCATCAGAATCAATACTGCGGTCAGAGCCCCCGCCCCCATTTTTCTCTTTTCTCCTCCCCATTGAAAGGCTCCTGTTATTAGTGCTGAGACATTTTAGTTAATTCATTTCTTCTCAAACTGAAGGACAGAAAGATATTAGTAGCATATGATTCAATCCAGAGCGCCATTGAGTTATATTTTCTCATGTTTTTGAACACATGAAAAACTAAAATCGCAGATATGGTAATGGTTGAAAGCTAAACCACAACAATAGCATGGAGCTCCAGTGCATAGGTTCATAAGAAGAGACCCAGGATTCATTGTCACTCAGCATCCTATTTTGAAAATATACCAATGAGATGCTTCAGGCAAATTTTACTAGGAGACCATAATGGCAATAACAATCCCATATTGTCAATCTGCAGCATGAGTTATTCTGTCTCTGAACATGGATTGAGTAATGATGCCTAATGGCTGTCAGATGGACAATGCTTGAAGTTTACCTATCAAAAATGGATTTCTAACAGTTCTCCAGTCTGAAATCCATGAAATGGTATGCTAAAAATTTCTTTCTCCCAGTTACTTTCAAAGCTGTTACAGGAACAAATACACAGGTAGTCCCCAAGTTATGAACAAAAATAGGTTATGTAAGTTTGTTCTTAACTTGAATGTGTATAGTCAGAACAGGTACAGCTTTAAGTGTAAGATCCGGAAAGTCAATGCCTATTGAGTTATGGTCTGAAAAAGGGATCTTATGAATATAAGAAGATTTATTTATTTCGTGTCAAAAGCATTGCATAACAGATACATTTTAAAAATGATGAAAAAAAAAATAGAGGAAATCACAAAAACAACTAAATAGTTTTAGACCAAAAGCGGGCAACAGCAACTGCATTGTCCGCAGCTTTAAGCAACTCCTCCTCTGTACATGAGGTAGGACCAGGGCCGGCCCCACTAATGCGGCAGCTGACGCCGCCGCCTCGGGCGCAGGCCCGGGGGGGCGCCGTCAGGCTGGGCGGGAGGCGGGGCACCGCCCTGACGGTGCCCCGCCTCCCGCCCAGTGCGCCCTGGCCCGTCTGGCCTGCTAGAAAAGGCCAGACGGGCGAGCGGGAGTAGCGTGGGAGGCGGGGCCAGCTCTGACGCCGCTCCCCCCCCCCCCCCGCCCAGCGTGCCTTGGCCCTGCCTCCCACGCAGCGTGGGAGGCGGGGCCAAGGCACGCTGGGCGGGGGGGGGGAGCGGCGTCAGAGCTGGCCCCGCCTCCCACGTTACCCCCGCTCGCCCGTCTGGCCTTTTGTAGCAGGCCAGACTCAGCGGAGGTTCCTCCAGGCCGCAATCGCGGCCTGGAGAAACCTCCGCTGAGTCTGGCCTGCTACACAAGGCCAGACGGGCGAGCGGGGGTAACGTGGGAGGCGGGGCCAGCTCTGACGCCGCCCCCCCCGCCCAGCGTGCCCTGGCCCCGCCTCCCACGTTGCGTGGGAGGCAGGGCCAAGGCACGCTGGGCGGGGGGGGGGAGCGGCGTCAGAGCTGGCCCCGCCTCCCACGTTACCCCCGCTCGCCCGTCTGGCCTTTTGTAGCAGGCCAGACTCAGCGGAGGTTCCTCCAGGCCGCAATCGCGGCCTGGAGAAACCTCCGCTGAGTCTGGCCTGCTACACAAGGCCAGACGGGCGAGCGGGGGTAACGTGGGAGGCGGGGCCAGCTCTGACGCCGCCCCCCCGCCCAGCGTGCCCTGGCCCCGCCTCCCACGTTGCGTGGGAGGCAGGGCCAAGGCACGCTGGGCGGGGGGGGGGGGGGAGCGGCGTCAGAGCTGGCCCCGCCTCCCACGTTACCCCCGCTCGCCCGTCTGGCCTTTTGTAGCAGGCCAGACTCAGCGGAGGTTCCTCCAGGCCGCAATCGCGGCCTGGAGAAACCTCCGCTGAGTCTGGCCTGCTACAAAAGGCCAGACGGGCGAGCGGGGGTAGCGTGGGAGGCGGGGCCAACTCTGGCCCCGCCCCCCCGCCCAGCGTGCCCTGGCCCCGCCTCCCACGCTGCGTGGGAGGCGGGGCCAGGGCACGGGGGGCGGGGCCAACTCTGGCCCCGCCCCCTCACTATTCGCCCTGGCCCCGCCTCCCACGCAGCGTGGGAGGCGGGGCCAGGGCACGCTGGGCGGGGCCAGGGCGCCGGTGGCGGGGGCGCTTTTCAGCACCCCCGCTTTACATCAAAAAATATCTCCGGCCGGCCCTGGGTAGGACATTGTGGGCAAGCATACATATGCGGAGTTGTTTGTTCTGCTCCACAGTCACACAAGGTGGAGGATTCCTCCAGGTAATGCCACCTCATCAAGTTGTCTTTAGATCTGCCCACTCCGCTTCTGAGTCTGTTCAAGGACTTCCAAGTTGCCCATTCTTGGTTTGCCCCGGGAGGAAGACCCTCGTGAGGGGCCATCCAGTTGGAATTGCCAAGTTTTAGCTGCCCAGAGGGACACCCTTGCTGCTGCTGGAGGAACATCAAGAGGAGTGGTGGTTCTCATGAAGCCCTTCCTTGATTTGAGTCTGGTGGGAGGAGGCTGATAGTCATGCAGTGGGTGGCTTTCGCAATGTTCAACCTTTTTTCTCTCTCCTTGAAGATTGAGTAAATTTCAGTCGGGCGTCCCCTGGGCAACTTTTCTTGTAAGCGGCCAATCTTTCCACCCCAAAAGCATTGGATCATTGGATGAATGGATGAATATAAGAAGATATTACCTCTTATAGTAAAGTAGAAGAAATCAGAAAATAATTGAAACAAATACTAGTTTTATGTGCAAATAAAAAGTGCAATCTCTCCATCATATATATCAGACAAATCAGCAAATCTTAACATACCTGTAGTCCTTAATTGTAACATGAAACACAGAGTTTCATTTTTGAGGGGGGATATTCCATTCTTAATGTTGATTCAAATATGTTTAAATCCTCAATTGTCATATAATCATAAGTAATTATGTCAGATTACTCAGACATTTATAAGTGAGCATGGGAAGATCCAATATTAATCTTTATCAACATCAAAAGATAGGACTCCTTTAAAAAGAAAGTTACTTTCAATTTTCTTTGTTTACCATCAAACTGTTTTTATCTTGTGTGGATCCCTAAGACCCCTAATGTTCAATCTAATGAAACTGTTAGAGAAATGAAGAAAGAATCAATAGCAAAGGAGAAAATGAGCCTGGGAAAATATATATTTGAGTAATACAATCCAAACTGAAAAAATAAAAAAGGAAAACAAACAAAATTAAGAAAAGAAATGAACACAAAAGCAAAGAAGTACAGCCTTCTAGCTAAGATACTGGTGTACCCATTGCATTTTTTATCCATCAAATGTATCATAAACATAAACCATTGCTTTACTGAAAGCCATGTCAGTGAAATTAACATTTGAATATAGTAACATTTTCATTACCAAGATTATTCTCAGGCAAATGGAGGAATAACAAAGGAATAAAAAGGATACAGACACATATAAAGTAGTATAAATGCAATAGTACACTGAAAGCACCAAGAAAAAAAAGACATTTGTGTGCTACATTAGTATTTTGATCTGACCCAAATATGAATTGTATCAGTATTCCCGAGTTGGTAACTACTACTACTACTACTACTACTACTACAGCAATCACTTTCTAACAATAATATCAGTTTCTAACATCACAGGCTTGGAAGCCTGTAATCAAGGTTACAACTTAGCCACAAAAGCAAATGGATTAGGTCTGGAGAAAAGGCAGGAGGAAGATCTAAGCAGTTTAAAGTATAAACCAGGAGTGCTGCATGGCGTCTGAACTGTTTCTAACCATTTTTACTTATTAAATTTAGTTTGCTTATTTATTTTATCAAATTAATTTAATAATTGTAACATTTTACTCTGTTTAAATATTTGTATTTCATAGGTCTTAAATTGCATAATTGTCAGTTTGGAAGCTGCTTTGTGTTTAGGTCCTGAGAGAAAAGTAGGGTACAAATGCTACTACTCTTACAGCTGAAGAAATCATGATGCTCAGTGTTTTTTTAAAGCCACAAAGGTCATCTATAGGCCAAGACATCATGACATACATCCTCTACGCTCATCAAATGGAATCAAACTTCTGAAGGACAAAAAAATCAATCACACTATGTTGCAAAGAGCACTACCACAACCTCCTGAATCGCAGCTCCAATGTGGCCAAAGAGGTTCTCTCACAAATCCCGCAACAATAAACCAGGGATGAGCTCGCAGCACTGCCTAGCTTGGCAGAAGTCAATAATGCCAACAAAAAAATAACAAAGCCAGTGAACCTGATGGGATCCTTGCTGAAATCTTTAAAGAGGGTGGACCTGAGCTGACACAACAATTCCACCAGCTAATTGAAAAAGTGTGGGTAACCGAGAAAATCTCTGAAGACTTCAAGGATGCCACCATCATCACCTGTTGTAGTTCAGCCTGTGTTGGTGTCTGATGTGTCTGATATTAATGAAATTTCTGGGCCTGTGTCTGACTGCAATAGGGATAATGGCAGTGACAGGCTCGCCTTAGATCAATGGTTCTCAACCTGTGGGTCCCAAGGTGTTTTGGCCTACAACTCCCAGAAATCCCAACCAGTTTACCAGCTGTTAGGATTTCTGGGAGTTGAAGGCTAAAACATCTGTGGGCCCACAGGTTGAGAACCACTGACTTAGAGCCAGAGGTTTCTGCAGGACAGACACTGGAGGCTCAAGGCTACATTCCTGAAAGGGGCCGGTTTTCTGAGGAGGATTCAGATGCAGATGTAGAGGTTAATAAGCTGGCAGATAGATGGCCAGACCTTTGTAAACACAGATAGAGAGAGTTCCCAGGTTCTTCGAAGGTCAGTTCGCTTTTGAGAAAAAAGGGCAGATAAATTATCTGGTGAGAAAGTGAAATGAAATGTGCTTTTCTCACTTCAGGAGGCTTTTTAAGAGGAAGGGAAAAGCCTTTTGTTTCATTGAGGTCAACGTTGATGATTCAAGCCAGTCATGCCAAGTTCATGCTTTCAGTTTTTTAGCACCATGGTTCCTGTCCTGCCAAGTTCCTGTTCTTTGATTCCAAGTGTGTTTTAGTTTCATGGAAGAAGGAAAGACCACCAGCACTGAAGCAATGCTCCTAAGCAATCAATTCTGCAGGACTGTCCACGTTGTCCAAATGCCCGATCATTGTCTCCAGAAGCAGATACTATACTCCCAACTCAAGAATGGAAAATGGAATGTTGATGGACAGGAAAAGAGATTTAAAGATGGGTTTAAAGCTAACCTTAAAAACTGTGGCATAGACACCAAGAACTGGGAAGCCATGGTCCTTGAGCACTCCAGCTGGAGGTCAGCTGTGACCAGCAGTGCTGTAGAATTTGAAGAGGCACGAATGTAGGGTGAAAGAGAGAAACATGTCAATAGGAAAGCGCATCAAGCCAGCTCTGATTGGGACCGCCTTCCACGTGGAAACCGATGTCTCACTGTGGAAGAACATTTGGGTTAAGAATAAGGCTCCACAGTCACCTATGTATCCACTGCCAGGACACTACACCTGAAAGACAATCATACTTGGACAATGAGGGATCCTACTGAGGACTAGTAGCATCCCTTTATTTTGTCCCTCTGTATTGCTTGTACTTTGGAAGGCCAATGAGATCATTTGGATCATTTGGACCACTGTATAAAAATTAAATTTCAACAGCTCCTAGGGTTTTAAATTGAGGAATATGATTAAACTGGTGAAGATAGAAAGATTACTTATTCATGTCTATATTCCATTTTCTATTGTATGGGTTTTAGAAAAACACATTTATATTTTATCAGCAATCTCTTTAGGGAAATTGGGAAATAACATTATCTTACCTTCATTTTAATTCTCTGCATTCTCTCACACACCACAACAAATTATTCTTTGCTGAAGCCTCGAGAAGTTGGACAATGAATGGGCAAGGACATTATTTATCTTCTGGGAGAGAATAGAAAACTGAAATCCTGTAGCTATTTTCTGTGTCATGTTGATAATCTTCTGGGTCAGTTAGCCTCTCCTGTAATAAGATTTTCATAAAAGCTCCATTTTCTCAACAACCCCAGAATACATGAAGAGCAGTATTGAGACTGAACTTCCAAGGCACTGAAAGCATGTACTTTCTCATTAGTTATGTGCACAGGAATGACTTCCATTCCACATGATAAAACCACAGATCAGACAGATATTATAAAATGGGAAGAAATAAGCCACAACTTTATTTTGGTTACAGCTGTAATTACGGTTGGTGCCTACATGGATCTAGGCATCCACCAACAAGGAGCCTGCTGATCCAGCCCACTCCTGAATCCCATAGAATGGCCCACAAAGTGCCAGCTGGGCAGCACTTTCTGGTCACACAGCCACCAGAGCATGTGGGCAAAACATCCACCCCTCGATGGGTATGACAAGCTCCTTGCCACATTTTCCAAGTTTCCCTAAGAGGAGGGATCCCTATCCGATTCTAGTGCCAAATAGCCACTGCTCTTCCTCCTGGATCCATGATAACAGCCCCACATGTTTGTGGCAAATACAAATTATGCCATGTAGAGACAAAGGATGCGCTGAACCTTGGAAACAAATGTCTCTCTGGTTGGGCCAGCATCTTCAAATACTCCTCAGTAAACTGTGATGAAATCCAGGCATCCATTTCATTCCAGCCATGGAGGGGGAAGCTTCCAGCCAATGAGACCATGTTGGATCTCTCTTATGGGGGTGATAGTTCATCAGTAGTGAAATCCGGATAAACCTTGAGCTGTTTCTTGTCCTGACTTTCAGCAGGGGTTCTGATACGTTTTTGGAAGCCTCATGAATTCTGAAGGGCATGTATCTGTTTTCGCTCTGGGGTGCAAAAAGATCTGTTTTCTATTGTCAAGGGGGGGGGGGCTTTTCAGGCTCACCTTCCCTTCATTTTAGGCATTTAAGCTGTTTCTGCACTAGAGGAGAGGCAGCTGCAGACAGGCACGTGCTTTAAGAGGTAATTTCTTAATTTCTACTCTAGAGGAGAGGTACTGCAGGCAGGCACTCATGCTTTCCCTCCTGGGCCTGCATGCTACATGCACTTTCCAGGGCATTTAAAGGAGGCAAGTTCTTAAAGCTATTTCTAGAGGACAGGTGTACCATATCATGCGCTCTTTCCAAAGCATTTTAAGGAGGCTTCCCACTTCCAGGTAAGGAAGAGCAATGACCTCCTGGAGCTATTCTTATCCTCCCTGGGCTTTCTTTAAAAACCCCTACTTTTTCCGGGCATGCTTCAATCTCATTTCTGCTTTGGGTTTAATGCTTTCTTACAGCTGTTTCTACTTTCTACTCTAGAGGAGAGATATCTGGTAGTTGTTTTCAGGGAATGAGGGGTTTCTTTTCATTTTCTGGGGGATAAATAGAAACGAGCAAACTGTGATGCTGAAAGCAAAGGAGGAGCCAAGATCAGCTTCCACATGCCTTTGTTGCAGGCAGGTTTTTATACTGGAAGGGCCCCTCCCGTTTTGTGCTCCCGAAGGTACTGGAGGTGCCACAGGTACTGAAGGAAATGAGATCCATGCACAACTCTATTCAGCAGCATATGAAGTAGGATCCCTAGCTAGAAGGGACACCAGGAAAAGCACCATTGGGAGGTGCCCACTATAGCTCCTCTCCCATCCCATATAACAATTGCCTGAGCAGATCATTATTTTTTCTATGATAATATATCAGCCTCTTCACTTAAACCACAAAACTTCTATTATGAAATCCTCTACTTCACAGCCCTGATGTGAAAATTTGATCATCAAATGTCTAGAGAACAGCAAGAAATATCTTGACTGTTTCCATAACACCAGCCCATTTTAAGAAATGCAGAAAGAGCTTTTGCCTTTTCTGCTGGTTCCAGGAATGAAGGCTCTGTATGCATGCAGATTTTTCTGAGACTGGAGGGGTCTTTTTTTGAACAGCCCTTCCTTTTGTTGATATTAGGAGCAATAAACAACAAACACGAGAGAGAGAGGGGGGGGGGGGGAGAAGCAAACAATAGCCCATTCTACACTCTGCCATATAATCCAGATTATCAAAGCAGACAATCCAGATTATCTGCTTTGAAATGGATTATATGAGTCTACGTTGCCATATAATTCAGTTAAAAAGGAGATAATCTGGATTTTACATGGCAGTGTAGAAGGAAGCAATATTTCCCTGCTTCAAATCTAAAATATGAGGACAATCAGCATTAAATAAGGTGGACAGGGTGTAGATGAAGTTCCTGTATTCATAGAAGCCCATCTATTCTCTGAACACTGATTTTACCACATTAATTTGCCTCTTTACATATAATTTTTAAAAAATGTGATGCTGCCTAGTAGCAACATACATAATTATAACCTAGTGATACACCCCAATTCCCAAGAATGAAATTAATAATAAAGTATTGGTTATTTTTCTCCTTCTCTGAAAAAACTTAATAGCAACATTTTTCTTGGGGGAAAATGTAGGCAACATCTAAATTATACAATGCCTTTCCATACAGCTAGTAATCTTTATACTACATACAAAATTCCAAGCATCAGTTTGGAAAAAAATCTTTTTGGATTACAAATCCCAGAATCTCCAACTAGCATAGTTAGTAGCCATGTTGGCTAAGGGATACTAGGAGGTGCAGTTAAAAATCTTTGGACAGATTCTACATCATTGGCAACACTCTGGTCACTTAAAACCTCTCAAATCTGAACTGTAAAATCTAGGCTAAAGGTGCATCTACATCTACACCATAGAATTAATGCAGTTTAACATCACCTTAACTGCCAAGACTCAATTCTATAGAATCCTAGGATTTGTAATGTAGTGAGGCACCAGCAACTTTTTGCAGAGAATGCAAAAACTACAACTCCCATGATTCCATAGCATAAAGCCATGTCAAACAATTAGTGATGTCAAACCACTAATTCCACAATGGAGATGCATCCTATGTTGATAATTCTACAAATGTTTAGCTACTTTGCAGAGTCTCACTGAAACCCTGGCCCCATTCACACTGACATATAATGCAGTTTGAAACTGTGTATCAAGCCAACAACAAGAGGGCTATAGGGTGCCTTGGGCATGTCTGATTTTAATTAATCACAGTTGATGTGCACTGGACACTTTGATATATATTGGGTACTTCTCACTGCACACCTATGTATACTGGACTTTTCTGATACAAAATTTGATACACAACACATCTGATGAGCAAGAGACACTTGTGACATGCATAAGGTCCTCCTATTTTGCTCAAACATTTCCTAGCCAATATCTAGATTGGTACTCATTGTGTCATGGTGTCACCATTCTGCAATGGATGCCCATACATAGTAATGTCATATAGCTCCAAGGTGAACATAGACATTGCATACTACTCACTTTGATTTCCTGCATGCAGAAGTCCACTTACAAAGAGGTATACGTCTCATGCTGAATCCCTGATCATAAATTTTCTTCCAAGTTGTAGAAGGGTGACTGTATTACTGCAAAAAGTGCTAGAGGGTAACGTGGATTTATGGGGAATTCCATCTTCCAATTTCATTCCCAGTAGGGGGATTGGGCTTCCCCAATGAGTGGTATGATAAATATACAGAATGAAGATATCAGAAGCAGCAGAGCTATGTGAACAGAATACTCAATTTACCACATTGAAGTGGCAAATCCATTTCAGTGTACTAGAAAGAAATGGTAATTTGTCAGGAACCAACATCAACATAGGTAGTAGATGTCTAGCCACTGTCGACAGCAATATAAAGACTATTTAACAAGAGAAGCCAGGGAATAAATTGTAGATTTGTGTTTAGAATGATGCTGCAATTTCTATTAAAGTTTAAAAGGGGCTTTTGGAGATACATTTCAGAACAAGCAGTGTCTTGGGGATCATGGGAAAAATAGGCTGGAAGAAGGTGGGATTACATCAGCTGCTGTTATCTAAAATGCAATTTAGTACTTGCATTGAACTGTCAAGTTTAACACAGCAAGGAAGCTGTTAAAGAATTCCTGTGGTTTGAGGAGGGTGGGGAAATGATAGCTTGATCTAAAACAGAATTTAATGTTGACATTGGAATTGTACATGCTCAGTTTAGGGGAAACTGGAATACAAGTAGGCAAGCAGCAAATGTTAGAAATGAACATTGAATTCTTGATTCACTTATATCTAACAGCTTAGTTAAGAGTGTTCATCTTTTTTCTTTGATTTTATCTTCTTTCCTTCCCATCCCCACCCTCTTTTGGAGGATATTTTAGAGAATGCGCTCATTTTTTTGGTAAACTATTTTGTAGTTAGCTAGTGTTCTTGCAGGAGTATCTCTCTTACATGAACACAATTAAGCAAATTCTGAGAATATCTTCGTTGATAAAAAGGGAAGTATCCGCCACCCTGTGAGACAGTATATCCCATTGCCAAAGAGCTCTTACTGTCCAGAAGTTCTTCCTAATGTTTAGGTGGAATCGTCCAGGTTTCATTATGCTTGCCTATCATTTCCACATATTTCAGAAGGTTATGTTGGCTGGGATGGGAAGTATCATTAGTACAAATTAACACTCCTGAATGATAACCATCTAACTCTATTTAACGACCTCTGAAGAAGAAGAGTCCACCATTCTACTGTCAAACAATTGCTACAATAAAGAAATTCTTCCTATAACATAGGGACCTCTTCCCATGGGGTATTTTTGCCCCATTTTGCTGCTTTGTTTCATGGCTTGTATGTGGTCTACCATGCAATATCACATGACGCATGAAGGCTCCACCTATTTTCCTCCCAAAATGGAGGGGAAGCACCAAAAGGCGCTTCCTCCGCCAGTATGGTGAGGAAAGTATATTTTGGGCAGCTCTGATGGCACTACTCGCACTTTCCTCCCCTTTTCCCTGTATGATGGGGAAAGGGCAGCGGTACAACATGTGTTGCTGCCCTTTTTCCCATCTGATGGAAACAGGATGCCAACACACCTTGTTCCATTCCCACTGTATGATGGGTGAAGGGGCAAGGGCATGCGGGGCACCACAAGCTCCCTTGTGCACCTTCCCTTTTTCTGGCAATTGCTGGTGAAACGACACAGCCCAAAAGGGCTGTGTGAAGATGTTATAGGTGGAATCACTTTTCTTGTAATCTGAATCCATTGATATGTGTTACCGGGGAAATAAAATTGTTAACCTGAGCAGAGTAAGGACCCTTCTCCATGATCCACTTAAATGTCGGGCAGTCCAGACTGGTCATGGGAGCAGCTACATTGCTTGCCTCCATCTGGCTACAGTGGTGGAACGGAAACTAGACCATGCAGCTGGATTGAATCTTTTACAAGTGTCATCAAAGGCACCTGCATGACTCGGATTGCAGGCTGGGGGGCGAGGGGGGAGGAGTGGATGATCCCATGTGTGTCTTTGCTGACCTTGCCAATGACAAGGAGCTCTGAGGCTGCCACTACAGCAATGCAAATATGACACAAGTTAGTTCCATCTCCTTTTCCCTGTGCCATGGAGCACAGGAAAAGTGAGATGGCCCATGTGAACAGTAGGATTTGTTCATAGTTAGAATTAGCCCAATTGTTCACATCACCCCAAAGTGAGAAGCTGCTCTGAACCTCGGGAGAAATGGCATTACTCTGCATTGGAGGTGAGAAAGCCCCGTGTATCCTTTTATCACCATGGAAGAACTTCTCATTTAGTTCAGGGCATTTGGAACCTGTAGATAGGCCTAAATCTACTTCCTCAGATGCTTCCTCAGTTTATGAAAGTTTATGGTACCAACTTCATTGTCTCAGATAGTATTTAGGTTCTACAAGTTCCTTTTGCATACTGATATTCCAGACTAACATAAGTATGGCTTTGAATTTTCATTCCATTGAAATAATATTTTTTCCGTTTTCTGCATGACATGTTTTGGCTTTCATTATGAATTTAGATTCATGACTGGATATCCTTTTGTCGTATACTGTTCTAATTCTTTTTCATTGTGTGAATTATAAATCTAGAAGCAGAACCTGTCTTATTATTGATCTTTATAAATTGCTGTGGGATTTTTTTTTTGGCTGAAGAGCAAGGAAAAACCATTCAACCAAATCAATAAATATGCAAGAGAGCATTGCCAATGGAGGTTAATTTTAATTATGCATCTTTATAAAGTTATATAATATCCCTTTGTAAGAGAATCATGGGGCCCCTGGTGGCACAGTGGGTTAAAGCGCTGAGCTGCTGAACTTGCAGACTAAAAGGTCCTAGGTTCAAATCCCAGGAGCGGAATGAGCGCCCACTGTTAGCCCCAGCTCCTGCCAACCTAGCAGTTCAAAAACATGCAAATGTGAGTAGATCACTCACTGGCAGGAAGGTAACGGTGCTCCATGCAGTCATGCCAGCCACATGACCTTGGAGGTGTCTATGGACAATGCCAGCTCTTCAGCTTAGAAATGGAGATGAGCACCAACCCCCAGAGTCGGTCACGACTGGACTTAATGTCAGGGGAAAACCTTTACCTTTACTTAAGAGAATCAGAAATAGAAAAAAATCCTGTAATGATACAAAAAATTAACATCTATTAGTTTTTAAGCTGTATATAAAGTATTAGAAGTTTATCACAGAGATGCAATGAAAAAGCATAAGATGCATTTTTGTTGTTGTTTTGGCAACCCCAACTTTGACAAATCTGGAATTGCAAGAACTGCATTATATGAGTCTGCACTGACAATGTAATGCAGTTTCAGTGGCAGGATAGATTGGGCCATATTTACAGTTGACTTTGGACTTCATCAGAATATTTTCTGTGCTTCTCTATGCTGCTGGTAGAATTCCACAGAGCCCATCAAATGATGGAGGGCTACTTCTGGTGGGGCTCTATTGGACTCCATGCCAGTAGGATGCCAGCAGCGCTGAGAAGTAGAGGCCACTTCTTCTGACTCATCACAGAAGAAGCCATGGAAGATGCAGGAGGAAGCCAAGGACAGCAGAGAAGGGATCCCACAACCAATGATGGTAAGGACATGAAGTGGTACACTACCCCATGGTTTCCCCTGCTGACCCCCATTTTCCCCTGTTTTTCCCCAATGTAATTAGGACCTTCATGTAAGGCAATACCTTAAACCAGTCAACAAAGCCGTGGTATATTTATAAGTGCAGATAAGGAAAATAATATTAAAGAGGAAAGAGATTGAGGATATGGTCTGTAAAAAGTGGTGTAGAAGAGTAAGGTAACACATTTGCCTTGTTTGTTCCATGTACAGTTTGTATAAATGATGAAATGGCAGGGATGTATGCATACTTATGTGCAATTGTCCCTGATTTTATACTCCTTTCATATTGCAGAATAAAAGGACTTGTAAGCAACAGAGAATCTATGAATGTGAGAATATTTGGCTTTTGAGATCAAAGCCACACAAGCAGATAGCATCTTCAGGTGCTATAGAAATGAATCAGCCACTGTGAGGAAACATGCTATGGCATTCTGCGCTTGATAGAGCTTATGGACTGACTTGGAGCACATTGCATTTTAGAGAGCATTGCAACAATTAATCCTAGAGAGTATAAATGGATGACTGACTGTGGTAAGGTCCTGGGGCTCTAACATCAGACAGCATTGTTAGATTAGATGCAATTGATAGAAAGCTGTTCTGGACATAGTTGCCATCTTGATTGATTTGGTAGTTCTGTTCCCTTGTGGTGCTATAATTTTTATAGTTTCACATCCAGAGAATCCCGTCCAATTTATTACACTGCCATTTATTTGGTTAGAAACATTGATCATGTTTTCTTTATTTTACAGGGATCTTTTGAAACCAGTGAAAACACCACTAATGGGTGCATTTCATTAAAGTGGTTAGGACATATGCACTGATTCATGGGTGGACATGTGGAAGAAATTCTGTAAATAATAATAATAATAAAACTTTATTTATATACCGCCCTATCTCCCGGATGGGACTCAGGGCAGTTTACAGTCATAAAAGCAAACACAAACATTACATAACAACATAATACACATTATTAAACAAAGTAAAACAATACAATTATAACAATAAATCACACTTACATGACCAGATCAAGGGGACGGGAACCAAAAAACCAATATATTAAAATGTATAATTTTAGGCTAGGGAAATCTTGTGCAATATATTCAGGACCAGAAATCGGCAGTAGTCCAATGTAATTACTCAAAAACCTGCCGACACCACCAGGTCTTCAGTTCCTTATGGAAATTGGATAATGTAGGGGATTGTCTGATCTCTTTTGGCAATGCATTCCAGAGCCGGGGGACCACTGCTGAGCAGGCTCATTCCCTCATCCCCACCAGCCGCACTTGAGATAGTGGTGGGAGCGCGAGAAGAGTCTCCCCGGATGATCTCAAGGTCCGCACTGGCTCATAGGAGGAGATGCGATCACGTAAAGACACTGACTCATAGAAATGCCAGCATTCTGATTTGCAGAACTATGGAGAACCCAGTCTGTTTTGCAAAAAAAAGCAAAACAAAAAGCAACCTTTGTTAATTATTCCATCTCCCCATCCCCCCAAATTGATTCTTGGGAGTTATTGTCTGTGAACATTGTCTTAGGATATTAATAAAATAATGAAGCCATTATCCCAAAATGTTTTCTTTCTGGCAGTTAAAGTATTATAAAATACATTATTTTACTCTTGGCTGGTTTTTTTTTACTAGTTATTAAAAGTAATTATTTACATTTGATAACCCAATTTTATTGAGTTTAAGATGGTGCTCTATGACTCTTGAGTCAGATCCTGCAGATCAGCTTATCTCTATTTTCGGGTCTATTAATGAATAATGAGCAATTAATTACCTATGCATAATTTACATGAAATGTATTTTAAAACAATAAATGTGATTTATTGCCTGACTCAGCTAGTCTTAATAATTTAGCAGAATATGGGGATAGTTTTTATATACATACAAAATAGATGTGAAAAGAACTATGTTAGTCATATGGACAATGAACTAGCCAAAACTGATTCAAAATGTTAACTCTGAAGATGTGCATAGGAATCAGTGTGAGTTCAAAATGCTGGTATTTACCTGGAATATGATATTGGCCTCTTTTCTAGTTATGTCCCCAACACGCACAAAAATGCTTTCTAAAATAGAAGCTGAAAACAATGTGTGATAGCAGTATATACCTGGAATAAGCAAATTGTAGACATTGTTGTGAATCCCTTTTATTTTGTGGTTCTGATCAATGGCAGCAATTTCCCGTAAACTCTGATGGTGTTGAATGGAAAGTAGACACAAGTTCCAAAAATATTTCACAACAATCTGTCTTCAAATTATAACCATAATACATTTTGCTGACTTGCAACTTCATCATACGGGGTAATTTGCCCATCGTATGCCACTTACTCTCACCTTTTGCCATAGAGCCCAGTACGCAACCTACATCTACTCCTGGCGAGGATCTATGGCAAAAGGTGTATGCTGCCATGGCAGCAACACGGGACACTTTATCATATTTATTTACTGTAAGTGTCTTATTTTAACTTTCTATATAGTGTGATAAAGTCTTATCAAGCCTTGTTGTTTGGTTTGGTATTGTGATATGGCCTAAGACTAATCAATAAAACTTATTACATTACATTTATTACATTAAATGTGACACAAAAGGAAAGGGGGATGGCAGCATGGGAGGGGATTACATCCAGTAGATATTGCTTTTCTTGCCTTTTTTGAAAGCCAGGGCAATGGCAGTTGGAATGGAAATAATCTGCTTTTAGGCCTCGGTATAATGGATCTGTCCATGTCTTTTCTTCCCCCTATGAGGCCAGGGCAGTGGCAATTGGAATGGGAGGAGGGCCTTTCTTCTGATTCTGGGCTTTGGCATAATGGATCTGTGTCTTTCTTTAGGAGGCCAGGTCACTGCAGTTGGGATAGAAGGGAGAACCTTTCATCTGATTCTGTGCCTAGGTTAAGAAATAAATGAACTATCCAGAATGAATAAAGAGAAAAGTGAAAAGAAATAAGAGATTTTTATACTGTTAAAAATGCATGTTACCTATATGTAAATAAATTGATAGTATTTAACATAGCTCAGCCCACTCACTAGAGCAGTGTCTTCCAAAAATGTTAAAAACAAATAAACTAGAAAGTCAAATGAAATGGAATTTGAATTTGCTTTGAATATGCAGTAATATTATTAAATATTGGCAACTTTGCGTTTTCTTGAACATTTACTACTGCTACATTTTGCAGCCTGTTCAGACTTGGACTGAACCATCTGCCACACTCCACAGTGTGATTCAGAATTAAGTGTACAGTGGAGCACAGTAGGAGAGCAATTGATTTTATGTAATCTTTAAGTGCAGGGCAAGGGTTTTAGAATCAACATGATCTTCACCACAAGAAAGCTTAAGCAGCTGATATTTGTTAGCTAGAAGGATTAAACCGGCTTTTAGGACCAGAAGTATCTCCTATATCTGTGCATTTATATTACATTATATTATATTTATATTACACAAATAATGTTTATGTCTATGTTGTACTTTCCCCCGCACATACATATGGAAAACATAGACACAAACATTATTTTATAAAATGGGAAGACAGACTCATTTGATATTAACAGCTACAGAATGAATTCTTGTGATATACCAGCTGTAAAATACATATGGGGCTATCTCTACATTTATAGATATTTGTCCATTAAAGATGTATGAATCTGTTAATTTGGAGTTCTCTGTGCTTTTCTCTTTTAGTTTTCAGATCTTAAATTTTATTTTTATTTTTTGTAAAATTTATGCGTGGAATTTGTATGGGTTTTCATCTGCATTTATCCTAATAAACCTATTTTGGCATGTAATTTTGCCTAATAAGCAGGAGGTTTTGCAGTTAAATTAAACTGAGATGCACTGAATGTATCTTATTCCTTTGCCACTTGATCTTCAATGACTAGAGGACTACAAATCTGGTACCTAGGTGATTTATTGTGCATGTATGGAAACCGTAATAGTTTCTAGGGTGTCTCTAGACAGAGAAGCATACACCATAGCGGTTTTTAAAAAATGTGATTAAATATAATATTCTCAGCATTGTGATTCTCTTGCTGGAGACATCATCATTATCTGGCTTGAGTCTAATTGCCATTTGCTCTTGACCTAAGACCTGAATCTGCTCCTTCCCATTTTGTTATTAAAGGGCTTCCAACTTCTACTTCTGGAACTCTGAATCTTGACATTGGTTCCTTTGTTTGAAATTGGTGTCTCTGATTTTGAACCACACTTCTGGATATTTTGCTTTGTTCCAAGAACTCTTGTATCTGGCATTTCTGATGTTGAAGTATCGATATTGGCTAGCTTACCCACGTCAATGTGTTCATTGAGATTTAGGGCCTAGTCAGTAGCTGTGTTTATGATACTTTCCTTTTTTCCACACCCCCTATGTCTCTGGAATGCTGATTCACATGTCTCCAGGAAATGGGTAAAAAAAAAAAAAACACCCCTGCAGAACGGTTTAGGCCAGGTTCCATGGTTAATGTAATCACCTCTTTGGCCTCAAACTAATTCCAGTCTAATCCCCCATGTGGCAAAACTAGTTCCTCCCAGACTGGTTCAATGCTGCATTATAGTGTCAATATTGATGTGTCCTGAGTTGCTTTATGAAAGAAACATGTTCTCATGCAAAATGGAGGCCTTTATATCTTCTCCTTGTGGGAGATATAGGTGGCCTGGATGACCATCATACTGGTCATATACCTCACAGTGGTGGAAATGCACAAAATCACATTTTGCATGTGTCATATGAAAAACATGTAAAAACACTGTGCAAGTAACCTATATTACTATTTTGTATCATGTGTGAGTAAGACACCTGTCAGAATTTAAATATGTCTGCTAATCAATCAAAATTATTTTCTTTTCTTTTCATGTCAGGAGCAACTTGAGAAACTGCAAGTCACTTCTGGTGTAAGAATTGGCTGTCTGCAAGGATGTTGCCCAGGGAACGCCTGGATGATTTACCATCTTGTGGAAGGCTTTTCTCATGTCACTGCATGGAAAGCAGGAGTTGACAGACAGGAGCTCACGCCACTCCTTGGATTTGAAACCCTGACCTTTTGATCGGCAGTCCTACTGGCACAAGGGTTTAACCCATTGCGCCACGATGGGCTCCTAGATCAATCAAATAGCTAGACCAGACACAGAAAATTGGGTTGAACAAGGGCACTTTATTTAACATAGAACATATTTAAACTATATTGAACCTGGAAAGGAGCAAGAGAGGAGAGCAACCTAGTGTGGCAACAACTAAGCAGATGTACCAAGTCTGGAAACTCCAATTAGTTCAAAACACAGCAGCCAGATTATTTATAGGAGCATCTAGGAGTGAGGATGTTACACCTATACTAAAGTCATTTCAGTGGTTGTCAATTAGCTCCTGGATAAAGAATCCTCCCTGGTCCTCTGTGGGGTGGCCATTCAGAACCCAACTGGCAACCATCATCCAGAGGACCTTTTAATCAGTTGCCCCAAGACCTGTTGGAAGAGATTTGACAGCCAAATCAACTGTTAGAATTTAAGACACAACTGAAGACCTGTCTCTTTCAGTAGGCCTACCCAGTCAATTTTATCTTTTGAATTTTAAGCTGCATTTTATCCATGTTAATCTTGTGTGTATCTAGTGCTGTGTTTTATCTCTCTGTTTTAACCATGATGTACCCCATCTCGAGTTGTAAGGAGAGGTGGATAATACATTAGTTGTTGTTTATTTCCTCCCAAGTCTTCCTCTGGGTGAACCATTGATCCCTGAAGAAAACCCAATAACTTAACCCTGATCTGTCCATCTACTGGAAGACAGACCCAAGGAACCCCATCCCCAAGTTACAGGACAAAGCTCCCAACCCCAAGAGTTGTCTCCTCCCCCAAAAAAATAGTTAAAAGGAAAAAACTCCTACCTGATTATGGCTTGACTAGCAA
Source organism: Anolis carolinensis (assembly GCF_035594765.1). Classification (NCBI taxonomy): domain Eukaryota; kingdom Metazoa; phylum Chordata; class Lepidosauria; order Squamata; family Anolidae; genus Anolis; species Anolis carolinensis. Next base: position 201,670,149 of record NC_085843.1, read on the forward strand.
AGCTGACATTGTAAGGGAGGTGCAATTGTGGGTTAAAGTATTATCAAAGAGGGAATGCAGTGGGGCAGACAGAACTTGTGAAATTTCTAACTCCACTCTCATGACAAGTGTCTTGTTGGAGGCCAACAAAGGTGATCCTCCCCCACAGTGCTTCCTGCCTTGCAGTTCCAACTCCACAGAATGTGGATACAGAATAACTGCTGTAGGTCAAAAATGATTTTTAAAAACTGTATTTGCTGAAAAAAATGGTAAGGAGTAATAGTTAGGATTTGGCTTTAAATGATCCACAAATTAGAAGTAAATTTGCTGCATAATGTCTTTTTTCAACCCCATAGTTAAGATTTCTTTTTTATCACTGCCATCCTCCTCTTGAAAGTGCTTATCATTGAAATAAAAAAAATAATTGCTGTGCAAGCCTGCTGTACCCTGCTGTGAGTCCTTTGAACTGAAGTGATGGTGGAAAAAGGAGGAGAGGATTCCTTTTTGCCGAACTGTAATCTACCTTTTCTCCACCCACTTCTGATCTTTCTTGCATGTCTTAGATTTCCATATTACAATAGTGTTCCAATGGAATGAATGTCAGAAGGTGTTCACGATATGGGATGAAATAACCATGCCATGATCAAACAAGTGCCTTTTTTCAAAAGAAACTGTCACGTGTGGAACATTTGCCTCTTGAAAAATGATTGTGCCAAAGAAATTGAATGAGAAATGGAAGATAACGAAACACCAGTCTAAATTCCTTCTATATTTTAGTGTCACTCTACATAGGACTCAAGACTGGCCTCCTTCCATTGCAGGTATAAAAAGGCTATTGGCTGGACATTAAGTTGTTCTGCAAAACTAGCAATGGAACCATGCCCTTGACTGTGGATGAAGGGAATGAAGGCCGTCTGTATCATACACAACTTCATTCTCCAATCCCTTTCTGCTATCTCCCAGCATTTGACATCTGAGGTGACCACATTAGTCTTCCCTGATGTGCAATGATGCAGTAAATAAAGACATAAATAAATAGTCTGGCTTTGAAAGAACTGCATCAGTACATCCTAATTATGTAAAGGTAGATTGATCGTATGACACATGGTGAAGAAGAAGCAAGCCATCTAGCTATTTGAATTGGATTGGAATATCCTAACTATGTTAGTGTGGCTGAGGAGAGAGATTAAATGTGCCAAACAGTTACTGGGCATCAGTAGTAGTGGAAGATGCCTCAGACATAACAGCAGCAGCAGCATCATAGCTAACACTTCTTAATACTGGACAGAAGGAAGAACATTTAATTTTTGAAGATATTTGATTGCAAACCCTTATGATGAGATAATTTAAAATAAGCAAGATATAGTGCCAGAAGACGAACCTCCCAAATTAAATGGCACTCAATGAGCTACTGGGATACAGCAGAGGACAACTAGGAGTAATGCTGTGTCTGATGTTGCAGCTGGACTCAATCCAAAAGGATGTTCAGCTGTTGACAAACTCAGAGGCTTATATTACATTAAATGAGATTTTTTGTACCTTATTTGTGATTTGAATGAAATAGTATACTGAGAGATGTAATTGTAGCAAGGATTAAAACCATGTCATATGTAAATTCATTACTTTGAAATGAATTCATGCCAAAAATTTGTTTCAAGTTTTCATACATACATTACCCTAATTTATGAATTATCAAATGGGTCTCTTATGGACTTAATTACTCAAGAAGAAAGACAAGAGGAAATGAAATACTTCAGAAGTTGTAATATTAATTGTTCAGTAACAAAAAATTGAGGTTTCTCATTTAGACAATAAAGTAAGAATTTATAATATGAGCAGGCAATATTGGAGAGCATCATTTATTTTTCAGCTTTTTGTTGCAGAAGATTCACTTTGAAGTTTACTGGGGTTGAAAAATAATCTGAGATATTAGAACATTGTTGGATGTGTTGAAGGACTTTATGAGTGAATAAATTCAATAGAATTCAGATTATACAAGCAATAAGGGCTGGTGTGCATAATTTTCCCACCAGGAAGCTTAATAATTGCATCACTAAGAAGGTTTCACTTTTTTCTTCATGGATCCAAAACCATCCTAAAACTTTATGTGCCACTGATGTCTACAAAAACTTTATTCAAGTTTGCTTTGGGAAGTGTTACTTGGCAAGCTATATATTGCACTGTCTATACTAGTAACCCAAACTATAATCTTGGTGGGAAATTAGAAGTGTGTAAGCTTTGTACACATTGGGGCCCCTGGTGGCACAGTGTGTTAAAGCGCTGAACTGCTGAACTTGTGAACCGAAAGGTGCCAGGTTCAAATCCTGGGAGCGGAATGAGCGCCCACTGTTAGCCCCAGCTCCTGCCAACCTAACAGTTCGAAAACATACAAATGTGAGTAGATCAATAGGTACTTTTATGACTGTTTTTATCCATGTCGATGTTTTATTGTTGGCTGATTTGTTTATTGTTTTTTGTTTTGATTTTGTGCTGTTGTGTCCGGGCATAGCCCCATGTAAGCCGCCCCGAGTCCCTTCGGGGAGATGGGGCGGAGTATAAGAAGTTATTATTATTATTATTATTATTATTATTATTATTATTATTATTATTATTATTACCGCTCTGGCGGGAAGGTAACGGCGCTCCATGCAGTCATACTGGCCACATAACCTTGGAGGTGTCTATGGACAACGCTGGCTCTTCAGCTTAGAAATGGAAATGAGCACCAACCCCCAGAGTCGGTCACGACTGGACTTAACGTCAGGGGAAAACCTTTACCTTTACCTAAGCTCTATACACGGAGTTTCCCATCTCAACCCCCCCCCCCCCAATCCTCATTTACAGCTCTGCTGTGATTGATCAAAGAAACAACTAACTGACAGTTCCACCTTTCCTGTGAAGCAGGGCCCTTGTTTAATCCCCTTGTGTGCTAGAGGTCATTCATCACATAGGGTGGGAATGTTCGCCAGCTGCTTCCCATTCAAGAGAAGTCCCATTGATTGCTGTGGTTGCTGCTTAGTAACTGGGGGCTAAGAAATGTTTACAGTCCCTATATATTCCCTACACTAGGATATATGTAGGCAATGCATTGTGAATACAAAACCACACAGGAGCAACTATTCTGCTGTGTTCTTATGAAGACATTATGACAGGTGACATCACAGCCATTGGTATCATAAAACTACTATGCCTCAGCAGTACTGCTATGCCACACTTCTGGGTAGGCAGCATAGTTATGTCCTCTTACTAGTTTTATGGGAGTTTCATGGGAGCCCCCGGTGGTGTGGAGTGAGCACCCACTGTTAGCCCCAGCTTCTGCCAACCTAGCAGTTCAAAAACATGCAAATGTGAGTAGATCAATAGGTACTGCTCTGGTGGGAAGGTAACGGCGCTCCATGCAGTCATGCCAGCCACATGACCTTGGAGGTGTCTATGTCCATTTTGGCTTAGAAATGGAGATGAGCACCAATCCCCAGAGTCGGGCACAACTGGACTTAATGTCAGGGGAAAACTTAACCCTTACTAGTTTCATAGAGGATCCCATCCTTAGAATGCACTGGCTACTTCTAACTGGCCACTTAATAACATTATGCACTGGACTAGTCTTGGAGCCACTGTGATGGCAGCCAGACACATAGGGCTGAACCTACTGCAGCATTGTAGTTGTGTCCAGATGGTCGGCATTGAACCTCTGAGCCATCAATTTGCTGCTGCTGCTCCCCGCCAAACATGAAGCTCCCTGTTAGACATTGTTCATTGTGGTTGCGTCAGCAGATGTCAGAATGCATTGCCAGTGCAACCAGTAAGGAAGGGGTAGATCAACCATTTTCCTTCTTCCTGGTCATGTGAATACCCTATTCTGTCACCAGCAAATGTAAGCACAACAGCCAAGCTCTCACAGGCCAGACATTTGCAGAGAGTTTCATGGCTTGTGAGGAGTAGCAACAAAAGGATTCCTTTCTCCCCCACTGATCAGTGCAGGGATGTTGGTGCAATTGATTGGGCTGAAACTCACCCAATCCAGTTGCCCAGATTTCTGTGACTTCTGCGGGAACTCCAGAGTTTCCTACAAATTTCAAGGTATCCAACAAATTAGCAAAGGGTAAGGGCAGAAATCCCAAAGTCTATCTGCTTGCCTGCCTTCCTGCCTGCCATCCTTCCTTCCTTTCTACAGGATTCCTGAGGAAGTAATTTAAATGTGACATATATGTGCCTATAGTATAATTACCACTCCAGAGTAATTTGTGTGTGGATTCCTTTTGGAAAATATATTCAAAACATCTTCACTATGTAGAAGCCCATGATAAATTAATACAAAACTGGATTTGTACATCACACACAGAGAGAGTGTTGCCTTTTCTCAATATGAATATAAATGGTTTAATGGAAAATTCAGATAACTGAAAAATAACAAAGCCTCAGTTTTCATTGTTTCTCTACACTAAGGAAAGAGGGTTCTTTCCTCCCATCTCATACATCATTTACAACTTGCTGCAGTGGTTCTCCAGAGTCAGTGTCTATCCCATAGACAAAAGTGTAGAAGAAACAGAAATAAAAGTCATTTAAAAATAGAGTAAAGCTCAATTAAGTGATGGTCTGTAACACGTATTGTGTCAATTATATTCAACTGCATCACAGCCAAACTGCTTGAAATCCCATATAGTGCAATCAGCCCAGAAGCTAACTAATTTTATTCCTATAATCATCTTCCAATATAACCTTGTAACTCCAATGTTTCTGTTCTTTATATGTATATTAGTGTTTCTCTTAGGCTCTATCAGCCCATTCCTCTGCTGCTACCTAATAAAACTATATGAAGGCTACATTTCAAAAGCATCAGGCATAATGCTAAGGGAAATCGAAGAGACACTGGCCATAATGAGTTCTTTAATCTCAGGGCCTTGTCATATTATTTTAGTCAATTGGTCCAAGCTGAATGCCCCATTGCCCTTTCCTCCTTTGATTGACAAAGCAGTTTTAAACTCTTCTTTGTGAAAACTACTTTTTAAAGTGGCATTCCATATTATTTCTGAAGAAGTAGAGGTTAGAAATGCTACATTTGGAACACCAGAATCTCCCAGCTAGTGCTTCTGCTTGTGTGATCTAAAATGATCTGAGAAGACTATTGTTTATGAACAATTTATTTTAACCAAGTGTTACAGATGCTATGATAGAAGCATTGTTTTCAGTAATCTAACAATGGAACTTCCAACAGAGAAGAGGGATTATACACATCTTACTCTCAATGTGCTGAAGGGATACTCAAAGGATTATGGAATATATAAGGCTACCTTTACTTTACAGCTACGTTCTTTATCCATGACTCAACCATAATCATCAATGGTGGAAATTTCTCATTGTTTCCACACATTTGGGATCTTATTTGGCATAGATGTGACTCAATCAGGGCCCCTTATTGCATGAAGGAGTGGTACATTAAACATACAAAAAATGGATAACAAATGTTTTGGACATTTCTGCAAACAGTGAGACCTTCCTCTCATCATCACTTCCAATTAGAGTAGGCTCACTGAACCAATGTATCATTTCTAAGTGTGACTTCCTGAATTCCCATTGATTAAGTGGGCCTACTCAAAGTGATCCAGTTATTTCCCTTGCCAGGTAAATAGGGATATACAATTGGGTTCAGGCCTGGAAGCCCTCCAATCTATCTGCTACTTTCTTTTTTTCTTTTCTTTTTTCTTTGGCGGGCGGGGCGGGGGGGGGGATGAATTGTATTTGTTTACATAAGCAATGAGGTGCACTGCTGACATTAGAAATATTTGGAACCAGTAGAGCCCAGAAATTAAATATTATGGTATATCCTAGCATGTATGTGTTGTTTGAATCTATGACTAAGAGAACTTAAAAACAAAGCAGATGCTTCCAGAAAGAAAGAAAAAAAAACAAGTTTCTGGAAGTACCAAGGATCTCCAATTCTCTTTGTTTTGGTTGTACCTGCATATTCATGAGTTGCATTTAGTCTTTTTATTGAAATATGCTCCCACATTTCTCATGTCATCAACCTTTTCCTTCTCACTAAGAGGTCACATTCAATCTCATGCAACATTTCGAAATTTATTTTCACCCATTTTCAAATTTATTTTCACCCATTTTATCTAGGAGTTATAGTCATTGTGTTATAGTCTTTTAGCAATATTCCATTAATTAAGTATTAGGAGATTTTATTATTGCTAGCATTCTTGTTCCTCCCACAATATGTGTCCTGGAAACAATAGCTTGTTTACTGGTAACAGCATTAGCTATTTATGAGAGAATTCAAACTCTCACAGAGGTATGAATATATTTCATTTCAGAAATATTGGATTTATTTCAACAGATTTGAAACATGGAAATGAAAATGCCTTGGTAATGCTAGGTGCTTCCAGCAAATACTTTGGCATGAAGCAAATGTCATGTGGACCTCCAAAAGAAAATTGGAAAGCACAAGTACAAAATCCAGGCCTTTCAGGTTAGTTTTGTGCTTTTTAAATAACCCAAATTAGTTTTAAATATTTAAAAAATGAACCCAGTCAATGGAGTGTAAAAATTCTACATGCTACCAAGTGGTTGATTTGATCTGGTCTGGGTACTTCCCTGAGGTAGTAATTTCATCCAATTTGTGATCTATGGGATGATTTTTTCCCAGGAACTCAAATACACAACATCTCATCTGTATGATTAGCACATTTCTGCTGTAAATTACAAACAAATTGCAAAAAGTATAACAGTTCATGAGATACTGTTTCATAATGTCTTTTCAATCCAATCTACTATTGCTATTGCAAGAACTTGTCTTGCAGCATGCTTGCTTTATAAACAAAACAGTTACTTACTAAGGTCCTTATCACACCATGCCATCATACTAGCATATTAAAATATTTATTCAGATGCCTTTACTGCATAGATGTATTTTCCAATGATATCTCCACAGCTTTCTGGTGGTAGTAACATGTCCCACTGTGTTACTATCACAACATCACTTTTATTTTTTAATGTCTATTTTAGAAGTGATAGTGTAATAGTGCTATGCCATGTTTGTGTTATTATGGCTACAATTGAAGCAGTTTTTGAACATGAAACATGATAAGAACTTTTTTCCTCAGGAGAAACCTTTCGAAACTGGTGAGGGGTGATGTGGTACATTTATCTTTATTCTAACTCCTTTAGCAATGTGAGATCTGAGCAATGATGGGTTCACTGCAATTATGTTACGTGTAATAACTTTATTATGGCCAAATGAGCACAAATGAAGCTGTTTGAACAGGACAACCTGAGTCAACTGACAAGTGTAATAAGCATTTTTGTTTTTTCACAGCAGTAAGCTGTCAAAAATGAAGGGGTATGTTGTCCTCTGGATTTCATCCCAATACACTGCTTATGATGAGAGATTTGGCTCTGATGGATGTACTATAACGATGTTGTGACATAATATTATTGCTATTATTAATGTAATTGGTAAATAAGAGGCAAACCATAAGGTAGTGCAAGTATAGTGATGATAATGGCATTAATGCAGATTTTAAAAAAATGTGCAAATCTTGATATTATAGCACATATATGTCAAGGTTGTAATACACAACATCAACAACCAGCTATCATTGTGAGTAAACTTAAGCAGTTTTTGAATGATGTAACCCAATATAACAGTGTAGTACGACAAGAATCTTAAGGGAGAAATCTATCATCTTCAAATTTGATTTCTACATTCACCAAAGGTTCTGGAATGTTCAACTGATTATCTTGTAAATGAACATAAACTCTGCTTTGCTTCTTTATAGAGCAAACTATTTGCTGTCATCTCTTATCCCTCTTCCCTTTGGCTTTTCTTTCATTTCCATGAGGAAATTGCACTTTGCTAGCCTTCCTCTGTGAAATGCTGCGTTGTTATTAACTCTGCCAATTTAATTCTTCTGTATTTTATGTATCTTCAAATTGGCAGCTGTAATAGGTGTAACAATTTTCAATGTTTCTTTTATCACACTTAATTTGAATTTGATATTTTTTTTACCCTTTTCTTTTTATTGCACATTACTATTATGGACTGTCTATTACAAACAGCAATAATTGTTTCACTTCTGCATGTGTGTGGTGGCATCTGTCTTGACAGATTATTGGGGGGCTTCTCCAGTTTCACAAACTTAATTAGCATGTTGGATTTCAAGTCATATACAACAGATGGTTTGCCTTAGATGATGATAGACTATTGATGACCCAGCACAGTGCAAGTGATAATTGATGGAAAGGATAAAATGTGTGGGTAAGCAAGATAGAAAGTCAAGAAGATTTAATAACTGTTTCACAAAGAAGAATTAAAAGTATTGTAATCTGATGGATGAATTTGTCAGGATGATTGGTTTCCTTCTGTGAAACTGAGAACAGCAATAAAACCAGGAATATAGCAGAGATTAATGATTCTGCAGTGCCAGTTTTTTTTATGAAAGGAGCACATTCCTTGGACAAGTAACTAGATAAATTAATGTTGCTATCGAAGAAGAACTTTTACTGAAAGTAACAAATGATAGCAGAGGAAGGTAGAATGAACTTAGTACTTTGATTAGGATACTAGGACATAGTATTGCATTTTGGGGCAAGTCCACACTGCTAGTTCATCCAGCACAACTGCTGCTAAGAACACATCATTGCTCTCACATATTGCTCGTATCAGAAGAAGACATGCAAAGTTTAAAATACTGTCACACAAAATACAATGAATGGCTCTCTGCAACACTTCCCTTTTTTCTTTGTGAAAACATTTTGCATTGTGGCACCTTGGCTCAACATATACATGGCTCACCATGTTGTTACTTTTGTTTTCTGCATTTATAAGTCCATCTTCCTCCATTTCTACATTAATATGCATTTTAAATAAATAGCCCCACCAAAATTCACATTTGACTATGCATATATTTTCAGATTATGTTCTCCTACATTAGGCCTTTTAAATATATAGGGCAATGATTTATTTTTTTTTCCGTGTCAGGAGCAACTTGAGTTGCTTCTGGAGTGAGAGAATTGGCCGTCTGCAAGGACGTTGCCCAGGGGACGCCCGGATGTTTTGATGTTTTTACCATCCTTGTGGGAGGCTTCTCTCATGTCCCCGCATGGAGCTGGAGCTGATAGAGGGAGCTCATCCGCACTCTCCCCAGGTGGGATTCGAACCTGGCAGCTTTCAGGTCAGCAACCCAACCTTCAAGTCACTTAGTCCACTACGCCATCTGGGGGCTCCTACATTATGTTCTCCTACATTAGGCCTTTTAAATATATAGGGCAATGATGGGCAACCTTTTGCACTTGGTGTGTCAAAATTCACCAAAAAACCTAGCATGACTTGGGTGGTGTGTCACTTTGAGAAAAAAGTCATAATTTCACAATATATATAGTTTAAATAACAAAAATATATAATTGTAATATATAACTGTATTTAATAAATCAAAAACTATTTACTACCATTATTTCCATGTACAACAATCTATGGTACCTCTTGCAATTTCCACACTGATTTCTCTCTATTGTAGTTTCAATGTAGTCATGAATAATGAATAATATAATAATATACTACAATAATAATAGAATAATAATAGAATTATATATGTGTGTGTGTGTGTGTGTGTGTGTGTGTGTGTGTGTGTAATGTGCATAATTCCCAAGGAGTAAACAATAAAACCACTGGACCAAATGACACCAAATTTGGCCACAAAAGACATTAGTCATCCAATCAATCTGCATGCAGCAGCGTGTCAGCAAAAATGGCTAGGCGTGTCAGTGCTGACACGCGTGTCATAGGTTGGCCATCACTGATATAGGGTGTTCCAAAATGATGGACCTAAATTCAAAGCAGTATATTTCATGATGGCAGCATGTTACAATTACACAAAAGGTTAAAATGGCTTAATAATTAATCAAGTTTTACTAACCATTTTGAGCCAGAAACAAATATAATTTTTTTTTTAAATGGGACTATGTATTTTTGTAAATGGCTGTGGCTAGGGGCTCTTTGGGAGCTTGGTGAGACATCTAGTAGTAATCATATGAAACTCTGCCCAACTCTTTCAAGGGGTAAGATTTTTATTAATGTGTGGTTGCAAAGATATAGAGATTTCAAATTGGGGAAGAGCAGTTTTCGAAGTGTACATTATTCCAGGAGAAGTGGGTGAAGTCAATTCAGAAAGGAATTCACAAGGATGGGATTTTTTAAACATCTGTAGCTCAGAGCAAAGCTGAGCAAGGAAATTGCAAGGAAATTCAAAGACATCTCATCACTTTGTTTTTCTATTCTTGTTCTGGGTGACCATCTTGACCCTTTTGAGCTGTTCATCAAGACACTAGAAAAGCACTCTGAACTAGACTATTATGAATATTTTTTACTGGTATAGGAGATGTCTTTTGTTGCTCACTTTTCGTTTTTTTCAGGCAACCTTCGGAGTATGTCCAAGTACTGAAAGGAGTGATGAGGCAAATCCTGAGAAAATTCAGCCTACAAGATCCTTGAGAAGTAATGACTGTCTCCCAATCTTTTTGGCCTTGATGCTACATATTTGCACTTCCTTGAATGTATGATAATGTATATGTGTCCTGTCATATCTGATTTGACTTTCTTCCTCTACTATTCTTTCCACTTTTCTTTTTTCTATACTGGTTTCTGCCTTTGCCTCATACAATCTGTTTTTTAAAAGATATCTGCTATGAGCTTTGGTTCGAGATCAGTACACGTTTCAAAGCACTTAAAATTCACGACATAATTTCAAAAAGTAACTGGACACAAAAGTTACTGGAAATGTGCTTTAGGTCCTGATGATATGATGTTTCCTGTTGTCCAAAAGCCAAATTCAGCCAGGCAGCCTCAGAGGTGAGCTGGGATTAAGAATGTGTGTTTGAGGATTGACAGGTTTTGTTTCATCCATGTTTCTCAGACTCTCTGTGGGCTCACTGAACGTTGGTGCTCTGAAATCTTCATGCTGATAGACAGTTGTGACTGAGTTTTAGAAACGTGCATTTTTGAATAGCATGCTTAAGGAAAAAAGACACATTTCAAGTGTATGCAAATGAAAGGTTACGTATGTCATGTCTATGGGAGGAATGAGCTTAAACAGTCTTTACAGTTCAAGTTGATCGAAAAAGAGACCAATCCCATTTCATGAAAATGAAAAATTAATCAATCAATCAGCAACCAACAGAACTGAGCATAGACCTGGAGTGGAAGTAGAAGAGGGAGGCAGTATTTTAAAAATGTGCATCCCTGGTATGAATGAAGAATAAGACTCAGAAATAAATATGTGTGTGTGTGTGTTTGTTTGTGTGAGAAAGATAGACAGATTAAACATATGACTCAGCGGCAGAAATAAGCAATATTTTTGCATACCTTTGTCTGATCCAGCTCACAGCTTGACTCTAGCTTTAAAGGGGGAGAAGGAAAATAGAAATAAAATCTACTTTTTGCCGTAGTGTATACATTATAAATCTTCAGCCTTCTGGCATGTGGCCTTGGCTCTGGTTACTCTGTGGTGATGAAGAGCCACTGCTCATGTTTTCAGAAACAATAATCTTTTCTTTCCCTGTACAGGACTGAACCTTGCCTTTCTCCCCTGAAATCAGCTGTCTTTAATGAGGTCAGAACAAGACTGAAAATTTGCAGAGCGTCTTGAAAAAACCCCCCACTGTAGATCTTCTGATCACTACACCCATCTATTGATTATTTTCAGCTAGGTTCAGTACCTTCATGATGCAGTTGTTCATATGCATAAAATGCAGTGCATTCAAAGATATTGATTTATGATATCTGGTGAGAAACAATTAATAGAAAGTGAATTTAAGAAACCTGAGATTTGCAATTCTTTACAATTTAAAGGATAATTCTATTAAAATACATTTTTATATCTAAGATGAAGATATTATTTAAATCAAATAAGCAAAATGTACCACAGAAATGGAACGTGCTGCTTGGTTAACGCTGCAAGTTTTCTGCACTAGGGCTACTTTTGAGAGTTTAATCTGGTTAATTCAGTGCAAAACCTGCTTGCTATTGCTTAGACATGTGTAAGTCTGCAGTCTACACCCTACTGACAATAAGCCTCAGTGAACTCAATAAGGCATTTTCCAGATGACACATACTTTGTCATTACAGTAAGTGGAAAGGATATGCTTTTGTGGCATTGTTCTGAAACTTTCATCTGAGAGTTTTTGGTAATTTTAGTGGATGATGGTGGAAGAAGAAAAATAATCATTTTGGGGGAGAGAGATAAAGACATGAAAAAAAATGATAGAAGGGAAGAAGAAAGTCCTACTGAAATTTGTTACCAAATAACTCTGTAAAATTAGTTAATTCTTCATGAAAGTTTTACAAACTCTTTTGCCTCCCACCAATGAAATAATGAGACCAGACAACTGTGTTGGGATCAATATGGACAACTTCTATTGAATAGTTACCTATTTAAACTTTCTTCGTCAACTGCAACCAGCGAAAGGGGGGGGGGGTTGAACTTGGAGTTGTGTAAACTAAGGCAGTGGTCATTCCTGACTCGCTCTTCAGCTAACTCAGGTGAGACACCTGAGTTCCCCACAGAACTCACCTGAGTTGTAACCAGGGAAACTGCTTAGGGAAACTGCATGGAGTATTCAAACTCCATATCGAGTGACTTCTGGGATAAGAATTCCCCTGCAGCTCCAAGGCCATTTCTGTTCGCCCTCACCTCAGCTGACCAAACTCACAGGTGAGGATTCCCAAATTGGTGTCTTAAGTTCACACCAAGACGTAAATTGTAGGCCTATTTTCTGCCACAGATTAGGGGTCATTGTCTGCTTTGTCCCTATTCTCCACCAAGCTTGCTAAAACAGCTCTAATACCTTCTTACAGATCATGAAGAAACTGTGAATTGCCCTCATCAGACAGATGGATACCATCAAGCCTAAAGAATTTGTGATAGTGATAACTGATCTTATTGTGGTAGATGTAGTGACCTAAGCCCTGTGTTAAGGCTTTAAATATTGCTCTGTTTGTCCTCTGATGGGTCACCATCACCTGCCCATTTCTGTCTAGGGATGATGGCAGATCACATGACATGCATCTGAGGCCAAGCATCTTGAATGCCTTGGATGTCAGATAAAGCTTGTATTGCCAATGCCTTGCCTGATAAAAGGCCAAGGTCGTTACCACCCAAATGGATAACCAAAACCTCTGGAGAGCACTCTACCCCTTGTTCAAAGAGCAATGGGTATAACCCATTCCACCGAAGGCTGCAGCACCCTCGCCACTCAACATTACCTATATCAGCCAACCTTAGATGCTGGCCAAAAGGCCTTTTTAAATGTTTAGTCTGATGATCTTGACACATGTATTAAATTGTCTATATCAAATTGTAGGGTATGTTTGGCATCTAGGTTTTTTCTTTTAGCTTATTGTACATTCCAGGTACACTCTTAATAAAATCCGTCATGCTGCAGTTTTAAACATTTTATTTCTTATTTCCAGTCTGTAAACAGGGATTTGTTCAGCACATTTCTTTTTTTCTTGTTTTTCTTTTCCATGGTAAACCTGATTTCTTCTACAGTGCTGCTTTAGTTTACTCTGCTTGTTGACATATGCATGTGTACACAGAGGGGACTTCATCTCTTTTCCTTGTTCTATATAAGGAGCAAAACAAGGTGGTAAAATCCTGAGATTTTAAAGGGTAGTATTGGTCTTGGCAGGGAAGGAAATGCATTGAAAAATAATATATTTACACTACCACATCAGAGCTTGTTAAGGAGCCAGACCAGAAGATTTGTTTTGATACACTTCTTCTGTATTTTCTTGTTAAAGAAGCATGGGAGGGGCATTCAGCAGTTTCATGCCTCCTTTGCATTCCAAAGTATTATGATCCCTTGTCTGCTTTTAACATTTCCCCTTATGTTTCAATTGCTGTGCCCAATTCCCTCAACTACCCCAAGTCAACAGTTTAAATCTTCTCCACTGTCACATCTTCCATTTATATTTGCCAACATGTTATAAGAACTCACCTTCTGGCCACAATATCCCATTGTAATTTTATTACTATGTCAAGAATGAACTATTAAAATAATACATCAATATTTTTGCATCCATTTTTTTCCATTTTATCCAGATATTCTTCCACTTCATTTTTTAGGCTATAGAAGTGTCTTGCTGTAGGAAACACCAGATTTTTCTTTTCAGACACTGTATATATTGTATATCTAGCGAGCATCTTCAAACTTTTTTAAATACCATGATCCGTCTTATTTTACATCTTGATGGCACATTTATTGTTGTTATTTGCCACCTTGGCTTCAACTATGTTAACCTTATAAATAAATGACCCCTATGAATACGAATCACCAACATTCCTGCTCAGGCCTTTCAAATTCAGTGTAGTGGCTTCTTTATTTCAATTCATCTGTACCCTCTTTTCCAGTGAATAATGTGGTATTATGTTAAATCAAAAGAATGATAATCTCTGTTTAAAACTCTGAGGTTCTAGTGAGTTCTGATCTGATTTGGTCTAGAGCCTATTCCTTGTTTGTTTGTTTGTTTGTTTTTAACCGTTCATCTTTCACAACCATGCATGGAAATAATGCTCTGTCATGGATGGGTTTGATTTTGTCATTTAATTATTTTGGGATCTAGCTTTCACAGTGAAACAAGCTTGCTTACTTGTTTGCTTTCTTGGTAGGTGCCTCTGGTTTTCTACCAATTATACTAATCCATTGCCTAACCAAGTCTACTATACTAAAGTTGCTAATTGCTAATGTGTTTTTTGTAGAATCAATGCACTTCTCTTAACTTTATTTTTGTTAGCAGTGCATTGATTTCTCCTCATTTTATACTATTTTCCTCTTAACTTAGTACATTCTATTTACTTTCTCAATTTTTGCCCGATAAATTTCCATGCAGGATATGAGGATATTAAACTCATTTCTTGCTATCTGCAGCTCAAGGTATATGGGAAATGGCTGTGTGCATATCTTCAGCTCAGTTATTAAAATGGCCAATTTCATTGTTTGCAAGGCTTAATTTATTTGTATGCACATCCTCCTTCCTTTTGCAATTGTGGTGGTGGTAGGCTTCACCTTGTGTTTTGCTATGCATCGCCTTTTAGTTAGAAGCAAGGAGGCTAGATTAAATGGTCCTTATCCCAGCTTTTAAAGTAAATGAAAAGGAATAATTTTCTTGTTTCTGCTTGAACCAGGAACAGCCACTCATTTTCCTTGATCTAGGATAGTTTGGAGGTTAAGATTTCCATCTTAACTTTCTGAGCTGGTCATTGACCGTAATAAAAGTTTACATTACATTACATTACATCTTAACTTCCAAGCAGAAAAATGTTTTTCTCGCTTTTTTCCTGTTTATTCTGTGTTTTAATTGCCACTTGTGAGCAAATGTGATTGATACTTAGGACTTCATTGCATGAAGCTGTTAGTCTATGGCAGGCATGTTTTCATAGCTAACAGATATGGATTAAGCCTAACAGATACATACTAGGATATAATACCTATATTCTTTCATACAATTGTGCCAATTTGTCATTCTGTGGTCCACACTTAAATTTCTGCATAAGTTCCTAGCTTTCATGCACGTCCATTACTCGGTAATTTTTATTTATTTTTAAAGTAATTGCACAGTTTCAGCAATGAATGACAAAAAAGATATAACTGTAAAATATTAAAACAAAACTGACAGTTTGGGAATAGTGACGGAGAAGAGAGAGAATGGAAAAGGAGAAGAATCCTGCCTCTACTTCTCCTCCTCCTCCTCCTTCTTCATTGTTGTCGTTGTCGTCATACATTTGATTTGTTATCCACCTCTCCTAATGGCTTGAGGCAGGCCACAACACAAAACACATCACCATAAAATGCATATATTAAACATATTATTGTAAAATGCATATATTAAAATACATAGTGCAAATATTAAAATACAATATTAACAGAATGTTAATTTAAGATGTGTGGTTTAAAACTGACTGGGTAGGCCTGTCAGAAGAGATAGATCTTCACTCCAGTCTTGAATGCTGACAGCTCCTTTAGCTGTCAGAGTTCTTCGAGCAGGTCATTCTACAATCTTGGGTGGCTGAGGTAAAGGTCCTTGGGTGGCAGTTACCACTTTGGTTCTGGCTGAGTGAAATAAACATCCCCCTAAGTGAACAGCATGAATTATACTGCCAGTACAGAAACAGAATGGACTCATCGTACATGGTAGGGGATGGGAACATTGAGAGATTGTATGCTTTTGATGGGTTGTGCTCATCAATAGCAATGGATGGCTAAATATGGGCAGAAGACAGTGGGATGTGCATGGTGTTTTGTGATAAGGACTGTCACCAAAGGCAATGGTCCAGCTGTAATCCACTTTGCTTACCCCCTGTAATAAAAGTCCTTAATGGATATTTTAATGGTTTAATGACATAACCAGGGACAGTCTCTAAAGCCTGTGATGAACTTGAATTGCCAGCCCTAGCTCTTTTACATCCACTTTATTCAAAAAAAGAATGATCAGTGTAGAAAATGGAATATACAATGAGACAAAGTATTTCAACCTTCTCAAAATACAGCCATTAAAATTCTAATGATGAGATGTCAGCTTTTGTCATTCATCAGTGTGAAAGCATGTCAGATCTCATTCAGTTCACAATACCCATTAATTCACTATTAATCCATGTAAATAATCTGAATCAAGTTACATATGAGTCTTCAATTCTATGTAGCAAATCTCTGTCCATGCTGATTGTCAGCAGCTAATATAAATGTTACTCAATAACAACCTGAACCCTTTCTGTTACTTAAATTGTGACAACTCAACAGGCTTTTAATGGATTGCTGAAAATAGCAAAATAATTCTGGAAGCTTAAAAAAACACAAAAAGAAAACTACTGTTTTGAAATAGACCCTGGATGCTGTGCCACTCACATTGGATGCCCTAACAAAAGACTTTGGAATGAACAAATGGATTAATGTAGTCTAAATGACAGCACTTTTTAGTAGTGAGCATATATTTGTGTCTTTGTGTGTCAGCATACTTATGGGGAAACAATTTAGAATATGTATAGTGATCTTTACTATAACACATAATCATTTTCCATTTGGAATGTGATAGAATCACAAACTATCATGCAATGGAAGTAGATGGGCCTTGTAGTAGAAATGGCATTATAATGGCTCACAACAAGATTTTGGCCCATGTTTTGTGCCATATATCATGTCAGTCTATGGCACTCTGCTCTGTTATTTACGTGCACACATTTACAAATCACATTTCATGAAAGAGGGCAATCTACTTATATGTACGATGGTGATCTTAAATGACAGATTGTCATCTTCTTGGAGTTGATTCTGAGATAAAAATGGATTTCTTCTAAAGTATTCATTGTTTCTAATTTATGACAACCCTAAGTTGAGCCCATCATAGAGTCTTCTTGGAAAGATTGGCTCAGATGGTGTTTCCCTTTGATTTTCCCTGAGATTGAGAGAGTGTGAAATGCTGAATTTCAGCCTGAGAATTTCCATAGCTGTGTAGGGATTCAAACTAAGACTTACAGATTCCTAGTTCAATGCCCAACCTCTTATAATAGATTGGCTCTCTGAAGTATTATCATCATCATCATAATATTTATACCTCGCTTTATCAGTGGCGAAGTGTGTTAAAGCACTGAGCTGCTGAACTTGCAGACCGAAAGGTCACAGGTTCAAATCCCAGGAGCGGAGTGAGCGGCCGCTGTTAGCTCCAGCTTCTGCCAACCTAGCAGTTTGAAAACATGCCAATGTGAGTAGATCAATAGGTACTGCTCCAGCGGGAAGGTAACGGCGCTCCATGCAGTCATACCGGCCACAGGACCTTGGAGGTGTCTACAGACAACGCCGGCTCTTTGGCTTAGAAATGGAGATGAGCACCAACCCCCAGAGTCGGACCCGACTAGACTTAATGTCAGGGGGAAACCTTTACCTTTACCTTTATTTCCCCAAAGGGGACTCAAAACAGCTTGACATAAAAGCATTAGTATACAATTTAAAATATACAAATATACAAAAACTGAAATGGAATTAAACACAAACAGCACTAAAAAATTTACAGCTAAAATTCATCAAAACAGTTAAAAACCAGAGTACCCCCTGACTAGATCTTAAACACATTAATTTTTAAAAGCCTGTCTGAATTAAAAGATTTTAGCCTTTTTACAACAATTTTGTTAAAAAATCAAATTTTTGTGGGTACCGTCTTAAAAACTGGAAATAGTAACTTCCCAAAGAAATGTGAGATTCAAAAGTCACTGGGAAAAATACAACATAGTGGGTTTCTTTACTTTTCAAATTCATCTTTTTGCCTAAGGAGAACAATAACATGTGAACACAACACATCGATCATCACTGTAATTCTTTCAAATGAGATCCTATCATTAAAATGTAAATAGTGTGTGGTCAAACCTGAGGCTGATATTAGGACTGAATCTTTCCCAAGGATGGGTAGAGATCTAACCCATCATGATATCCATTATGTTTACAAGAGCCTCATACTCCAGAAGCAGTCTGACTCCCAGCAGAGAAACTCCCAGTCAACACTATCTCAAGCAATTGCCATAGATACAGTTTTTGTGCCTTGAATACTAATAGTCTTTGCTTCCTCCATTCATATCTATGAATGACGCAGTGACTGAGTAGTTCTCACAGCACTGTGCCATTCATTTATTTGACATTGATTTAACCTACAGCACAAATGGGATCAGAATGGAAAAGCATCCATTTGTTTTTACAACCCATAATATATTTTGATTTCTTGCCCCATAAAATATTGGTATTGACAATATGCATACTATTTAAAAAATTCAATTGGATTACTTTCTTTAGAATGCTCAGTCTCTCAATGCATTGCTTTAATTTACATACTATTGTGTGTTTACTAGGCATAAGTAAAGTTGATCCCCTGAAATGAGAAGTGTCAGAAAATGATCAAAAGAATAAATGAGATTGGGTATTTGTCATCCATTCACATCCAGTGGTTGTTGCCTATATAATTTATATTGCTCACATTTCACATTTATTTGGGAAGAGGAAAATTATAATCATGCAGAAGTCACAGCTCATCTTGCCTGCTAAAATTAATCTAGTAGAAACATGTCTTTAGATGGGCTAAGTGAGAAACAGCTTTCTCTTAACATTTGAAAGAATGAGGAATGCTAGTTTTCAAACTGTTCTACACATCCCCTGTGTTCAGATTAATAACTTTGAATCAGCTGAGAAAGCTAACACAGTACATCATGAAGCTTGTCTTCCACTTGTGATATAATAACATCTCATACTCTGATTGTATTACAGAGAACTATGGGATGTGAAATGAGCCTTAATTAATATTCTTTCAGCAGCAATATCTATCACTGTCATATTGGTCTAATATTCATGAGATGGTGAGGCTCTGATTGCAAAATTAATGGCTGGGAAACGAAAAGAACACTACTGTCCTATTTAGCCTGTTTTTTTTATGTAAGTTAACACCCTACTTTCCATAACTCTGTCCACATGGCAAGCTCTTTATCATTATTTATTTTAATTGCATTTTATGAGACAGCAGTGAAGGGCTTCTGCAATTATTTCAGTGGGGCAAGGATTTTTTTTTTTTTTGCACAACCCCTTCTTCAAGTAGAGATAACCTTTAACCATGGAATAGGTAGTTTTTTATGGAATATCAATGGACTCTGTTGATAAATAAGAATATCCAGGGAGCCAAGCATCAGGACAAACATGCCTCAATATTAGGGATGTCATATTTACGAGAAAGTTAACTTTTGTGCTGCTCAAGAGTCTAAAACTGACTCTACACTGTATGCCACTTTAATTATTTAATGTGGCCATGGCTCAATGGTATGAAATCTTAAGATTTGTAGTTTGGTGAGGCAGCAACATTATTTGGCAGAGAGGTCCAAAACCTTGTAAAATGATAGTTACCTTGATTTTACAGCATTGAGCCATGACAGGTAAAGTCATGTCAAACTGAATCAATTCTACAATGTACCTGAAGTCATGGAACAATGGATGTAAGCAACAGAGAAAGAGATTCCACCTTAACATTGAGTAAAACTTCCTAATGGAAAGAGCTATTTAACAGTGACATACACTGCCTGGGAGAGTGGTAGAATCTCTTTCTCTGGATGTTTTAAAGCTGTGCCTGGAGTGCTTTGACTTCTAACTGTATTTCTGCATGACAAGGGGATGGGACTGGATGGCCCATGTTTTTCCCAATATTATGATTCTATAAATCAGCCTATTTTGTGTTTGTCTTCTTCTTCCATTCTTTTTTAAACATATAATCCTTAACAGTTGAAATTACCCAGCGCTTTGTAACTAGAGAGAACATGGCAAGCAGTTATTTATTTATTTATTTATTTATTAGACTCGTATACCGCCACTCCCAGTTTGGCTCGGAGCGGTTGACAGAAATAGATTAAAACAATACAATTAGCTTTAAAATAACAATAAAAACAACAATAAAACAACAATAAAAACAGACATAGCCTCGAGTTTTTCACCCATCGAAAGCTTGTCGGAAGATAAAGGTTTTGCAGGCTTTCCGAAAGGCAAGTAGGTCTCGGATAGTTTGAGTTTCAACTGGCAAGGCATTCCATAATTGAGGGGCTACAATCGAGAAGGCTCTCTGCCTAGTAGAAGACAATAGATAAGTCCGTATGTTAGGGACTTCAAGCAAATTTTG